>NW_006921696.1:8910539-8915887 GCF_000298275.1 Orycteropus afer afer
GTAATTTCGGCCAAAGGAAACTAGTTATACTGATGATAGTTTACAATCTCGGCCAATGAGCTTTCTTCATCATACTACTCTGCTCATCTGAATTGAGTGGATTCTACGTGTGGTTTCCAGCTCTTGGCCTTAATTTCTGACATTTATTTTAATCCCTTATATGGCTGAAAGAGGGGTAAGAATGGTGGCATTAGATCTGTTACAAAAACAAAAGCAAAATAAGCAAACAAACACAAAAAAAGAAGATTATGCTGAATGTTAAAATGAAAGTTTGAAGGTTACTTGTGTGCCTTTAAGGACATGGTTAAAGAATGAGAAGGTAGAGATTATATGGCATAAGGAATAGGTAGTTCAAATGGTTACTTTCTCAACTACTAACAAAAAGGTTGGTGGTTTGAACCCACTCAGTGGCTCCATGGGAGACAGACTTGGTGATCTGCTTCTTTAAAGATTACAGCCAAGAAACGCCTATGGGATGGGAAAGTTTTACTCTGTCATGTAGGGTCACTATGAGTTGAAAATGACTTGATGGCACTGAACAACAAAAACAGGGATGGGTAAAATCCTATCGTCTTAATAACCGCTCAATTAGCACCTTGTTGCAGCAGCTGGAAGACTATGTTTGAAAACAAATTGTGAAGTCAATTGATTGTTAATGATTGTACTGGTGACACTCTTGTGAAGGACATATGTGGCAAGGAATTGTGGGGTTCTCTAGGGCCTGAGAGTAGCCTGTGGCTGATAGTAAGTAAGGAATGGGACCTCATTTCTAGAGCTTCAAGGAACTGAATTCTGTCCACAACCGCCTTGAAAAATGACCTTGAGATTTAGAAAGGAGCACAGACCAGCTGACACCTAGTTTGCAGCCTTGTGAGACTAAGCAGAGAACTCACATACTCCTGACTCACAGAAACTGTGAGATAATACTTAAGTGCTGTTCTAAACCACTAAATTTGTGATAATTTGTTATGTAACACAAGAAACTAATGCAGCCTTTCTTCAAGTGTTTATTGGGCATAAACTTGACCTAGAAACTCGGATATAGCAGTGAATGACACATTCCCAAATCCCTACTCCAATAAGGCTTACAAGGAACTCTGGTGGTGTATTGGTTAAGGCATTTGGTTGGTAACCAAAATGTCAGTGGTTCAAACCCACTAACGCTCTGTGGAAGGAAGATGAGTCAGTCTGCTGTAAAGATTTACAACCTTGGAAACCCATTGGGGTCACTATGAGTTGGAATTGACTAGATGGCAGTGAGTTTGGTGTTGGTTTTTATGAGGCTTATATTCCAGTTGGGGAGAATATCTGCAAGCAAGTTTAAAAAGTAAAATATTTAGCAAGTTAGACAGTGAGAATTCCTAAGTATAAATAAGTAAATAAATAAAGCAAAGATAAAACTCAAAATCAAACTCACTGCCATCAAGTTGGATCCGACTGATAGCGATCCCTCCTTGGGTTTCCGAGGCGGTATCACTAAGGAAGTAGAGTGTTCCATCTTCCTTCCGAGGAGTGGCTGTGGGTGTTGAACCACCAGCCTTGTGGTTAGCTGTCAAATGCCTTAGACACTACACCACCAGAGCTCGCAAAACAAGGATATGAGAAATTAATTATGGAAGGAATAGAGGGAGGTATTGAAAGTTTAGCTTCACAGAGAAGCAGTGTATGGTAAGAACAGATTAATTGGGCATGTTGAGAGAAAATAATTTCCAGGCAGAGAGGAAACCAATGCAAAGGCTCTTAAAGATTGGGACATGTCACTGCAATGAAGGAAGGGCAAAGCAACCACAAGGTGGGCAAAGTGAAGAGTTGGGGAAGGGGTAGAAAATGAGATCAGAGAGGAAAAAGGAGGCAAGTTCATGTAGGACTTTGTAGGCCATGGTAAATTTTTTCATTTTTAATTTGAGTAATGTGGGAAGCAAAGAGAAAATTTAAGCAGGTTGTTGTGTTAGTTGCCATCATGTGGGCTCCTGCTCATGGCAAGTCCATGTACAAAAGACTGAAACATTGCAAGATCTTGTGCCATCTTCATGATCATTGGTAAGTTTGAATCCATTGTTACAGCCACTATGTCCCTCCAGCCTAGTCATTCCCAGCACTCTCTTGGACAATAGTCTGTTGTGATCCATAGGGTTTTCATTGGCTAGTTTTTGGAAGTAGATCACTAAGCCTTTCTTACTGCTGTATTAGTTTGAAAGTTCTTAAAACTGTCTGCCATAGATGACCCTGCTTGTATTTGAAACACCAGCAGCATAGCTTCCAGAATCATAGCAATATGCACAGGAGTAACATGATTTGACTTTTCATAGACTCACTGTCACTGTTATACAAAGTGAATGTAGACTGCAGAGAGGGAAGGGTGGAAGCACAGCTACCAGTTAAGATCTTGTTGTAACAATCCAGGGAGAGGGAATTAAGTGACTGGATCAGAGTGATGACAATGGAACCAACCCAAAATCCAACCCATTGCTTCAAGTCAATTCTGACTCATAGAGACCCAATAGCAACCCTATAGGAAAGAGTAAAACTGCCCCATAGACTTTCTAAGACTGCAAATCTTTACAGAAACAAAATGGCACTCCTTCTACCTCCTACTGGCTGGTGGGTTTAAATATTTGACCTTTATATTAGCAGCCAAGCACTTTAACTATTGCACCATCAGAACCCCTTTGGCTGTGGAAAAAAGTTAAATTCTAATGCTTCTGTTTAAACAAAATTGAAGAGAGACCTAATTGATATTAAAAAAAAAAAAAAAAAAAAAAAAACCCTACCTACTTATTATGTGAAAATAGCTTCTCAGCACTTGTTCATTGCAGTATGGTCAGTTCCAACTCATGAGGACCACATGTGTGCAGAGAAGAAGTTCTCCATAGGGTTTTCAAGGCTGTGACATTTCAGAGGCAGATCAATAGTCCTTTCTTTCATGACACCTCTGGGTAGGTTCGAACCTCTAAACTTTCAGCTAGTAGTCAAGCACTAAACCATTTGTATCACCTAGGAACTGCTTATATTTCTAAAATATGAAGGCATAGAATAGAATTGAAGCTGAAATCTTCCTCTATTTTAGCAAGAATTAATATGTATCCATGGATCCAGGAACTAATTAAAACATCCCCAGTTATTTCATTAAGAGATTCAATTTTGTGTTTATTATTTTTTATCAACGCTTTTAATATATTTTCATCATTTGTGAATTAATAATTATTGTAATAAGACTCAGAGAATAAAAAAGATATTTTTATTGTAAAACTTTATAGTCACAGATATTTTAAAAATTAATTTCAATTCATATACTTTTTTTGAACAATAATAGGGTGATTAATAACAAGCCTTAAAGCAACACTGCATTCACTAGGAATATTGTGTTAAGATAAACATTTGGGGGGGGAAATGAAATGAAAATTGAAGTACAAAGACAGAAAAGGAACAATAAAAATTTTTCACTCATCAAGAAAAGCATGATGATTAATTTTAAAAATAGATGATAGTAAGCATAAAACATTATGGTATTTAGATTCTATTAGACATAATCCACTGGGCTGACCCAGAGATTAGTGAAGTGAGGATCATGACTACAGATACAGGTTCACATACCATATAAATATAAATAGTTAAGAGCTACAAATCAAGGTAACCAGTCATTAAATAAACCATACTCTATCTCACTTTTCAGAGGGAAGGTTGGGCAATCCTACTTCTGTAGTGATACTGCCTCAGAAACCCAAGGAGGGGTCGCTATGAGTTGGGGCTGACTCGACGGCAAATAACAACAACAACAAAAACAACATCTCACTTTTAAAAACATATCCTTAATATGGAAGCTCTGGTAGCATAGTGGCTAAGACACTTGCCTGCTAACCAGACGGCTGGCGGTTCAAACCCACCAGCCACTCCTCAGAAGGAAGGTTGGGCAATCCTACTTCCGTAGTGATACTGCCTCGGAAACCCAAGGAGGGGTCACTATGAGTCGGGGCCGACTCGACGGCACATAACAACAACAACAACAATATGAAAAGAAGAAAAATAAGTATAAAATCTGTTCTTTGTATTTCTCAAAATTGACCACATATTAATGAGAGCTGAGTTTATTATTGTGTTTGAATGTTTTGTTGATGGACCAGCTGCTATTTGTGCTAGAGATTAAATTGTACTCCTCAAAAATTTGTATTATAAATCCTAACCTCTACCTGTGGTTATAATCCCATTTGAGAATGGTTGTCTTTGCTAAATCAATGAGGCAATATTATTATACAGTTAGTCTCTTTGGAGTTATTAAAAAAAAAAAAAAAAAACATATTAGGCATAGAGAAATAAGCAAAGATGTGAGAAGTGAGATGCCAAGCCACATGTAGATTTTCAAAAGGCAGAAGCTCAGAAACTACACGAACTTTCTCCAGAGCTAATACAGAGAGAAAAAGTCTTCCCTAGAGCTGGCACCCTGAATTTGGACTTCTAGCCTTCTAAATTGTGAGAAAACAAACTTCTGTTCATTCACTAACATATAACTAAGCACCAGATAACTGAGGCTGTTAGGGTGAATAATATAATATACATAAATAATTGATAAATTGTTATTGTTAGGTGCCATCAAGTTGGCTTCTACTGATAGCAACCCCATGTACAACAGAACAAAACACTGCAGGTCCTGTGCCAGCCTCACTATACCTGAGCCCATCGTTGCAGCCACTGTGTCAATCTATCTTATTGAGGGCCTTCCCCTTTATCTTTGACCTTTCACTTTACCAAGTGTGATATCCTTCTCTAGAGAATGGTCTCTTCTGACAACATGACCAAGCTAGGTGAGATGAAGTCTGGCCATTCTGGCTTCCAAGGAGCGTTTTGACTGTACTTCTTCCAAGACAGATTTGTTCATTGTAGTAGTCCATGTTACTTTAAGTATTCTTTGCCAAGATCACAACTCAAAAGCATCAACTCTTCTTCAGTCTTCCTTATTTATTGTCCAGCTTTCACAGGCATATGAGGTGATTAAAAATACCATCCTTGGGTTAGGAACATCTCAGTCTTCAAGGAAACATCTTTGTTCTTCAGCACTTCAAAGAGGTCTTTTGCAGCAAATTTGTCCAGTTCAATGTGTCATCTGATTTCTTCATTGTTGCTTCCATTGTGTTGATTGTGGAACCAAGTAATATGAAATCTTTGTCAACCTCAAACTTTTCTCCATTTATCATGATACTGCTTATTGGTCCAGTTGTGAGGATTTTCATTTTCTTTATATTGAGATATGATCCATATTGCAGACTGGTATCTTTAATCTTCATCAATAAGTGCCTCAAACATTATGCTGAGCGAAATAAGTCAGTCACAAAAGGACAAATATTGTATTAGTC
>NW_006921696.1:8916576-8919290 GCF_000298275.1 Orycteropus afer afer
CTTGAATAAGTATGGTGAAAGGATACAACCACCACTTGTCTGCCTGTTTGTTGCACTGTGGTGCTTGCATGTTATTGTGAGGGTGGAGGCTATGCCACTGGTATTTCAAATACCAGCAGGGTCACCCATGGTGGATAGGTTTCAGTGGAGCTTCCAGACTAAGACAGACTTGAAAGGAAAGGTCCAACCACTTTTCAATGAATTGACCAGTGAAAACCTTATGAATAGCCCTGAAACACTGTCCAGTATAGTGCCAGAAGATGAGCCCTTCAGGTTGGAAGACACTCAAGATATGACTGGGGAAGAGCAGCCTCCTCAGAATAGAGTCAACCTTAATGATGTGGCAAGAGTAAAATCTTCATTTGTTGATGTGGCATGACTCAAAATGAGAAGAAATAGCTGCAAACATCCTTTAATAATAGGAACATGGAACGTATGAAGTATGAATGTAGGAAAATTGAAAGTTGTCAAAAATAAAATAGAATACATAAAGATAGTTATCCTAGGCATTAGTGAGCTGAAATGGACCAGTTGTGGCCATTTTGAATCAGACAATCCCATCTACTATTCTGGGAATGATGAAATGAAGAGGAACGGTGTTGTACTCACTGTCACAAAGAACATTTCAAGATCTATCTGAAAGTACAATGCTGTGAATGATAGGACAATATCTGTAAACCTACAAGGAAGACTACTATTATTCAAATTTATGCACCAAACCCCAAAGCCAAAGATGAGGACATTGAAAATTTTTACCAACTTTTGCAGTCTGACCAAACACAACATTAAGATGTGTTGATTATTAGTGGTTATTAGAAGGCAAAAGTTGGAAACAAAGAAGAACCACTGGTAGTTGGAAAAAAGGGTATTAGTGATAGAAATGATGCTGGTGATTGCATAGTAGAATTTTGCAAGACCAATGACTTAGTGATTCCAAATACCTTTTTTCAACAACATAAATGGTGGCTATTCACAAGAACTTTACCAGATGGAGTACACAGGAATCAGATCAACTACATCTGTGGCAAGAGGTGATGGAAAGGCTCACTATCTTTAGCCAAAAAAAGGCCAGGATCTGACTGTGGAACAGACTATCAACTTCTCATTTACAAGTTGAAGTTGAAGGTGAAGGCAATTAAAACAAGTCCACAAGAGCCAAAATATGACCTTGAATGTATCCTTCCTGAATTTAGACACTATCTAAAGAATAGATTTGATGTATTGAACACTAATACCTGAAAACCAGAGGAATTGTGGGATGCCATCAAGAACATCATTCATGGTAATCTTTTATTTTTATTTTCTGTTTTGTTTTGTAATTTCTCAGACTGTGCTTAGAATTTGATTTCTGTCTGCAGGCAGGCAACACCTGTTTGCATGTTGCCACATGCTATAATCACTTGTCCATCATTAGGCTGTTCCTCAGTGCTTTCTATTCTGTCCATGAAAAGAATCACGTCAGTGCATGTGTCTTTTCCATGGCCTCCAGATACCCTTTCCACAGGCAAACTATCAAGATATGTTGGGTAAGGGATTCAAAATGGAGTCTCACCAGTGAGCAGCACGTTATTTCCCTCTGGCATCTAAGGGCTTGAAAAACTAGGTACAACAGTTTGAATTAGGAATTGTGGTGCTCTGAACAGCTCACTGAATCAGAGTGCACCAAACACAAAAGAGCAGAATTAGAGGAAAGGCACAAGGAGATTATTTAAAAAAGAACTACCTGGTGAAGAATGGATGGGCACCCAAGAGAGATCATTGGAAACTTTCCTGGGGCAGTCACTGACTTCTGGGTGAGGACGGCCACCTGAGATCCCTGAGCCAAAAAGGAAGACACCTTATAGCAGCATACCAGAGACCACTCCAATATTCCAGCAGGCAGTGGCAAGGACCTGCCTCCAGCAGCTGATTTTGTTGGTAATTTGGGTCATCTGGGTGCAGGCGGGCATGGGCACCACCACCACTGAGATTCAAGCAGAGAACTCACTGTTGTGCCAGGAAGGCAAGCTCCCTTCCCTCCCAGCGGGTCACAGAGTGGGCTTGGGTCAGACTGGGAGACATCGTGCTTTTCTTTGTCACAGATATCCGGACTGCAGGTCACTAGCAGATGCTCCCCTGACTCCAACACAGCTGAATTTGAGTACATCTTTGGTGCCACAGGTGGGCAGTATCACAGACAAACTCCAGAGCCAGCCATTTGAGGTCTGGCAGGATTGCGTCAGTGCTGTGGGCAGATAGGACAAGAAGAGCAAAGAAACCACAGCTGAGTGCGGTCCCAGGAATTTTGCCTTGGAGCTGTTCTTTGTCACTGTAGGATTGCAGCAGTGGGGTCATTGAATGTGCCTGAAATTGGTGGAAAGTTGCAATGCCCTAACAATAGGAATCTTTCCTGAGGTTAAGTCGTGGTCTTGTAAATAAATACGTCATCAATAATAGCCTGCTCAAAGCCCTAGAAACCAACCCTGGCAACACCAAGCTTTCCTTCCTCTGCTCCCACCTTCTTGGCCAATAACTTCACTCTTTCAATAGAAGAAACCATATTCAACAAATTACCATAAAACCTCTCACTGCAAACTCTAAACCCTCTTTACAACAAACAGAAACACATATCCACACTCCACACAGTGATCCCACCATCACAAAGAAAACAGCAGAGCGACCCAACACACCTGAATCAACAATAAAATAAAACACACCAGCTTCACCTTTTCAAA
>NW_006921696.1:8920740-8921391 GCF_000298275.1 Orycteropus afer afer
AGAAGGGCAATGTACCAAATGTGAGTGATCAATATACTGGCATTGAGGAAGAGAAAGACATAGAGAGGTACATGGGAAGTACAGACAACAAAGATAAACCTTTTTGCACATATAGTACGGCGTGGTCAGTGAATGCAAACACAGGCATATGGGTGGATAGATGTGTGGACAGGCTGAAATATTAGGTTTGTATATGAAGTGGAGAGTGCATGTACAGGATTGGCAGACAGTGGTCCAATAACTTTATGTGTATGATCTGAATTCCCAGGTGTATAATGGGGTTGACAAGGGGAAAGGTTGTAGTCACTGCTTGGTCACAGCCAGCTACCCAGAGGGACTGAGTACTTGAACCTGTGAGCTCAGGACCATAGTCGCAGAGGACATCAAGCTCAATTGGCATAACATACTACACAAAACATAATTCCACCTCCTACTGTGGCGAGTAGCAACTGAGATCTTAAAAGCTAGCAAGTTGCCATCTATATGCAATGGTGGGTCTCTCCTCATCCAGAGCCAAGAAGAATGAAGAAAAACAAAAATTCATGGAACCAATTAGTTCTAGCGACTGGTACACCATCCGATCTACAGCCTATATGACTATGAGACCAGAAGAACTAGATGGTGCTCAGCTACTACTGTCGACCACTTGGA
>NW_006921696.1:8921508-8948642 GCF_000298275.1 Orycteropus afer afer
CTGTCCTTCAGGTCTGGAACTGAAGGCACACCTGTGGCTTCCAGTCAAACAATAGACAGGCATATGAGTTGAACATTTACCTGAGGTAGATACACTTCTTGGAGAGAATAAGCATGAGAGAAAGAAGGGCTGCTCAGGCACAGGGAGACAGCTCAGGGGGTAGAAGTGCATGGAGGGATGGATACAGAGAAGAGGTAACTATTGGGAGGAAGTGGGAGGGGAGATGTAGATGTTACATTGTGGTAAATTGTGGTCAATGTCATGAGACAGAGTGTATGTAAACTGCTGTATGGAAAGTGTATTTACTATGTAAATTTTCACCCAAATCACAATAAAAAGAAAAAAAAAAAAGATATTTTGGGTAAACAGGAGCAGAGGCTACTGGGAGGTGGTATCCACTGGCCTATCTGAGATTCTACCAGTCAAGACCTTTGTATGGGTATACCATTGACCTCCAGTGACCCTAGCTTACTTGGCCTCTAGATGGATTGTTTCCTTATCATTCCAGTGCATAGCATCACATTTTGCATATTGAATTATATTTAGGCATTGAGAAATGCCTAAATAATGTTTTATTTCTCACGACCAACATAATAACACCAAGGAAAAGTGAGACTCAGAGAAGTGCAAAAGGGGTACAGACAAGAAAGATAAACATGTTTACACATGCAGTACTGCATTATCAGTAATCCCAAACATTAAACTGTATGTGAATATATGGTCAACTCTAACAACAAGTCACTGACTGCAAGTCAATCCCAACTCTTAGCAACCCCTCCTTGGGTTTCCCAGATGCTATCTCTATGGAAGTTGATTGCCCAATCTTCTTTCTGATGGATTTTAACTGCCAGCCTTCTGGTTAGTAGTCAAATGCCTTAGGCACTATGCCACCAGATATATACAGGTCGTTGTTGTTGTTAGGTTTCTTTGGCAGCATCCTTATGGAAGTAGATTGTCCAATCTTCCTTCTGAGGAGTGGCTTGTGGATTTGATATGCCAGCCTTCTGGTTAGCAGTCAAGAGCCTTAGGCACTATGCTACTAGATCTCCTTATATATAAGTGGACAGACTAAATTATCAGGTATATCTAGGCTAATATGTGGGGACTGCAATCAATGATCATATGTAAGTTTGGCAGATGACATTTCTACATACAGATATGTGTGCTATAAGAATGTCCATCTATATATAATATAACTAAAAGGAGAAAAATGTATAATTTCTTAGCCAAAGCCAATCACCCTGAGAGAGTGAGTTCTTGGGCCCACGGGCTCAGGCATATTGTTGTGGGGGACATCATGCTCAATTGCTACGCAAAAACATTGTCCTGCATCCTACTTTGGTTAGTAGTGACTGGGGTCTTAAAAGCTTGTGAACAACTATCTATCTGAGATACAACAATTGGTCTCTCCTCATCTGGAGCAAAGAAGAATGAAGAAAAACAAAGAAGCATGGAAACAGTCCAAGGGACATGTGACCCTGAGGAAGAACTAGATGGTGCCCAGCTACCACTGTCAACCACTGAGAAAGCAATTAGTACAGGAGATCCTGAATAGAATGCGAGAAAAATACTGAACAAAACTCAAAATCAGAAAAATAAAAAGGTTTTATTACTGGTCTGATAGAGACTGGTGAAACCTCTAAGACTATGGCCCCAAGTCACCCTTTGGGCCTGGAATTGAACTAACTGCCAACCAAACAATAGACAGGTGTATAGCGTGAACATTTACACCAAGTAAGTACACTGCTTAAAACAATCAACCATGAGAGAGCAGAAGGGCAGCATATGCACAGGGAGATAGCTTAGAGGCAGGAAAGCAGAAGAAAGAAGGACACAGGGGAAAGGTAAATAGAGGGATGAAGTGGGAAGAGAGCCATTGCATAACAAAGATTGCAATCAATGTCATGAATTGTTGTATGGAAAATGAATTTGCTCTGTAAACTTTCACCCAAACAGCAATTGAAGAAAAAAAAGTCAATAATAATGAAAATTAAAAAAAAGAGGTATTTGACTTATGCCAGAACTGACTTACAATGGAGTTGTTAGAACAGAACACCACTGGAAGGGTCACTAAGAGTTGGAATTGACTCGAAGGCAGTGACTTGCTAGAGTTTGACCATATATTCACCTACAGTTTAATGTTTGTGATTGCTGATAATGCAGTATTGCATGTGTAAAAGTGTTTATCTTTCTTGTCTGTACCCCTTGTGCACTTCTCTGAGTCTCGCTTTTCCTTGGTGTTATTATGTTGGTCTTGAGAAATAAAAGATTATTTAGGCATTTCTCAAGCTGAAAGAACTGAGGAAAAAAATTAAGCCTCGAGTTGCAATATTGAAAGATTCTATGGCCAAAAATATTGAATGATGCAGGGACTATCAAAAGAAGATTGAAGGAATACACAGAGTCACTGTCCCAAAAAGAACTGGCCAATCTTCATCCATTTCAGGAGGTGGCATATGTTCAAGAACCAGTGGTATTGAAGGAAGAAGTCAAAGCTGCACTGAAGGAATTGATGAAGAGCAAGGCTCCAGGAATTGACAGAATACCCATTGAGATGTTTCAACAAATGGGTGCCCCACTGGAGGCACTCACTCAGTTATGTCAGGAGAGTTGGATGACAGCTACCTGGCCAACTGATTGGAAGAGGTCCATATTTGTACACATTTCAAAGAAAGGTGATCTCACAGAATGTGGAAATTATCAAACAATATTAATATTGCATGCAAGTAAAATCTTATTGAAGATAATTCAAAAATGGTTGCAGAAATATATTGACTGAGAACTTCCACCAATGAAAGCTTGATTCAGAAGAGGATGTGGAATGAAGGATACCATTGCTGATGTCAGATGGATCTTGGCTCAAGGCAAAGAATATCAGAAAGATGTTTACTTGTGTTTCATTGACTGTGTAAAGGCATTTGATTGTGTGGATAATAACAAATTATGGATAACATTGAGAAGAATGGGAATTCCAGAACACTTAATTGTACTCATGAGGAATTTGTACATGGACCAGCAGCCTGTCATTCAAACATAACAAGGGGATACTGAATGGTTTAAAATCAAGAAGGCAGTGAGTCATGGTTGTATCCTTTCACCATACTTATTCAATCTCAATACTGAACAAATAATCTGAGAAGCTGGACTATATGAAGAAGAACATGGCATCAGGATTGGAGGAAGACTCATTAACAACCTGTGTTGAGCAGACAACACAACTTTGCTGGCTGAAAGTGAGTATGACTTGAAGTATTTACTGATGAAGATTGAAGAATACAGTCTACAGTGTGGATTACACCTCAGTATAAAGAAAACAAAAATCCTCACAACAGGACCAATAAGCAGCATCATGATAAATGGAGAAAAAGTTAAAGTTGTCAGAGACTTCACATTGCTTGGTTCTACAATTGATGCCAATGGAAGCAGCAGGCAGGATATCAGACAACGTATAGCACTGGGCAAGTCGGCTGCAAAGGATCTCTTTCAAGTGCTGAAGAGCAAAGATGTCTCCTTGAGAACTAAGGTGAGCCTGACACAAGCCATGATACTTTCAATCAGCTCATATGCATGTGAGAGCTGGACAATGAACAAGGAAGACCAAAGAATTGATGCTTTTGAGTTGTGGTGCTGGTGAAGAATGCTGAAAGCACTATGGACTGCTAAAAGAACTAACAATTCTGTCCTGGAGGGATTACAGCCAGAATGCTCCTTGGAAGGGAGAATGGCCAGACATTCGTCTTACCAACTTTGGTCATGTTATCAGAAGGGACCATTCCCTGGAGAAGAATGTCATGCTTGGTAAGGTGGAGGGTTGACGAAAGAGGAGAAGGCCCTCAACGAGATGGATTGACACGGTGGCTGCGATAATGGGCTCAAGTATAGCAAGGATCATGGAGCTGCGCAGGACCAGGTGGTGTTTCCTTCTGCTGTGCATAGGGTCACTATGAGTCAGAGACTACTCAAGGGCACCTAACAACAGCAACTATTACGTTGGTCACTCTCTTTTGGTATATTGTCTTTCTCTTCACCCAAATCAATACTTTTATCTTACAAGCCTAGCACTTTTCCCACCTCTCCCCTCCCACCCTTGGTAACCAATGAATAAATTTCACTTCCATGTGTAAACTTTTCCTTGACTTTTTACAATGTTGTTGTTATTATGCACCGTCGAGTCAGCCCCGACTCATAGCGACCCATCCTTGGGATGCCGAGGCAGTATCATTATGGAAGTAGATTGCCCAACCTTTCTTCTAAGGAGTGGCTGGTGGGTTTGAACCGCCAGCCTTCTGGTTAGCAGTCAAGTGCCTTAGGCACTATGCTACCAGAGCTCTTTTACAATAGTCATTATCATTGATTTTATTATCAGTATCTTTAGAAATCTCATCTTTATTTGTCTTTGGGGACTGGAAATATTGAATATAAACTTAAAGGTATATTTTAATACATACATACATAAAAGATACACAAATCATAAAAATTTATGCCAATGATGAAGAATAGTTGGACAACATTGACATTTTATCAGTTGATGTAATAACTCTACCTGTGGAAGTTTCTGGATCATTTGCATTATCTAGCGGAATGAGGATGGCATTTCTAGTCAGAAAATTAGTGAGAGTTGTCTTAGAGTCCTAATATCTCACTGATTTCTCAATCTGCCTATTGACATTAGCAAAGTGAAAAGCATTTGGCTCCATGTTATCAAGCCAGGGAAGCCCCTGATTTAGTTTAGAAAACACTTAAACTAATACATGACAGTGATTTGAGTAGTAAATCATAGAACTGAACATCTTCAGATGAACATCTGAGAATGATAAAATCAGTAAATCATGTGTTGCAACATTGTATATATAGTACATATTACTAATGATAAGACGTAAAATAATGGATGGTCATTGAGTGCAGTTTTTCATTACTCAAATACATCATAAGTCATAACAGGGATGACTTATATATCAATCAGTTTTTCAGCAGATCTCTTTGCAAGAGGAATAAAAAGGAAGCATGGGCAGAACAATGAGTAGTTAAGAGTATGACCTCTGTAGTCAGACTGCCTGGATTCTGAGCCCAGATCCATTGATAGCTAGCTGTGTGGCCTGGGGTAAGTAACTTAGCTTGTGTTTGTCTCCAATTTCACATTTGTAAAACAGTAATAGTAATAGTGTTATCAGTCCTGATAAAATGCCTATAGGATTATGAGGATTAAATGAGATAATCGTTAGCTATTTTGAATGGTGTCTGATATATATTAAAAACATAGGGAACAGTAGCTAATTATGAGTAGAAAGTTTATTGTAATAATTTAATGTTAAATATATTTTTAAATGCAATATATTAGTCTACATTCACAGAGGGAATGAGAGGTGTAAATATACACAATCAGAGATGGGATAAAAGATGCATTAACACATCATCCATTATTTCTGGAAAAGGTAATCTATTTTTTTAAAATAATCTTCTATAGTGTGTATTGTTTGATCTTTTCCATAAGCACATCTTACTTTTAGTATGAAGACAGAAAAATAATAAACATAAGAAAGCACTTCAATTCACAAAATGGAAAGAACTCTACCCTCTACCATCAACTCTTTAAGACTACCATGAATCTTCTGAAATTATATGCATTTAGAAATGAATAGTGTTTTCATTCCTGTTCCATAGTAGCTTAATATTCATGATGTCTTATTGAAGAGAAAAACAGTGAGATATCTGTAAAATCCAGTCTAGCCACTCTAGCATTTAAATTAAAAGTGAAAAGATGTCTGTGTTGTAACAAAATAATATTTAAAACAACATGAGTTCATATATTAGCAATAATTTCCAAGTGTACCTTGATAGAATTGTTACTCAATAGTCTTGTTATAAAGGAGCTCTAGTGGTGTAGTGGATAAGGCATTTGGCTGCTAACCAGAAAGTCAGCAGTTCAAATCGACCAGCCACTCCATGGAAGGAAGATGGGGCAATCTCCTTCTGTAAAGATTTACCACCTCAGAAAACTGGTGGGGGTTGCTATGAGTCAGAATCGACTGGATGGCAGTCAATTTGGTTTTGGCTTTTAAATCTTGGTTTATGATCCACAAAGGGGAATTAAGAGTATTTCAGTCCAGCTGAGTTGTTATTTAATTTTAGAAGAACAAGAAAAAACTTAATTTCCAGACCTCAGAAGATGTCATAATGGGCTTATGTGTGTGTACACATACACACACAAACACACACATAGACATACATCATTTTAAAAGCCAAACCACAGATTATTTTCAATGGTAAATTTACAGAGATATTTTCTGAAACTGTTTATAAAATGTCATTTTATATTGCATTACTTTTTATAACCTAAGAAACAGCCACTCTACACCATTAGAAAAATCCATACAAGTAAGATAACAGAAAATTAGATTTTGAAATCCTAATTTGAATGTTAGCTATGTGAGAGCTACTATAGTCCTGGGTCAAAAAGCCAGATTTTCACTTTATACATATAGATATTCAATATAGTTACAACCTCTCTATTTTGGTAAATAATTGGACTAAAATAATTTTACTCAAGTAATTTTATTTCAGATAGAGATCAAATTATAATTTTCAGCCAGAATGATTTTTAAGGTAGAGAAATAACTATTCTCATTTAACAAATTCCCAGAAAGACATGACAGAGAATTGAAATGTCTCGATATGATATGTTGTTGCTAGGTGCCATCAAGTTGGCTCTAATTCATAGCAACACTATGTACAACAGAATGAAATACTTCCTGGTCATGCATCATCTTCACAATCTTTGATGTATTTGAGCCCACTGTTGCAGCCACAGTGTCAATCCATCTTGTTGAAGGTCTTCTCCTTTTTCACTGCCCCTCCACTTTACCAAGTACGATATCTTTCTCATTTATCCAGCATATACACAGAAGTGTGCCAGACCCATGTCAATGAAGTGCTCCCTTAAGCAACACTCTTTGCTCCAAAAAGAGCAAATTTGCTTCCTGTAGATAGGGTCAAAATTCTCTTCACTACCACCAAGATGGTGGCCAAGGAAATTCTGTAGTCACTCACAATTCATTCCAAAAAGACAAACCCAGAGACTGCAGCTATCCCTCATGACTGATCTTACTCACACTGAGCACAAGACAAAGGCACATGCAACCTTTTCTACTGAAGATACCCACTCATGTCAGGCTCCTTTCACTTCCATGGGCACATACCCTGGTGGATCAATGGTTTCTGCTATATTCACCTATTCCCAGGGCTGCTGGGAGACCATAATTTCAAAAGTCCTTCTCTTCATTTTTCTTATTTTCCCCTTCCCTCTTTCTCATTTTTTTTCCTTTTTACGTGTTTATTTCTCCTTCTTACTGTTTGTCTTCTTATATTTTTACCATTCTTTCATCTTGTCCTCCCCCCTTTTATTCTCTTTTCTACTTTTTATCTTTCATTTTGTTCTACTTTTCCTTTTTCTTCTATTCTTCTTCCTTATTTTTATTCCTGCCCTATCAAATAGGAGAAGGATATTAACTCTACACTACTCAGCCATATTTACTGCATCAACCAACTCACCCAATGGATGAGAACTTCCATCAGCTCCTATATTGTTGGATCAGTGAGAGACAGTAGACCACATCTGCTCATGCCAAGTGCAGCTCCTCTTCACAACAAACAGACCTGCACTCATGTTCCCATCAATTATTCCACCAATCCAGAGACAGATGGATTACCTCAGTGCTACCAAAGAAACACACTTGCCTCACTCATTGGATATATTGAAGCAAAGCAATATAAAATTGGAGTGAACCAAACCAACACACAATCAACAACAACAAAAAGAAAATTCAAAACATTTCAGAGTCAATAGACAACTTCAATTCAAACAAAGAAACAGCACCAGATAGTGGAAGCAAGTGACCAAAATAAGAACGAGGAAATCTCCCTGAGGAAGAACAGGTAAAGAGCTACCTGATAAGGAATTAAAAAGATATAGGTATATAGGATCTTCCAAGAGGTCAAGGAAACTATACACAGAAGCAGGGAAAAGATAGACAATATCCTTGTAGAATTCAGGTAAATCATATAAAAACAAAATACAAAATAAATAGACAAATACAAAAACAGGAATTAAACATTTAGAATGTCAATACTAAAATTGCAGAAATAGATAACACATTAGAAGAACAAAAGAAAAGAATCAAGCTGGTAGAAGAATGCATATCCCAGTTAGAAGATAAATCCTTTGACACCAGCTTATGTGAGAAAAAATGAGAAAAGAGAATGAAGAGAAATAAAGAAAACCTAAGAGCTATATGAGATAATAAATGCCTGATTGGAATTCCAAAACAAGAGAAGTCAAAAGAAAAGAAGAAAAAAAAAAAAAAAAAAAAACAAGAGAAGATTGTTGAAGACTTGCTAGCAGAAACTTCCCCAATATCATGAAAGATGAAAAGATATCATCCAGGAAGCCCTTCAAACCCCATACAGGATGGACTCCAAGAGAAAGTCACTGAGACATATGATACTCAAAATTTCTAAAACCAAAGACAAAGAAAGAATTTTGAAGGCACCTTGGGAAAAAAGAAATATTACCTACAAAGGACAACCAAAAAGCCTATGCTCTGATTTCTCAGCAGAAAATCATGAAGACAAGAAGGCAAAGGTATGGCATAAATTAAATCATGATAGAAAAAAGTTGTCTAGCAAGAATTATATATCTAGCAAAACTGTTCCTCACACATGGTGGTGAAATTAACACACTCCCAGACAAATAGAAATAGAAGGAATTTGCAAAAACCAGACCAACTCTACAAGAAGTGCTAAAGAGAGCTTTCCAAATAGAAAACCAACAATGGAAGTCAATAACTTAAGTCTAAGACAAGTGACAACAACACCCAGAGATCAATCCAGGAAAAGAATTTTCAATATAAACTAAGGGTACAAAACAGAAAATAAAGAACCAAAGAGTAAGTCTATAAATGAGAACAACTACAAAGCAAATGGAAGAAATAAATAGTATAATTACAAAATTTCCATATGGAGCATAAGTCAGGACAATGTCAATATATAACAGACTGTTCCAGACTGAGGAAGACATGAATTTGCTACAGGGTAATCACAGAGAAAATTAATAAACCTTCTAACCAAAATAAGAAGGAAGAAAATCACAAGGACTTAGTAAACACAAAATCAAGAATAATGAAGAAGAGGGGAAAAAAAAACTTGGTAACAAAATGGACTCAGCACAGAAAAATATTCAGAACAAAGACACTATTAGCACCACAACCAAAAAGACAAAAGAATGACATTAGTAAATTCATACCTATCATTAATTTTACTAGATGTGAATGGATCAAATGCACCAGTCATGAAAAAGAGAGTGACAGTTTGGATAAGAAAAGAACCATCAATATGCTCCTATAAAAGAGTTACTTTAGACACAAAGATAAACATAAATTAAAAATCAAGGCATGGAAAAAACATATCATGCTAATGGCAGCCAAAACAAAGCAGAAGTGGCAAAATTAATTTCTGATAAAATAGACTCCAAGACAAAATCCTGCATAAGGAACAGGGAGAGCACTATATGTTGATAAAACGATCAATAGACCAAGAGAACATAACCATAATAAATATCTATGGACCCAATAAAAAAGCTCCAAAATAGGTAAAGCAAACATTAACAGAATTGAAAGAAAAAATACTACAATAGTAGTAAGAGAGTTTAACAGATCATTGATGAAGGACAGAATAACTAGAAAAAAAATAAAGATAATCTCAGCAACCTAATCAACCAACTTGACCTTGTAAAAAAAAACAAACTAAACTCATAGCTGTCGAGTCAGATATGACTCAGAACTACCCCTCCTCGGGTTTCTAAGGCAGTATCACTATGAAAGTAGATTGCCCAACCTAGACAAAAAAAAAAACATTCAACCCAACAGAGATACAATACACATTTTTTTTCTGGTGCACATGGATTATTCTCCAGAATAGATCATATGTTAGGCCACAAATCAAGCCTCACTGAATTTGAAAACACCAAAGTAACACAAAGCATCTTCTTGGATCACAATACTATAAAATTAGAAATCAACAATAAGAAGACTGGGGGGAGAAATCAAATACATTAAACTGAATAACGCATTTTTCAACAACCACTGGGTAATAGAAGAAATAAAAAATTCCTAGAAACAATTGAGAATGAAAACACAACTCACTTAAATCTTTGGGACAGAGCAAAAACAATACTCAGAAGTCAATTATAGCAATAAATGTACACATCAAAAAAGAAGAAAGAACCAAAATGAACAACTTAACCCAACAACTCCAGCAATTAGAAAAAGAGGAAAAAAAAAAAAAAAAAAGCTTACACTCTCCAGAAGAAAGGAAATAACAAAGATCAGAGCGGAAATAAACAAAGCAGAAAACAGAAAAACAATAGAAAAGATAAACAAGACTAGAAGCTGGCTCTTTGAATAGATTAACAACATTGACAAACCACTGGCAAATTTAAATAAGGAAAAGGAAAAGAAGATGTAAGTAACATTGATAAAAAAAATGAAATGGACAACAGCACAACAGAACCAACCAATATAAAAAGGATAATAAGAATACTATAAAGAACTACTCCAACAAATACGAAAACCTAAAAGAAATGGACAAATTTCTAGAAACATAAGATGTATCTAAACTGAACTACTTGCACTGTGGTAGTTCGTGTGTTGCTGTGAGGTTGGAGGCTATGCCATTGGTATTTCAAATATCAGTAGGGTCACCCATGGTGGACAGGATTCAGTGGAGCTTCCAGACTAAGACCCACTTAGAAGAAAGGGGCCATCCATTTCTCAAAGAATTAGCCAGTGAAAACTTTATGAACAGCAGTAAAACACTATCTGATATATTACTGGAAAACTTTATGAATAGCCCTGAAACATTGTATGATATACTGCCGGAAGATGAGCCCCTCAGATCAAAAAGCACTCAAAACAAAACTGGGGAAGGGCTGCTTGCTCAGAGTAGACTCAACCTTAATGATGTGGATAGAGTAAAACTTTTGGGACCTCCATTTGCTGATGTGGCACAACTCAAAATAGGAAGGAACAGTTGTAAACATCCATTAATATCAGAGCATAGAATGTGTGAAGTATGAATCTAGGTAAATTGCAAGATGTCAAAAATGAAATAGAATGCATAAAGATTGATCCCCAGGCATTGTTGAGCTGAAATGCACAAGTTTTGGCCATTTTGAATCAGACAACCATATGATCTTCTATGCTGAGAATGACATATTGAAGAGGAATGGTGTGGCATTCATCCTCACAAAACAAAAAAAAAAAGTGGTTCAAGTTCTCTCCTAAGTTCAATGCTGTCAGTGATAAGATAATATCCATAAACCTACAAGGAAGACCAGTTAATAATAGTATTATTCAAATTTACACACCAACCACCAAAGCAGAAGATGAGGAAATTGAAGATTTCTACAAACTTCTCCAGTCTGAAATTGACCAAATATGCAATCAAAATGTATTGATTATTCCTGGTGATTGGAAGGCAAAAGTTAGAAACAAAGAAGAATCACCAGTAGTTATAAAATATGGCTTTGGTGGTAGAAATGACCTTGGAGATAGCACAATAGAATTTTGCAAGACCAATGACATTCATTGCAAATAACTTTTTCAACAATATAAATGACATCTATGCATGTGGGCCTCACCAGATGAAGCACACAGGAATCAAATCAACTACATCTGTGGCAAGAGGTGTTGGAGAAGCTCAGTATCTTCAGCCAAAACAAGGCCAGGAGCTGACTCTGGAATAGACCATCAATTGCTTATATGTAAGGTCAAGTTGAAGCTGAAGACAATTAAAACAAATCCATGAGAGCCAAAATATGACCTCAATTAAATCCCACCAGAATTTAGAAACCACCTGAAGGAATAGATTTGACTCACTGATCACCAGTATCTAAACAGCACACAAATTGTGAGATGACATCAAGGATATCATACATGAAGAAAACAAAAGGTCATTAAAAAGACTTGAGAGGAAGAAAGACCAAAATGGATGTCAGCAGAGCCTCTGAAACTTGCCCTTGAATGGAGAGTAGCTAAAGTAAATGGAAGAAATGTCAAGATAAAAGAACTGAACAGGAGATTTCAAAGAGTAGCTTGAGAAGACAAAGTCAATTATTATAATGAATTGTGCAAAGACCTGGAGTTAGAAAACCAAAAGGGAAGAACATGCTCAGCATTTCTCAAGCTGAAAAAACTGAAGAAAAAAACATTAAACCTCAAATTGCAATATTGAAAGTTTCTATGGACAAAACTAGGAGCTCTGGTAGCATAGTGGCTAAAGCACTTGAATGCTAACCAGAAGGCTGGCAGTTCAAACCCACCAGCAACTCCTCAGAAGGAAGGTTGGGCAATCCTACTTCCGTAGTGATACTGCCTCGGAAACCCAAGAAGGGGTCGCTATGAGTCGGGGCTGACTCGACAGCACATAACAACAACAACAACATGGACAAAACATTGAATGATGCAGGAAGCATCAAAAGAAGATGGAACGAATACACAAAGTCATTGTACCAAAAAGAATTGGTCAATGTTCATCCCTTTCAGGAGGTGGCATATGATCAAGAACCAATGGTACTGAAGGAAGAATTCAAAGCTGCACTGACGAAATTGGTGAAAAACAAGGTTTCAGGAATTGATAGAATACCCACTGAGATGTTTCAACAAAGGGATGCTGTGCTGGAGGCATCATTTATGCTAAGAATTTGGAAGACAAGTACCTGACCAGTTGACTGGAAGAGATTCATATTTGTGCCTATTCCAAAGGAAAGTAATCCAGTACAATGTGGAAACTATTAAACAATGTAGTAATATCACACAAAAGTAAACTCTTGATGAAGATAGTTCAAAAATGGTTGCAGGAGTATATTGACAGGGAACTTCCAGAAATTCAAGCTTGATTTAGAAGAAGGTGTTGAACTAGGGATGTCATTGCTGATGTCAAATGGATCAAGGCTGAAAATAAAGAACCTAAGAAAGATCTTTACTTGTGTTTTATTAACTATGCAAAAGCATTCGACTGTGTGAATCATAACAAGTTATGGATAATATTGTGAAGAATGGGAATTCCAGAACACTTAATTGTGCTCATGAGGAAATTTTTTCAATTTTCTTCAGCTTCAACTTAAGCTTGCATATGAGAAATTGATGATCTGTTCCTCAGTCAGCACCTAGCTTTGTTTTGACTGATGATAATGAGCTTCTGCATCATCTCTTTTCACGCATATAGTTGATTTGATTCCTGTGTATTCCATCTTGTGAGGTAGACATGTATATCCACTGTTTATGTTCTTTAAAAAATGTATGTGCAGTGTGTCCCTATTAGGATTGTGGAAATGAGGCATAGGCATACAAGGACAGATTTCCTTGTAGGGGCAGGGATCGTTCCAAGTGAACAGTCTTCTCGGATGGGGCAATCGAGTCATCCAGCCTAGTATTCAATCATTCCAGTAAGTGGGCATACTGTAGGGGCTTGGTCAGCTGTAGATCTCAGGCAGGAAGCAACTCATATCCAAGAAATCTGGCAGCATGTATCAGTGACTCAGTTGTGAAGTCTAATGATGGACAGCAGCGCTATCCTCCCAAACAGAATGGAAAGAGAGATGCCCTGGCAAAACCAAGCAAGAATTATGGCATTAAAGAACAGGTACTGGACATTTTATTGGTGGAATTGTGTACAAACCAGCATCCTAGTCACCCAGAAGAAGGCAATAATCTAGTTCAGCAGGATGAAAGTAACTGTCCCAGTGACAATTTTTTTTTTTTTTTTACTTTGTAGTGGAGACAGTTTGAACACTGGTGGACAAACATCCATGCCTTATGACAGTCTTGCACAATGTTATTAGTAAGATACAAGTTTAGTCCCAACATAGAACTAGATGGATGCTGGAACAAGGAGTCAAACAAGACAACACTTTTTCTAGCATCTCTTTTACAATATAAAAATTTCAGGAAGGAATATATTATTACTTAACAGATTACGTTGCACTGCCCTCAAGTGGATCTGACTCATAGTGACCCCATCTTGGGGTTCAGAGACAATATCACTATGGAAGTAGATTGCCCAACCTTCCTTCCCAGAAGTGGCTGATGGGTTTGAACCGTCAGCCTTCTGGTTAGCAGTCAAATGATTTGGGCACTACACCACAGATTACATAGAAGGAGCTTAATGTATTGCTCTCTGTTGATGGTCACTACATGATGCCACAACAGATGAGAAGTCAGATGACTGAAGAGAACATGAGAATGTGTGTGTGTGTGTTCATAGACGGGGAAGAGTTGGATGGTGGTGGGTTGAAAGGAATGCAGAAAAAAAGAGTGATGAGTGACGGTAAAATTATTGGAGATAAACTTTTCCTCCTCTACAATATTACATTCTCCTACTAAGTTTAAAATATATTATGATTTGGTTTGGAGGCAATACTATATCATTTTAACAGGATGATTGAAATTTCTTATGAGGCACATAGGACAAATAGGCAAAAATTCAGAAAACAGCACTTCTAATTAATTAGGTCAATGGACAGTTTGTACTGATAGAATAGAGGCAACATTTTGTGCCAGCTTTATAGGAGAAAGGATATGATAGAAATGTGATTAGTAAAAAAAAAAAAAAAAAAAGAACACACAGTTCTAAAAACAAGCATGTTTGTACTTGATAATTTGAAAACACTGTCTCTAGAATTCTAGGGATATAAATTTGTGACAACCTCCTTTCTTATGAATACTGAATGTCTTCCCATCTAAAATAATAGAGATCTTTAAAACGAACAGGATATTAATGGTAAGCAAACAAACAAAGAAGAGTAAATAACAAATATTTAGAAACCAACATCTACAAAAATGCAAGACTACCTTTACTTTGAAAAAAGCAGCTGCCAAGAATTTTTATTCTCCTTTGATTATCAGGAGAAATTAAGTTGAGTGTAGGTGGAGGACCAGTCTCAGTACATCAGCTTAAATTTGTTTAACCTTTAGTTTACTATCAAAACATGCAAATGCTAAATCCCTAGAGTTGCTTCTGCTACCAGAATTAGCAACAAGAAGGCTTGATTTTTCTGCACTCTTTTATTATTATTATTATATTTTGTATGTTAATGTGCCCTTTAATACTTTTCTGTTTTCATTGACAGAGGAATACATTTGTTTTAGTGAGAGTTTTAGCATAACTTGAAGTCTCTCTAAAATAATTTTTCCCGAATTAGCTATTTTGGGAAGAGGAGTGAAGGGTACTATTACATCAAGTCCAATATGATTGCTTTCACAAAAAACAAATGAAAGCTGATCAAATATAAGATTATTACTTTATTTTTTAAATGTATGTTTTTCTCTATTGTGTATATAACAAAAGAATGAAAATTATGTGCAGCCTTTACATTATCTAAATTTGAATAATGTATTTTTTCTTATATTCAGATAAAATAATTGATTTTTATAGGAACATTTACCTGCAGTAACTTTTTAGGCCATGCCAAACACTAGTAATACAGCAAAAATCTAAGAATAAACAGTAATAACAATTATAATAATAAAGTACATCACCAGCTATATGTATAACAAACAAAGGAGTAGTATGTAGAATTTGTAAAGAAAAACTAATCAACAGGAAAATTGACAATCAAGGTCTCTGGGCAGAACATAGTCCACAAAGACAATATTTTACATCCTGCTTTGGTGAGTAAATGATTGGGATTTCAGGACTTGCGAGTGGCCAAGTTAATCTTTCTTCATCTAGCACAAAAATAGTGAAGAAAATCAAAGATGTGTGAAAACAATTAGTCCAAGGAACAAGTGAACCATGTGAACCACAGCTTCCATGACCCTGAGACCAAGAAAACTAGACAGTGCCTGGCTACCACGGCCAACTACTCTGAAAGTGATCACAATGTTGTTGTTGTTAGGGCCATCGAGTCAGCTCCAACTCATAGTGACCCCATGTACAACAGAATGAAACAGTGCCTGATCCTGTGGCAATGTCACAATACTTGCTGTATCTGAGCCCATTGGTGCAGCCACTGTGTCAATCCATCTTGTGGAGGGCCTTCCCCTTTTTCACTGACCATAGAAGGTCCTAGAAAAAGTGAGAGAAAATTGTGGAACACAACTCAAAACAATAAAAAGACCAGGCTACTGGTCTGATAGAGACTGGGGGCATCCCTAAGACTATGGTCCTTGGTCACCCTTCAAGGCTGAAAGTGAACTTACCCCATGGCTCAACTTGCAGCCAAACCATGTCCACTTGACAGCAATGCATATCCATAACAAGCCTCCTAAACTGTGATGGTATAAAATTCAGTTCTTTAAAACCACCCATTTGTGCTATCAGTGTTATAGCAGCCTCTGGGGTGAACAATAACACCAGGGGAAGTAGGCCCTTCTTAGAACAATCAACCATACAAGATCAACAGGGCAGCATTTGGTCAAAGACAAAGCACAGAATGAAGAAATGGATAGGGAAGAAAGATTAATGGAAATTGTAAACATAGGGAGGAGGTGGAAAGAATGTTGTCACTTTGTGGGGACTACATTTAGTGTCATAAAACAAAACATATATGAACAATTGAATGGAAAACCACTTTACTCTGTAAACTTTCACTCAAATCACAGTTAAAAAAAAAAAGTAGAAAAGGGAATCAATCCAGTAGAAACTGGACAAAAAATCAGAAACATGAATTCACTGATCAGGATGCTAACTAAACAATCACTAAATATTAGAAAAGATGCCTATCTTCACTATCAATTAAAGCAATTCAAGTGAAAACACCAAGAAACAATTTCCTATACCTCAAAATAAATGTCTAAAATATTACTTATTTATGAGTGGGAATATATTTAAATAGTCATGTTTACAGATGCTTACCAGGTGGAATAAGAAATTAAATGGTGAACTATTTACACATTAGTACAGTATATTGCAGTGGGAAAAGAATGAATTAGATGTGTATAGATCAAATGGAGAGATTCCCAAAATAATGTTAAAACAGCAAATTGCAGTAAGATATCTTGGTTTCTTAGTGTTGCTATAACACAAATAGCACAAATGGGTGGTTTTAAAGAACTGAATTTTGTACTATCACAGTGTAGGAGGCTTATTATCCATTATGCTTTGCTGTCAAGTGGACAGAGAAGCACTGCCCCATTGGGTTTCTAAATCTTTACAGAAGCAAACTGTCACATTCTTCACCTGTGGAGTGGCTGATGGGTTTTAATCCCCAAGCTTTTGGTTAGCAGCCAAGCACTTTAACCACTGCACCACCAAGGCTCCTTGTACAGCTATAAGCATAATTAAAAGTAATTCTGAATCACAAGCATATCAAAGCCCTGTTGCTACCTCGATGTAGAACAGTTTGATTTGAAAACACTGCTCTGAAACATGTTAAATGAAGCTGGGAGTTTATTTGAGAGAGGCTTCTTCTAAATACACCCTTTGGGGCTATACTTTTTAACTAGAGTTTTGTTCATGTGTTGCTTCATACTTCTATCTAAGTTGTCATCCATATTCTCATGCTGACATTGTTTTGATGGATATCTTGAATATTCTTTTTACATGCTCAGTCAGTCTTGCTTCAATGGAGTGTATTGTTTGGTCTGATTTTAGCAGCTTCTTCATGACTATGTCATAGGGCTTTTTGTCAGTCAACAGTCATGTCACTCATGGTCCTTAAAACCCCTCCAACTATATAGACACACTCATGTCATCAGGGTAGACCAAATGGCAAACTTTTAAATTAATCTCACTCACAACATGTATATTCTAAACTCAAGTTTAACTCAGTATAACTTGCTAGTCTAATTGGATTTATAGAGAATAAAGACTTGAGAATGATTTATTTTTGTTAGACTCACTTTCCAACAGAATTATCTGGTTTACTGGACCATTTCCAATTGAGAAAGAAAAGTGGGTCCTGACATGCAGGAGCTGGCCTGGCACTATAGCTGGCTTGGTGTTGCTATGAGTTGGATTGGGACTCACAGCTAGGTGGTAGCATTCCCATGTTGGGTATAAACAGTTTCCCAGAACATTAACATCATACAAGGCTATTCTGTGACCAGATGGATCAAAACAAAAAAGAGGACTCTGCAATCATATCTAAACATAAAACAAAATATGAACATTGTCCTAACCACAACATCCCTTTCTCCTGTCTAATATGTGATGGTTGCCTCTTTAGCAATCACAGCTTGAACAACATTCTAGTTTGCCCACTGTGTGCTAGTGTTAATTGCCCTTGTCCATGTGACTTATGGTGTGTCCGTGGATGCCTGGTCCTGCACTATCCCCATGATTGATTGTGCACTGAACCATTGTGATCCATAAGGTTTTCATTGGCTGATTTTTGGAAGTAGTTCACCAGTCCTTTCTTCCTAGTCCTTCTTAGTCTGGAAGCTCTGATGAATTTGTTCAGCATCATAATAACAATAGTTTCTACTGGCAGAAGGGTGGTAGCCCCACAGGAAGTTGCTATGAGTTGGACTGGAAATTAAACCTGTGTCTTCTGCATGGAAGATGGGAATTCAACTTCTGAACCAACAATGCCATTTCTATGTTGTTGTTGTTGTTAGGTGTCTTAGAGTCAATTCCAACCCATAGTGATCTTACATGCAATAGAGCGAAATATTGCCTGATCCTGTGCTATCCTCACAATCCTTGCCACACTCGAGCCCGTTATTGCAACCACTGTGTAAATCTATTTGTTGAGGGTCTTCCCCCCCTTTTTTTTTTCTGACCCTCCACTTTACCAATATGATATTTTCTCCAGGGACTGGTCCCTTCTGACCGCATGAACAGAGTAGGTGAGATGAAGTCTGGCCATTCTCACTTCTAAGGAGCACTCCAGCTGCACTTCTTGCAGGACAGGTTTTTTTTGTTTGTTTGTTTTTTGTTTTTGTCTTTCTGTTAGTCCATGGTACTTTCAGTATTCTTTGCCAACACCATAGTTCAAAGACATTGATTCTTCAGTCTTCCATATTCATCCTCTAGCTTTTACATGCATATGAGGAGACTGAAAATGTGCTTAGGTCAGGCACACCTTAGAGTTCAGGGTGACATTTTTTGTTCTTCAACATTTTAAAAAGGTCTTTTGCACCAGATTTTCCCAATGCAACACAAAATCTGATTTCTTGACTGCTGCATACATTGGTTTGATTATGCAATGAAGTGAAATGAAGTATTTGCCAACTTCAATCTTTTCTCCATTTATCATGATGTTGTTTATTGGCCCAATTGTGTGGATTCTTTCTTTATGTTGAGATATAATCCATACTGAAGACTGTAGTCTTTGATCTTCATCAGTAAGTGCTTCAAGTCATGTTCACTTTCAGCAAGCAAGGTCATGTCATGTCATCTGCAGTATCATAGGTTGTTAATGAGTCTTCCTCCAATTCTGATGCCATGTTCTTCTTCATGTAGTCCAACTTCTCAGATTATTTGCTCAGCATACAGATTGAATAAGTATGGTGAAATGTTGCAACCCTGATGCACACCTTCCTGTTTATAACCACACAGTATCCTCTTGTTCTGTTCAAATGATAGCCTCTTTGTCCATATACAGGTTCTTCATGAGCACTATTAAGAGTTCTGTAATTCCTGTTTCTTCACAATGTTATCCATAATTTGTTATGATCTACACAGTTGAATGGCTTTGCATAGTTGATAAAACATAGCAAACATATTCTTTGTTTTAGGTTAAGATCCATTTGACATAAGCAATGATATCCCTCATTCCACGTCCTCTTCTGAACCCAGCTCACATTTCTGGAACTTCCCTGTCAATATACTACTGCAATAGTTTTTGAATTATCTTCAGCAAAATTTTACTTGCATGTAATATTAATGATAATGTCTATATTCTGTTGGATCACTTTTCTTTCAAATGAGCATAAATATCTCTCTGCCCCAATCTTACCAAAGCTTATGGGATGCAGTGAAAGCAGTACTCCGAGGTCAATTTATGGTAATAAATGCACACATCAAAAAAGAGGAAGGAAACAAAATCACCACTCTAACTCAACAACTCCAACAATTAGAAAAAGAACAACAAAAGAAACCTACACTACCAAGAAGTAAGGAAATAATAAAGATCAGAGCAGAAATAAATGAAACAGAAAACAGAAAAACAATAATGAAAATCAATAAAACAAGAAGCTGATCCTTCAAAAAGATGAACAAAATTGACAATCCACTAACAAATCTAACAGAAGAAATGAAAGAAAAGATCAAATAACAAGAGTAATGAACAACAAGGGCAACATCACAACAGAACCAACTGAAATAAAATATATATTGACAGAATATTATGAAGAATTGTATTACAAGAGACTCAAGAACCTAGAAAAGATAGACAAGTTTCTAGAAACGCAAGAGCTACCTAAACTATGCCAGTAGAGAGAATACTTGAACAGACTCATAAGAAAAGAAGAAATTGAGCAGGTCATAAAAAAAAATTTCTACCAAGAAAAAGTCCTGGTCCTGATGGCTTCTATGGGAAAATTTTACTAAACATTCAGGGTAGAGCTGACATCCATACTACTCAAACTATTCCAGAACATAGAAAATGATTGAATACTTCTAAACTCACTTTATGAAGCAAAACAAGGCAAAGACACCAATAAAAAGGAAAATTACACACCAATATCCCTCATGAATATAGGCACAAAATTGTTCAACAAAATCCTAGCCAACAGAATTCAACAACAAAAAAAATAATGCATCCTGCCCAAGTGGGATTCATACCAGGTATCCCTACTATACAGCTACGGTAGTTAAAGCATTGTGGTACTGGTACAATGATAGACAGATAGACCAATGGAACAGACAGAACTGAAAACCCAGAAATAGACCCTTCCATCTATGAACAGCTGACCTTTGACAAAGCACCAAAACTCATAAAATGGGGAAGAGATAACCTCTTTAACAAATGGTGCTGGCAAAATTGGATATCCACCTGCAGAAAAATGAAACAAAACCCATACCTCACCCACACACAAAAACAAACTCAAGCTGGATCAAAGACTTCAATGTAAAACCTCAAACTATAAAGCTCATCAAAGATAAAATAGGGGCAAATCTAGGAGCCCTGATTTATAGCATAAGTAGATTATCAAGCATAACCCAGAATACATAGGCAGTGGAAGAGAAGTTAGATGACTGGGACATTTTAAAAATTAAATTCATATGTATATCAAAAGATTTTCCATGAGGGTAAAAAGAGAACCGACAGATTAGAAGAAAATATTTGCCTATGACATATCTGAAAAAGGATTTATCTTCAAAATGTATAGAAAATGTCAACAACTCAACATAAAAAGACAAACAATCCAATTAAAAAACAGGCAAAGGGCATGAGCAGACACTTCACTAACGATGACATGCTGGTGGCCAACAAACACATGAGGAAATGCTCACTATCATTTGTTGTTGTTGTTGTTAGGTGCCGTTGAGTTATTTCCGACTCATAGTGACCCTGTGCACAGCAGAACAAAACACAGTCCAATCCCGCGCCAGCTCCATGCACCTTGTTATACGTGAACCCATCGTTGCAGCCACCATGTCAATCCATCTCATTGAAGGCCTTCCTCTCTTTTGTCGACCCTCCACCTTACCAAGCATGATCTCCTTCTCCAGGGAATGGTGCCTTCTAACAACGTGACCAAAGTAGGTGAGACAAAGTCTGGCCATTCTTGCTTCCAAGAAGCATTTCAGCTGCACTTATTCCAGGATAGAATTGTTAGTTCTTTTAGAAGTCTATGGTAGTTTCAGCATTCTTTACCAGCACCACAACTCAAAAGCATCAACTCTTCTTTGGTCTTCCTTATTCATTGTGTAGTTCTCACATGCATGTGAGGTGATTGAAAATATCATCCCTGGTGGCAGGCACACCTTAGCCTTCAAGGAGAAATCTTTGCTTTGAAGCACTTGAAAGAAGTCCTTTGCAGTCAATTTGCCCAGTCCTATATGTTATCTGGTGTCCTGACTGCTGCTTCCATTGGCATCAGTTGTAGAAACAAACAATGTGAAGTCTTTGACAAATTTAATCTTTTCTCCATTTATCATGATACTGCTTATAGATCCCATTGTGAGGATTTTTTTTTCTTTATATTGAAATGTAATCCATACTGCAGACTGTATTCTTCAATCTTTGTCAGTAAGTGCCTCAAGTCATCCTCACTTTCAGCAAGCAAAGTTGTCTTGTCAACCTATTGCAGGTTGTTAATGATTTTTCATCCAATCTTTATCCCACATTCTTCTTCATATAGTCCACCTTCTCAGATTATTTGTTCAGCATATAGATTGAATAAATATGAAGAAAGGATACAACCCTGATGCACTCCCTTCTTGATTTTAAACCATACTGATTTCCCTTGTTCCACTTGAACGACAGTCTCCTGGTCAAAGTACAGATTCCTCATGAGTACAATTAAGTGTTTTGGAACTCTCATTCTTCTCAACGTCATCCACAATTTGTTATGATCCACATAATAAAATGCCTTTGCATAGTCAATAAAACACAAGTAAACATCTTTCTGGGTTTTTTTGCCTTGAGCCAAGATCCATCTGACAGCAGCTATGATATCCCTTGTTCCACATCCTCTTCTGATTCCAGCTTGCACCTCTGGAAGTTCTCTGTCAATATACTGCTGAAACCGTTTTTGAATTATATTCAGTAATATTTTACTTGTGTGTGATATTAATTATATTGTTTGATAATTTCCATATTCTCTGGGATCACCTTTCTTTGGAATGAGTACAAATGTGGATCACTTCCAGTCAGTTGGCCAGGTAGCTGTCTACCAAATCTCTTGGCATAACTGAGTGAGTGCCTCCAGTGTGGCATCCATTTGTTGAAACATCTCAGTGGGTATTCCATCAATTCCTGGAGCCTTGTTCTTCACCAATTCCTTCAGTGCAGCTTTGATTCCCTCCTTCAAAACCATTGGTTCTTGATCATATGCCACTTCCTGAAATGGATTAATATCTACCAGTTCTTTTTGGTACAGTGACTGCATATTCCTTTCATTTCATTTTGATGTTTCCCATGTCATTCAAAATTTTGCCCATAAAATCTTTCAATATTGCAACTGAAGGCTTAAATTTTTTCCTCAGTTCTTTCAGCTTGAGAAATTATGAGCATGTTCTTTCCTTTTGGTTTTCTAACTCCAAGGCTTTGCACTTTTCATTATGGTAATTGGTTTTGTCTGCTCTAGCTCCTCTTTGAAATCCGTTCAGCTCGTTTACCTTGTTGTTTCTTCCATTTACTTTAGGTACTCTCCACTCAAGTGCAATTTTCAGAGTGTCTTCTGTCACCCATTTTGATCTTCTCATCTTTTCTCATCTTTTTAGTGACCTTTTGCCTTCTTCATGTATGATGTTCTTGATGTCATCCCACAATTCTTCTGGTTTTCGGTCATTGGTGTTCAATGCATCAAATTTATTCTTTGGATGGTCTCTAAATTCAGAAGGGATGTATTCAAAATCCTATTCTGGCTCTTGTGGACTTGTTTTAGTTGTCTTTAACCTCAAGATGAATTTGCATATGAACAGTTTATAGCTTGTTCTACAATCAGCTCCTGGTCTGGTTTTGGCTGAAGATACAGAGCTTTTCCATCACCTCTTGCCACAGATGTAGTCATGATTACTGTGTGTTCCATGTGGTGAAGTCCATGTGTACAGCCATCGTTTGTGTTGTTGAAAAAAGGGTGTTTGCATGAATAAGTCATTGGTCTTGCAAAATTCTACATTGCAATTTCCAGCATTATTTCTGTCATTAAGGCCAAATTTTCCAACTACTGGTGATTCTTCTTTGTTTTCAACTTTTGCATTCCAGTCACCAGTGATAATTAACACATCCTGATTGCATGTTTTGGAAGAAAGGTTGGGCAATCTACTTCCATAGCGATACTGCCTTGGAAACCCAAGGAGGGGTTGCTATGAGTTGGGTCCGACTTCACAGCACATAACAACAACAACAACAACAACAACAACAACAACGATTGCATGTTTGGTCAATTTCAGACTGCAGTTGCTGGTTAAAAATCTTCAGTTTCATCATCTTTGGCTTTGGTGGTTGGTGCATAAATTTAAATAATAGTCATATTAACTGGTCTTTCTTGTAGGCATATGGATATTATCCTGTCACTAACAGCATTGTACTTCAGGATAGATCTTGAAACATCTTTTCTGATGATGAATGCCACGCCATTCCTCTTCAAATTGTCATTCCCGACATGGTAGATCATATGGTTGCCTGATTCAAAATGGCCATAACCATTCCATTTCAGCTCACTAAAGCCTAGGATATCAATGCTTATGTGTTCCATTTCATATCTGACAACTTCCAATTTTCCTAGATTCATTCTTCTTACATTCTATGTTTCAATTATTAATGCATGTTTGCTCCTATTTCTCCTCAATTTGAGTCATTCCACATCAGCAAATGGAGGTCTCAAAAGTTTTACCTTATCCACATCAGTAAGGTTGGTTTTACTCTGATGATGCAGCTCTTTCCCAGTCATAGTCTGACAGCCTTTCATCTGAGCTGGAAGTTGGTAAAAATCTTCAATTTCTTCACCTTTTGTTTTGCTGGTTAAGGTGTAAATATCAATAATAGTCTTATTAACTGGTCTTTCTATAGATAACATTTATTGAGATACTGAATTATAAAATAGTGCTCCCTTTCTGAGAAAAGCCAGTCCCCACAACTCTGACCTCTCTCCAAAATTTCCCAACTAAAATCTAAATGCTACTTGCTTGATTTTAAGTATGTCCTTGGGAATTGTTGATTGGGGGACATTGACAATACTTTAGTTCTCTCTAGCTTATGAACTAGATGTTTTATTTACTATGACTGATTTATCTCTTTCTTGCCCTCCTGACTTTATTTACACTGCTTTGGCTCAAGATTATCTCCAAAATCTTAAGTCTCCTTTGATTTGTCTCCAAGCTGATTCCACCTATTCTCAACTCTAGTCGGCCCTTCTACTAAGGCCCTGGATCATCATCTCAATTACCTTTATGTTTGTATATATATGTCAAAAATGTTCATCCTTAATGAAGTTGGGTAAATGAGAATTTGTCCACGAGTAGTTAAGTTAAACCAGGTAATTTCTTAACTCTTTCTGAACTCTAATATTGGGAATTTCTCTGAACCTCATTTAATTACACATAGGAGGGCACATCTTCCCATTGTCAGCTAATCAAAACAAAAAGGCCAAATTGCATTTACTCTTTCAAGTAGGGAAGAGAGAATTCTTTACTAATTTCAGTTGGAACTTAATTGAATATGTAGAATCCACATAGCTAGCTATATGGAAAGAGCATGATCTTATTATTTAACTGCAAACTTTTCATTTGCAAGTCAATGGGATTTACTCCACCCTATTTATGTTAATTTGATAAAGTCCTGGTAAAATATGATGCTCCCTTAAGTTCTCCTTTCAAAAGAAAGGTAATACATGATATGCATGAGTAAAGGACAATATCATTACAGTCTGCAATACATAAAGTGTCATTTGCTTATGCTAAATTAAAGAAAAATAGTGGTAAAGTGGAAAGAGAGAAGAAAAAGGCAAAAAACATGTCATCTTTTCCATGTTCTGTAACTGGGTTGATGAAATGGCTATGATGTCCTGCATTCTTATCTTTGAAATGCGTGAATTTGGCAAGATCTCTAAAGTTCTATAATTTTTGTAACTACCACTTTACAACCATAAATGTAGCTATTATTAGCCATTTGCAAGTGTAAAAATGAATACAGCAATAAATTACTAGCATAAACTAGGTTAATTAATGGTGTATATCATGTTCAATTTAGTTCTATATGATTTAATGTTTGATAAGTGTTCTTTTGATAATTTCTCTCACCAAGGAAAAGAGATGGAAATAAATATATGCATTTAGCAAAAAGGAAATTGGGTCATAGCAATGATTTGCTTAAGGTCTAAATGATAGACAACATCTACAATTTGATCTCTTGTTTATCAATCTATTCCTTTTTGTCCATCTAAATTTAGATACTTAGTCACATCAAAATCTTAATTTTCTGTGGCCGTACTGCTTATCATGATATATTCCTGTGAAAAATAGCGTGAGACTTCTGAAAAATCCACTATAGTTAAATTCCTGGGGAAGAGTCTAGTTGGGCCATGTCTGTTTATAGTGAGGAGAGTAAAGGGATTTGCTCACAAGGCTTGGATAAATCAGTTGCTTTGCAAAGCTCTTAAACTAGTTCCTACAAAAGGTCATTTAAACCTTTTGAAAAAGTTCCTACAAAAGACCTCTCAAATGATTGATTTAAAATTAAGTTGAGGCACCATATATTCACAGGAATTCTCAAATTGATGTACAGATTTAATGCAATTCCTATAAAAAATTAGCAAGACCTTTTTGTAAATATAGACAAGATTATTTTTGAATTTATATACAAAATCAAAGAATTACAACAGTTTAAATGATGATGATGATGATGATGATGATTTTGATAAAAGCAAAGTAGAAGGACTAAATCTATTTGATTTCAAGACTTACTATATAGCCACAGTAATCAAGACTATGTGATATTGGGGGAGTTATAAACATGTAGACCAATTAAACAGAACTGAGAGCTGAGAGATAGACTTACACAAATATGTTGAAGTGATTTTTTTTCAAAGGTATAAAAGCAATTCAGTGGAGGAAAAATCGACTTACTAGACCAAAGTTTTGCACTTTATATAAAGGTTGACTCAAATAGATTTAAATGTAAAATACAAATTTATTAAAAATTTAGGTAAAAAAAAGAGATAATCTTTGTCATCTAGGGCTAGGGAAAGAGTTTTTATACTTGGCAATAAATGTACGATCCATAGCAGAGAAAATTGGTAAATTGGACTTCATCACGATGAAAAATCCTTCCTTCATGAAAAATCCTATGAAGAGGAGGACAACACAAGACAACAGACTGGGATAAACATTTTCAAAGCAAGTATCTGACAAATGATGATATTAATAATATATAAAGTACTCTCAAAACTCAACAGTGAGACAGTAAACAGTCCATTTAGAACAGGGGAAAATTAAAATCACAATGAGATAGCACAACACACCTAACA
>NW_006921696.1:8949097-8950642 GCF_000298275.1 Orycteropus afer afer
TAGGAAATAAAAAGGAATAAACCATTACTACATGCAACTCTAGATGAATCTTCGGATAATTATGCTGAAAAAGCTAATTTTAAAAGCTTTATAGTGTATGAGTGCATTTATACAATTTCTTTTGAAATGACAAAATTTAGAGAAGGAGAACAGAGTAGTGCTTGTCAGGGGTCAAGGAGAAGATGGGGTTGGACAAGCGTGGAGAATGACTATACAAAGGCAATATGGGAGTTCCTTTAGAAATGGAAATGTTCTTTATCTCAACTGTATCAATGTCAGTATGCTGGTTATGATATTTTACTATAGTTTTGCAAGATGTTATCATTGATGAATATTGGCTAAAGAGCACATGGGATCTGTCTGTGTTTCTAACTATTGCTTGTGAAGCTGCAATTGGCTCAAAAGAAAAAGGGTATGTGAAAACAAAACAAAGCAAAAGTAAGGGTGTTCACACCTGTGGTTTCCAGCCAAACAGAAGACAAGCAGATGAGTTGAACATTTACCTGAGGTAGATACACTCCTTAGAGAGAACAATCATTGAGAAAGAAGGGCTGCCTATGCACAGGGAGAAAGCTCAGGGGGCAGGAGTTCATGGAGGGATGGACACTGGGAAGAGGTAACTATGCCGAGGAAGTGGAAGGGGAGCTGTTGCATTGTGGTAAACTGTGGTCAATGTCTTGAGACAAAGTATATGCAAACTGCTGTATGGAAAGTGAATTTTCTCTGTAAATCTTTACCCAAATCACACACAAAAAAAGAAAATACTGTTAAAATAAGAAGTTTGTAGAGTAAAATGAACATAAGTATTACCAAGATTATTTAAGCTAACAGTAGTTTTTGTCCATATTAACTATATGCATACATATCCATCTCTTTATTGCATTGTAATTTTTTGAAAAATGGTGTCTGTGCTTTTATGTAACAGTATTAAAATGTTATCCAACAACAACAAAAAAAAGTAAGGGTGTTTTGGTAAGTTTCTTCTTGTTTTCAATGAGAGCAACTGGCAAGTTTCTATTGTTTACATATTTTAGAAGTAAGAATGTAAAACAAGACTCTTGGAAAATCAAATAATAGACTAACTGAATGAAATCTTAGACATTTTGTAATGTTCCTGCTTTCCTCTGAAAGCAATTGTGAAATGTTCTATAGCAACATCCCTTCAGGGGTGTGCACAGTGAATGAAATAAATCTTGATTGTTTCAAATTTTCTTTAATTCCTTTAAATCCAAGAATTCTAAATTATATTTCTTCCAAATACTTGACAGTCTTGTTAGAATCAAACCACTTTTTATTTTCTTTTTTATTACAAAATAAGTGCATGCTTCTTAAAGAAAATTTAGAAAGTAGTGAAAAGTATAAAAAAGCATAATAATAATAATGATAATTTATCACTGAAAGTCAGCTACTATTTAGTACTTTGGCTTAATCCTTGCTATCATTCTCTCATATGTTTTTATACATAGTTAAAACCATGTTGTGCAAAAAAATGTGTAGCTTAATTTTTTACTCAGAATTATATAATACATTTTATTTTAGTAATTA
>NW_006921696.1:8950771-8952747 GCF_000298275.1 Orycteropus afer afer
ACTATTTTGTGATACCTGCAGTTGAATCCCTCTGAAGACACTGAAGATCCACTGAATAATCTTCTCTGGAAAGATTTTATCAATATTTCTTGATATTAGAGGGAATAGAGGGAAATTAACAGGCATGATTAAATGTGTTTTTAAGTTGCAACCCTATCTATGTACCCTTTATTCTGAATGTGAACTTCTCTACTAAAAGAAAAAAAAATCATATTTGGAGAACACATTGAGTGGAGAATGTGTTTAACTGGCATATGCCACCACTTTAACATTTTTGTGGAATGCTTTTCTGAATTGAAAAATTAGAAAGCTAAGAATTATATTTCCAAGTTTTCCTTGCAGCTAGGGTTCTGGATGCAAACTATGTTTCACCAATTAAATGCTCATGAGTAGAATGTGGAAGATCAAAATGAGACAAATGCCATCTTCCTATCGGTGCTCACCTGCATGATCATGGTGATGTTAAATGTTCCCTCAACAGAATTTCAGTGCCTAGTCAGTAGCTGCCTGGTGGTTAAGGGTGCTTGTATAGCAAACAATACAAACAAAGAGCGCATTTCTTTACATCTTTGGATGAGAGAAACACTGTCTCTGTAAATTCTATAAAAAATGCCCTTGTTCCTCTTGTACCTGACTTTTTTAGATGAAAGTTCTGGGAGGAAGTAGGGGATGATAGAAAAAAGATTAATTCCTAATTACTGGAATGGACACATCCATTTTGTGGCAGGGGCAGGAGAGCAACAACTCTAGGACCTGGGGTAGGAACACCTTAGATTCTGGAAGATTTGATATTGGGGGGAAGCGTTCAAGATCTTTAGTCTTACAGACACATCTCTGAAGAAAAATGACCTCATGTAGCTCTCCTGAACTCTGCAATCACCTTAGATTTAATAGCTGTATTTTTCATCACTGCCAGATTGCTCTGACCACAAATATTCACTATTTCCATTAAGCATATTGAGAAATTTATCAGAAACTGCAATAATTCATTCCTGCACCTCTTATTTCATAATACCTATCAACACATTCAGATGTCTCCATCTCTTCCATTCCTATAGCCATTGCTCTGTCTTCCTGTGGGACAGATGAACCACTCCTTGGTGGTATGGAAAAACAGAAGAGGATAGACCAACTGCCTTAGGCAGTCCTTCCAAAAACAAGGACAAGATGCCCTCTATCACCACTTCTGTTAAATATTGTATTGGAAGTCCTAGCGAGAGCAATAGGAGCTCTGGTACCATAGTGCCTAAGGCACTTGACTGCTAACCAGAAGGCTGGTGGTTCAAACCCACCAGCCACTTCTCAGAAGTAAGGTTGGACAATCTACTTCTGTAGTATACCACCTCAGAAACCCAAGGAGGGGTCGCTATGAGTCAATTCTGACTCAACAGTACATAGCGACAACAACAATAGCCAGGGCAATAAGGTAAGAAAGAGAAATAAATGACATCCAAATTGGCAAAGAAGAAGTAAAGTTATCTCTATTCACAAAGGACATGATCCAATATGTAGATCAGTAAGAAAATTACTGGAACTAACGGAAAGTTTCAAGGAGCTCTGGTAACACTGGTATCTGACTGCTAACTAGAAAGTTGGTGGTTCAAACCCACCAGTCACTCCACAGAAGCAAGTCTGGGCATTCCACTTCCATAAAGGTTTACTGTCTCAAAACTCAATGGGGATTGCTATGAGTCAGAATCAATTCAAAGGCAGTGGGTTTGGTTTTAATAGAATGTTTGAGCAAAGTGGCAAGATACAAGGTCAACATACAAAAATCAGCTGGATTCCTCTGCATGAACAAAGAGGCCTTTGAAAAGGAAATGTGGAAAACAATACCATTTACAACAGCTACCAAAAAGACAGGGAGCTCTGGTAGCATAGTGGCTAAAAGCACTTGACTGCTAACCAGAAGGCTGGCGGTTCAAACCCACCAGCCACTCCTCGGAAGGAAGGTTGGACAATCCTACTTCCGTAGT
>NW_006921696.1:8953527-8954797 GCF_000298275.1 Orycteropus afer afer
AGGTGCAATATTGAAAGATTCTGTGGGCAAAATACTGAATGATGCAGCAAACATCAAAAGAAGATGGAAGGAATACACAAAGTCACTGTACCAGAAAGACTTGGTTGATGTTCATCAATTTCAGGAGGTTGTATATGATCAAGAATCAATGGTTTTGAAGGAAGAAATCAAAACTGCAATGAAGGAATTGGTAAAAAAACAAGGCTCCAGGAATTGATGGAATATCCTTTGAGATGTTTCAACAAACAGATGCCATGCTAGAGGTACTCACTCTGCTTTGCCAAAAGGTTTGGAAGACAGCTACCTAGCCAACTGACTGGAAGAGTATCCATTCCAAAGAAAGGTGATCCTACAGAATGTGGAAATTACTGAACAATATCATTAATATTGCACATAAGTAAAATCTTACTGAGGATAATTCAAAAATGGTCGCAACAGTATATTGACAGAGAACTTGCAGAAATGTAAGCTGGATTCAGAAGAGGATGTGGAATTTGGGATATCATTGCTGGGTTTTGGTGGACCTTGGCTCAAAGCAACAAATACCAGAAAGGTGTTTACTTATGCTTTATTTACTATGCAAAAGCAGTTGATTGTGCAGATCATAACAAATTATGGATAAGATTAAAAAGAATGGGAATTCCAGAACACTTAAGTATGTTCATGAGGAACCTGTATAAAGACCAGGAGGCTGTCATTCAAACATAACAAGGGGAGACTGCATGGTTAAAATCAAGAAGGGAATGCATCAGGGTTGTATCCTTTCACCATAGTTATTCAATCTGTATGCTGAGCAAATAATATGAGAAGCCAAATTATATGAAGAACACAGCTTCTGAATTGGAGGAAGACTCATTAACAATCTGTGATATGCAGATGACACAACTTGTTTGCTGAAAGGAAAGATGACTTCAAGCATTTACTTATGAAAATTAAAGACTATATAATGCAGTATGGATTATATCTCAACATAAAGATAACAAAAATCCTCCAAACTGGAAAAATAGGCAGCATCACGACAAATGGAGAAAAGATGGAAGTTGTCAAAGATTTCATATTACTTGGTTCCACAATCAACATGCATGGAAACAACAGTCAAGAAATCAGATGACATATTGCACTGGGCAAATCTGCTGCAAAAGACCTCTTTAACATGCTGAAGAGCAAAGATGTCTCTTTGAAGACTAAGGTGCACCTAACCCATGCCATGGTGTTTCAAATTGCCTCATATGCATGTGAGAGCTGGAAAATGACTAAGGAAGACCAAGAA
>NW_006921696.1:8955577-8976611 GCF_000298275.1 Orycteropus afer afer
AAAGCATTTGTTGAAATTCAAGAATCATTAAGTATAAAAGAAACTACAAAAACCTCTTTGTAAACTCTAAATAGAAGGAAACATTTTTAGTTTGAGAAAGAGAATCTGTGAAAACATTATAGGAAAAGTTATACTTAATGATGAGATGCTTGATGATTTTTCTCTAAGATTAGAAGAGGCAAGGATGCCATCTATCATCAGTTCTATTTAGGAACAGACTGGAGATTCTGGGAAATGCAAAAAGATACACATACACACAGATACACACAACATACACATACACAGATAGAAAGAAAAGGCACAAGGATTGAAAAGAAATAAAGATATCATATATGGAGATAAGCAGAACATTCAAAATAAAATATACTGATACACTATTAGAATTAATAAATTAATTCATATTATATTTCTATTTGGGAGCTCTGGTAGTGTAGTGCCTAAGGCATTTGACTGCTAACCAGAAGGCTGGTGGTTCAAACCCACCAGCTACTCCTTGGAAGGAAGGTTGGGCAATCTATTTCTGTAGTGATACTGCCTCGGAAACCCAAGGAGGGGTCGCTATGAGTTAGTTCCAACTTGACAGCACATAACAACAACGACAATATTTCTACTTACCAGAAATAAACTGAAAATATAATTTTAAAAAGTGATGCCACTGATTGATAATAGCATAGAAAAAAATTAAAATGCATGGAAACAAATTCTAGCCTCCTTATGGTAAATAAAAATTAAATGTACTACTAAAAGTTCATGATAATGGCTGAATTAATAAGACTTAATACCAAGTGTTGGGAAGTGTATAGGACAACCAAACTTCTAAGCATTGCCAGAGCAGTGTAAATTTATACAGTTCCTTTGGAATACTGTTTGGCAGTGTCTCCCTAAAGCATACACTTCTACTCTTAAGTATATATGTAATAAAAATATACATATATGTTCATAAAGGAAATGCCTAAGAATGTTCTTTTGTAATATGAAGCACTATTTGTAATATTTACAAACTGGAAACTAACCAAATAATTTTCAGTACTCAAATGGATAAAAACATTGTGATAAATTCACATAAAACAAGGGTTGGCAAATTTTTTTTATGTAAAGGACCAGATAGTAAATATTTTAGGTTTTGAAGGCCATATGCTTTCTGTTACTTTAGTATGGAAGCAGCACAGATAATACACAAACCAATGGGCATGGCTGTATTGCAATAAAATTTTATTCATGGATACTAAAATTTGATTTTCATATAACTTTTAGGTGCCATTAAAATATCTTTAATTTTTTTTTCAATCATTTAAAAATGTGCAAACATTTCTTATATTGTAGGTGAAACAAAAACAGCTAGGGGACCAGATTGGCCTAGAGCCATCATTTTCCAGCTCATGACATGGATGAATACAATAGAGAAATTAGAATGAAGAAAACAACATCCACATGCAACTATATGGAAGAATGTCATAAACATAAAATTGGATGAATGAAATTGGACTCAAAATAATTTATACTGCTTGATGTCATTTATATAATGTTCAAATGTTCTACTCTATGTTGTTAGAAACTAGGATAGTAGTTATACTTAGCAGAGGTAATTCAAAGGTGGCATGAGGGAGATTTCTGGGATGCTTGCAACATAATGTATCTTGATATGGATTCTGGTCACAAGGATGTGATAAGTTTGTGAAAATTTATTGAACTGTATCTTATGATTTGAGTTCCACTCTATGTGTATGTTATATTTAATGTTGTTGTTACTTATGTGCCATCAAGTCAGTTTTCAACCCATAGTGACACTATGTACAACAGCATGAATCAATGGACAGTCCTGCACTATCTTCACAATCATTGCTATGTTTGAGCCCATTATTGCAGCCACTGTGCCAATCTATCTTGTTGAGGGTCTTCGTCTTGTTTTGCTGACTCTCTATTTTACCAAGGATGATATTGTTCTCCAGGGACTGGTCCATCCTGATAATGTGTCCAAAGTACATGAGCTGAAGTCTCACCATCCTTGCTTCTAAGGAGCATTCTGGTTGTATGTCTTCCATGATAATTTGTTCATTCTCAGGTAATACAAGGCATATTAAATAGCTTTCACCAACACCATAATTTAAATGCATCAATTCTTCTTTGGTCTTCTTTATCTATGGCCCAGCTTTCATATTCATATGAGGCGATTGAAAATACCATGGCTTAGATCAGGTGCATCTTAGTCCTCAAAATGATATCTTTGCTTTTAAACACTTTAAGGTAGTCTTTTGCAGTGCATTTGCCCAATTCAATACTTCACTGGATTTCTTGACTGCTGCTTCCATGCGTGATGATTGTGAATCCAAGTAAAATGAAATCGTTGACAACTTCACTGTTTTCTCTGTTTATCATGCTTTCGCTTATTGGTCCAGTTGTAAGGATTTTTGTTTTCTTTATTTTGAGGTGTAATCCATATATCTTAATAAAAGTTCAAAAATGCATATAATTTTTAGTTTTCCACCATTAATCTATATTTCCCTTGGAGAAATATTTTCCTCTTTCACTGGATAAAAACTCTGCCTGCTCTCTGATATTCTAGTCTTTCTTGGGTTCTATGCAAAATAAACTCTGGCAGTTTTCTGATATTCTAGTCTCTCTTGGATTCTATGCTTTGACAACTCTTATGTTAGGAACTTGCAACTACAACTCAGTTTATCTTGGTGTTTCCTATTTTTTTGCTTGATTTTTTTCCCCCTCAGCCTCTGGATCTCCAGTGGTCTCTTCCATGTAGACTTTCACTATTGGAGCTCTACTGCACATCTAAAAAGTCTTATTGGGGGAAGCAGCTCCAGGCTATCTCACCAACCTGCCCTATCAAAGGGAATATCTGGAAAGGAGTTGCACAACTCTAAAAAATTCCTAATTATCAAAAGGATATAAAAAGATTCAAGAATGAGAAAGTTGTGAAGATTTTAAAAAGATTTCTTGAGACAGAACTGATGTAATAATATGAGTTCCTCATTCATCCCACATACACATAAACAAACACACAGGCATTAGGATGGGAAGAGCTCTCTTCCATTCTCACCTGAAGTTCAAGGTTATAGCAAGACCACCATGTGAACATGACAACTCTTTTGGAATTAAGAAAGATAGTGGATTGGTGTCTGACTTTTGCCAGGCAATAGAATGACAGAAATGGACTGCCAAACAGAGTGCAAAGGGCAGGAGAAGTACTATTTTGATTTGCCTGTGCTTCCAGCAGATATTCTTTTTGACAGTCCACATTTTGGGTTGTCTAATAATTCATTGGTGTAGCATTTGAACTAACAACTCAACTTTCAATTTTATTAAGTTTCTATTACAGGAGTGACAACCGAGTCCAGAAAGATAAGTCATACCTAATTTTAGAAGGAGCCTAGAATAATTCAGTTCTGAAATTGATTTCTAGCAATATACCAAATTAAACTCTCAGGAATTATTTGAGAATTCTCAAGTCACTTTCCCTTCAACAGAACTTTCTTTTTTTTTTTCTTTTTTTTATTTTCCTAGTTTGGTGAGTGAAAATAAGTACCTTATTTTTTGATTAAATTTTATTTATTTGTTGGTACTGAAGTTGGAGAATTTTCATGGTTTTCTGGAATGCTCAGTTGAAAGAAAAATAGCTGACTATTTCAGTTGTGATAAGTTGACTGGCTAGGTATCTACAGACCATCTTAATGAAATCAACTAATAAATGCTGACCATCCTAATTAAATCAACTAAGAAGACTTTTGATTCACTTTTTTAAGATTTATTAAATTCTAGAAGTTTAACTGAAATTCTCCTGGGGAATAGGTCCATTCCCCATGATGTACATTGAAACATTATTAACTCTCTCAGGCCCCTAAGATTCTATTTTGAAAAGTAGATGTCGACCTCAGATCTAGTATTCTGAGTTAATCTCTATCCACAAATGCCTGTTCAGTTCCAAAAAGTAAATAAATTACTGAAATAAGGTATTTGAGCCTACCATGGAAAGATTTCCTGCTTACATAAGGTAGCTAAGCCACAGGGTGGCAAATAACCTAAAGACTAAGGCCAGGGATACTAGATTACTCCAAGATCTAGTTTAAGATGGCATAGGTCTTAGTGCCAGAGATGTCATTTGAGGATATGTTCTTTTTCCATTTAGAAAGAAGGCAATTATTAAAGCCTATAAGTTTAGCAGCATTTTAGAAAACTTGCATGGCATGTTTCATGTTCTATGTGTTTCCATCAGGTAATGTGCTATTTATGATAGTATTCCTTCATATTCTTTCTTCTTTTATCATACATGTTTCCTTCTACTTTTTTTTTTTTCATTTGAATCATGCTGATTAGAAATATCTAAACACTGTGTTTGAAATTCTAAGTGAAGATAAGGCCTAGGTTGCTAGTTTCTTTACTTAAAAGGATAAAAAAGGTGGGGCTTCCTACATAGATTGAAGAGTGGCAAGCATTCCTATAGAGAAGTATTCACCATAGCTTATTTTTCCAAAATTCTTTATTTTGGTTTACTGGATTTTATCATTAAGTAGTGTTTATTATTATTATTATTATTGCTACTGTTTTATAGACAAGCTCATTGGTACACATTAGAATTGGAGGAACATTCATTAATAACCTGTGACATGCAGATGACACAATCTTGCTTGCTGAAAATGAACATGACTTGAAGCACTTAGGGATGAAGATGAAAGTAGGGGTTTGCAAAAACGACAAGGAGGCCACATGTTCTGATCTCCTCTAATCTCATAAGAGGAAGACAGCATTACTTGCAGTAACCCAAGGCCTATTACTGCAAGGCCAAACATGCTGCCTCCCTCCAGCCCTTTCATCAACTGCTCCTCCCAAAGCACCCACCACCTCTCTCCTGGGTTCGATAATTCACTGCAGTGGCCACACAGAACTCACAGATTACAGGGTTTATTAGGGAAGCACCAGGCTACAACTCAAGTTCAGGAAGAACGCTCAGTCTCTCTCCCAGCCCACCGTCCCTCAGCCAAGAGTCTCTCACAGTCTCTTTCCCAGCAGTGCTGGTCCCTCGGTGTCTCACTCAGCAATGTGTGTCTCTTGCTTCTCTTTCCCAGCAACGCCTGTCTCTTTCAGGGGCGCGTGTCTCTTTCGGCAGCACGTCTTCCTCAACCAGCAGTCAGAGAGAGAGTTCTGCCTCCAGGAGGCCTCCTTTTGGGCCCAGAAGGGTGGTAAAACTAGCCAATCATAGCATCAGAACCCTAAGCACGTGAGAGAGAGTGGGAACCTCCCAGAACATTGTATTGTGCCATGCCCAACAGAAATAACCCAGGTGGGCGACTTTAAAATCAAGATCTCCTCAGTTGCTAATAGCAATTCCCACCTTGGAGTTTACAAAGACTTATGGGTAGAAAAGCCACACTAAGTAATTTACTACACCGCAGGGTTACACCTCAACATAATGAAAATGAAAATCCTCACAACCAGATCAGTAAGCAACATCATGATAAATGCTGAAAACATTGAGGTTGTTTGGGATTTCATTTCATTTGGATCCACAATCAACACTCAGTAGTCAAGAAATCAGATGTCATATTGCACTGGGCAAATCTGCTGCAAAAAGACCTCTATGGAGTGTTAAGAAGCCGAGATGTCACTTGGAGGACTGAGGTGCACCTAACTGGAGTCATAGTATTTTCAATCACTTCATCTAATGTGAAAGCTGGACAATGAATAAGAAAGGCCAAATAATAGTTGGTGCCTTTGAATCATGGTGTTGGTAAAAAATACTGAAAACACCATAGACTGTCAGAAGAATGAACAAATCTGTTCTGGAAGAAGTGCAGCCAGAATGCTCCTTAGAAGCTAGAATGGACTGGCTTCATCTCATCTACTTTGGTAATGTTGACAGAAAGGACCACTCCTTGGAGAAGGATGTCATGCTTGGTAATGTATAAGGTCAGTAAAAAGAGGAAGACCCTCCATAATATGCTTAACACAGTGGATGCAATGATGGGCTCAAGCATAGCAAAGATTGTAAGGATGGTGCAGTGTTTGTTCTGTTGTACATAGGGTCACCATGAGTTGGAGGTGCCTCAATGGAATCTAACAAAAACAGTGTACATATAATTTGGTACAAGAATCCAGCCTTACACTTGTTAGGTAGCTTCTTAAGCCTATTTTCTTTTTATCTGATGCTGGAGATCAAGCGATTGAGAAGGGAAGATGGAAATAAAGTGGAGGAGACCAAGAATAAGCTGAAACCCAAAGTATGAGCTAAAACTTCATAAAGAAGGACTGAAACCCATGTCAGTCCTTGTTGTCTCTGGTGTTGGTGGTATGAAACCAGGTTCTTCCTCACAAAACTAAACACATGCATCTGGCTCAGAGATGTTGAAAGAGCATGCAAGGGAAGGCAAGAAGTTTCAGGCCTGGATGCTGTTTCACATCAACAAGATGAGTCAGTGAATCAGCAACAACATGTTTGAGCTAAAAATTGGTTGCTGTTTCCCTACTGCCCTTGAAATCTCTCAAGTATCTTACTTGTGGAGCATCCTAACAGTAAATATGTCAGAAAGGGAATTCTGGGAAATATAGTTTGGCCTAGCTAAGTGGATGAAGGTATAAAAATACCCTTGGATTTTGGGTTATTATCCTCAGATAAAATATATCCATGTCTTGAGGACTTTTTTTTGATAGATACAATGTGACACTAGTTTAATTTCCTGTGTTACTCACTTCTCCCTTTAAGCCAATAAAAAATGACAAAAACCAAACAATCATGTTTTTAATTAAAGTATTTGTATTCTCACTGAGAAAAGAAAGAGAAATATAGTGCTTATGAGTTTTTACACTCTGAGTTTTTATTTGGCATTCAGATCATAAAATTCCCTCCAGCAACAGTGATTTTATTCAGGGCTATCCATGGAACTCCGTATCAATGCCCATGGAAACAGCAGTCAAGAAATCAAATGATGGATTGCATTGGATAAATCTGCTGCAAAAGATTGCTTTAAGTGTTAAAAGGCAAAGATGTCACCTTGAGGACTAAGGTGTGCCTGTCCCAAGCCATGGTATTTTCAGTCACCTCATATGCACATAACAGCTGCACAATGAGTAAAGAAGACAAGGAAGAATTGATACATTTCAATTATGGTGTTGGCAAAGATTATTAAATATACTCTGGTGGCATAGTGCCTAAGGCACTTGACTGCTAACCAGAAGGCTGGCGATTCAAATCCACCAACCACTCCTTAGAAGGAAGATCGGACAATCTACTTCCATAGAGATACCGCCTCGGAAACCCAAGGAGGGGTCGCTATGAGTCAAATCGACTCAAAGGCAGTGAGAGTGGTGGACTTCCAGAAGAATGAACAACACTGTTTTGAAGAAATACAGCCAGAATGCTCCTTAGAAGTAAGGATGATGAGACTTCGTCTCATATACTTTAGACATATTATCAGAAGGGACCAGTCCCTGGAGAAGGGCATCATGCTTGCTAAGGTAAGTGAAAAAGAAGAAGACTCTCAACATGATAGATTAACACAGTGGTTGCAACATTGGGCCCAAACATGGCAATGTGTGGATGTGAGGATGGCACAAAGCCAGGAAGTGAACTCTGTCGTACTGACTCAAAAGCATCTAAAACAACTCATGAACCTGGCCTTAATACAACTGTCTTTTCTACATGCAACATGAAGCAAAAAGGACAGTTTTAGCCAACCTTACTTTTATTAAGTCTTTTATTTACATTTATTTTTATTCTCTCTTGAAAATCCTAAACAAAGATTTTATCAAAGAACTTCCCTAGAATGACCTTAGCTATCAAAAAACATTTGTACTCAGTGAAAAGCTTTGATACGATTCAACTTTGTTAGACTGCTATTTCAAAAACCACAATTAACATCCAACTGAGAAAAACACAATAGCGACTTAAAACAAAATTGAATTGGTGATTTGGAAACATCAGCAAAACTTCGTAAAGAAAAAAAAAAAAATCCTGCCAAATGGCCAAACTGTAAATAAATCCATGTACCTAAATTAGTCTATGGTGGAAAACCTTTGACAGTTCTGTCACTAGCCAAGAACTTGCTCCATGGAAAATCTTCAAATTAAAAATCCAAACACACAAAGAAAGCATTTTGAGTCACTCAATCTTTTCTTCACTTGCTAGATTTTGGCAATGAAGTTGTTAGCTGAATATGCAGAGGAAAAAAAAAAAGAAACCTAAATTTAGCTTTAAGTTTGGTCTTGTGATTATGATTCTCGGTTGTATACTCTTTGCACAGTTTTTAATTTGACAGTGATACAAAAGTATCTTGTATCAACTTAATACATTTTCTAATTTGTTTTCTGCATTTTGTAGAAAGTACCAAGAGACAATCAGTTCAGAACCCTGCAGTGTAGCTGGAAGAACACTGCATTTGAAGTCATAGGCCTGGGTTTGAATCTCTCTACTTTTCACTTAGTAGTGAAGTTTCCCAAGATAAGTTCCTGGGCCTTTGTTTTCTTATCTGTAAAATAAAGATAATAATGATAATACCTGTATGGTCACTATAAGTTGGAATGGACTAGATGGCAGTTAGTCGGTCTGTTGGTATATCTGAATACCTCATAAGATTATTGTTGTCTCCAAGTTCATGCACATTTTTTTAACTGCTCTGTAAAAATGAAAGTGAATCATAACAGTAGTCATGGCTAAACCTAGACCAGAAGAGGTTTTTCTTTCTTTCTTTCTTTCTTTTTTTTTTAAATATTCGTTAAAGAGACCAACAAAGCTTTTATTTAAAATTTAACTCTCCCTCTCCAGGGAAGCAAAAATTTGAATTTATGTCTTCAGAGACTCAATTGAACTACTAAATTAAATCCTCAGAAACAGCTAAAAGTTCACTGAAATGGGTAATTTCCTGGCAATCAACCCAGACATTTAAAGGGAATGAGACCTTACTTTCTAAAGACAAGTGGGTGAATTTAAGACACCTTGGTATTCATCCACATGGGAATTGTATGTTATTTCACCTATTCTTTCTCTTTGGTTGAGATGAATTGACATTGTTATAACATCATAGATTACCATCCTAAATTAGGCCACAATGTACTTGTTGTTTCCCCCCACCCCTCTCTAAAAAGACAAAAATCCATTGCCATTGGGTCTATTGCTCTAGTGATTGTGAAAATCAAGTTCTTCATTCACATAATAGAATGATGGTTAAACAATTCCTGCAAAAGACAATTAGCATCCGTTGTTAAAGTATAATTTTCTAAAGGTTAAAAATCATGACTCATACAAATTTAAAATGAGTACACGGCAAAAATTATATTTAATCCTTAGCAGAAAGAACTTTGCTGCTAACCTTAATCTCTTTTATTTTTTCCAGGTTATGAATAATATTTTCTGACGGAACAGATTGTTAACTCTATAATAAATTAACGTTCCTTTGACTCAACTTAAAAATATGAAGTTTCACAACTAGATTGTGAGTTACCTGAAAGTAGTAAAGAAATACTCAATAAATGTTTTGCAAATTGAAAAGCATAATTTTTATTATAAATTATAATACAAAAATAGGAGCTAATTTATTAAAATGTAGACAAGCTCCTCCTCATCTTTCTCCTCTTTCTTAGGATGTTGCCAAGAAATATGACAAAACCCAGTTAAGGACAATACATGTTCCCTGACCTCTAGGGAAACTTCAAAGGTAATGAAGACAGAAAGTTTACAGGCAACGAAAACATGGTTAAATGAGTAGAAATAAAGCAAATAATAAAATGATGGAGAATCCTAAACTTATCATTGAAGCAGTTCTTTGAATGTTGACCTTGAAACATTGTCAGAGTATAATACAAAACAAGTTCAAAATAGAAACAATGATTTCTAATGGGACAAGGCTATTTAGGATGGAATGAATAAAGCAGGACTGTTTCTTGGCCCACTGTTGAAGCAGGATTACTACCAGACTTATTATAATTAAAACCTAAACAAGCAGAGAAAGAATTCTTTGCAATTTTTAACATTGATGATCACTGATTAATCTAGTTTAAAGAAGAAATAAAAGAGTGAAGACATTGACATTATTTGCATTGTGGTCTTTCATGCACTCATTCATTCATTCATCCAATATATACTTAACACATACTATATAGGCCAGGCATTGTTCTAAGTGTTGTTGTTGTTAGCTGCCATCAAGTTGACTCTGACTCATAACTACCCTATGTACAAAGGAATGGAACATTGCCCAGTCGTGTGCCATCCTCACAATCCTTGCTATGCTTGAGCTCACCACTGTAGTCACTATGTCAATCTCTCTGTGAGGATTTTCCCCTTTTTTGATGATCCTCCAATTTACCAATCATGATATCCTTCTCCAGGGAATGATCCCTTTTGACAACATGACCAAAGTGGATGAGACTCAAATCTGGCCATTCTTGCTTCCAAGGAGCATTCTGGCTGCACTTCTTCCAAGACAGATTTGTTTGTATTTCTGGCAGTCCATGGTATTTTCAGTATTCTTCACCAATACCACAATTCAAAGACATCAACTCTTCTTCAGTCTTCCTTATTCATTGTCCAGCTTTTATAAGCATATGAAGTGATTGAAAATATCATGGCTTTCTTATGGTGCACCTTAGTATTCAAAGTGACGTCACTGCTTCTTAACATTTTGAAGAGGTCTTCTGTAGCAGATTTACCCAATGCAATACAATGTCTGATTTTTGACTGCTGTTTCCATAGATATAGATTGTAGATCCAAGTGAAATGAAATCCCTGACAACTGCAAACCTTTGTCCATTTTAGTGATGCTACTTACTGGTCCACTTGTGAGGATTTTTGTTTTCTTTAAGTTGATACGTAATCCGTACTGAAGGCTGTAGTCTTTGATCTTCATCGGTAAGGGCTTCAAATCATCTTAATTTCAGCAAGCAAGGTTTTGTCATCTGCATATTGCAGGTGTTAATAAGTCTTCCTCCAATTCTGATACTTTTTCTTCACTTATAGTCCAGCTTCTCAGATTATTTGCTCAGCATACAGATTGAGTAAGCATGGTGAAAGGATACAACTGTGATGCACACACTTTCTGATTTTAAACCATGCAGTATCCCCTTATTCTGTTCAAAAGACAGCTTTTTGGTCTATGTACATATTCCTCATGAACACAATTAAGCGTTCTGGAATTCTCATTCTTTGCAGTGTTGTCCATAATTTATTATGATTTGACACAGTCAAATGCCTTTGCATAGTCAATGAAACACAGGTAAGCATCTTTCTGGTATTCTTTGATTTCAGGCAAGTTCCATCTGACATCAGCAATGATATTCCTCATCCCACATCCTCTTCTGAATCTGGTATGCATTTCTGGAATTTCCCAGTTAATATACTGCTGCAACAATTTGTGAATTATCTTCAGCAAAATATTACTTGTGTGTGATATTAATGATATTGTTCAATAATTTCCACATTCTGTTGGATCATTTTTTTCAGAATGGACACAAGTAACTGTCTTCCAAATTTCCAGCACCTCCAGTGCTGCATCCATTTGTTGAAATATCTCAATAGGTATTCCATCAATTCCTGAAGCCCTGTTTTTTTTTTTTTTTTTTTTTCCTTTTCATTTTTTGTCTTTTCATGCAGCAGCTTGGACATCTTTCAATACCATTGGTTCTTCATATGCTACTTCCTGAAATAGTTGACCATGACCAATTCTTTTTGGTACAGTGACTCTGTGCATTCCTTCCAACTTCTTTTGACGCTTTCTGCATCATTCAATATTTTGCCAATAGAATTTCTCAGTATTGCAATTCAAGGCTTGAATGTTTTCTTCAGATCCTTCAGCTTGAGAAATTCCAAGCGTATTCTTCCTTTTTGATTTTTGAACTCTAGGTCTTTGAACATTTCATTATAATACTTTGTCTTCATGAGTTGTCCTTTGAAATCTGTTCAGCTCTTTTATCTTATCATTTCTTCCACTCACTTTAGCTACTCTATGCCACCAGAGCTCCTTATGTTTTAAAGCAATTTTCAGAGTCTCTTCTGATATCCATTTTTCTCTTTTCTTCCTTTCCTATGTTTTTAATGATTGTTTGATTTCTTCATTCATGTGTGATGTTCTTGATGTCATCCCACAATTGGGTTGGTTTTTTGGTCTTTGGTGTTCAATGCATCAAATCTATTCTTCAGATGATCTCTAAATTCAGTTGTAATATAATTAAGGTCATATTTTCTCCTTGATGGACTTATTTTAGTTTTCTTCAGCTTCAACTTAAACTTGCATATGAGAAATTGATGGTCTGTTCTATAGTGCTTCTCCATCACCTTTTCCACAGTTGTTTTGGTTACTTTATGCCACTCTAACAGAAAATGCCACAAATGGGTGACTTTAACAAAGAGGAATTAATTCTCTTACAATTTTGGAGGCTTTAAGTCCAAGTGTAAATTACCAGTCCTAAGGACTAGGTGAAAACCCGTACACTTTTGGCTTCAGGTCTACCTCTTGCTTCTGGCCTACTGGAGCTTGAGTTATCTCTTCACCCAGGCAGCTGCTAACTTCTAAGGCTGGCAAACCCAACATTGACAAGTAAAATAGCACAGTCCCAAAATTCTCAAGCAACACAGCAGGCCACTGATTCAAGGCAATTAACAGTTGCAAGACCGGCAGACAACATGGCAGGCTGCTGAATAACAGCTCGGCGACATGCAGGATTCAAGCATGTCAAAAGCTGATAAGACCCTTCTCAACACTTCTTCTTATATACTGGAAGAAAACATATCCCTAAGGCAGCTACTCAGCTGTTCCAGCAGTTCCATTATGGAGATGGAGTTGATTACCAATTTCACCACGAAGAATAACTATGTCCAATTGCTCAGCCACTCAAAACCAAGCCCAGTCAAGCTGACACATAACCTTAATTACTAGATTAACAGATGTAGCGGATTTGATTCCTCTGTATTCCATATAGTGAAGTCTATGTGTATAGCCACTGTTTATGTTGCTGATAAAAGATATTTGTAATGAATAAGTCATTGGTCTTACAAAAGTCTATCATGTGATCTCTGGCATCATTTCTATCACCAAAACCACATTTTCCAGCTGCAGAAGTTTTTTGTTTGTTTCCAAACACCAGTAATCATCAATATATTTAGTGCATATTTGGTCAATTTCAGACTACAGAAGTTGGTAAAAATCTTCAATTTCTTTGACTTTTACTTTAGGGTTTGGGCATAAATTTGAATAATAGTAGTATTCACTGGTCTTCCTTGTAGGTGTATGGATATCATCCTATCACTGACAGTATTGTACTTCAGGATAGATCTTGAAACATTCTTTTCGACAATGATTGTGACGCCTTTCCTTGTCAATTTTTCATTCCCAGCATAGTAGACCACATGAATGTCTAATTAAAAATAACCAAAACCAGTCCTCTTCAGCTCATTAACACATAGGATATTTATCTTTATGCATTCCATTTCATTTTTGACCACGTCCAATGCTTCTAGATTCATAACTTGGCACATTCTATGTTCCAATTATTAATAAATGTTTGCAGCTGTTTCTTCCCATTTTGAGTAATGCCCCATCACCAAATAGAGGTCCCAAAAGCTTTACTCCATTCACATCATTAAGATTGACTCTACTTTGTGGAAGCAGCTCTTCCTCAGTCTTATTTTGAGTGCCTTCCAACCTGAGAGGCTCATCTTTTGAAACTATATCAGACAATGTTTCAGGACTATTCATAATATTTTCCAGTAATATATCAGACTGTATTTCACTGCTATTCTTAAGGTTTTCCCTGGCCAACTTTTTGAGAAGTGGATGGCCCCTTCCTTCCAAGTCTATCTTAGTCTGGAAGCTTTGGTAAAACCTGTCACTGTGGGTGAGACTGCCGGTATTTGAAATACTATTGGCATGGCCTCCAGCCCCACAGCACACATGGAAGCCACCATAGTACAACAAACTGACAGACAAGTGGTAGGTTTTAAGTGTTAGAGATAAAATAGGGAAGGAAAAAAAAAAAGTTTCTATTTTATGGAACTTTCTAACTAATATGACTGTGTTTAAAAACGACTAGAAGATGAAAATAATTTAACAAAGGAACTAGAAAATGAGCAGCCTGGCAAGTGGATGGAGAACCAAGAGTGGAAGCCAAGAGGGCAAGAGGAGAAATGGTTCAAAGAAAAAGGTGTGACTGACCAGTTGTATCTAATGCAATCAATAGTCTGAACATGAAAGGACTGAAAATTGAGAATTCTATTTTAAAAATATGGAGCTGAAAGCCTCATTGGAATGGGTTCAAGAAAGAATGGGAAAAGAAGTGGACACAACATATTTAGACAAGTCTTTTTGGAGTTTTTCTCTGAAGTGAAACAGAAAATAACTAGTCATTATAGTGTGATGTCAGGAAAGAAAAACGTTTGTTTTTTTTTTTAAATTTTTTCCTCCAATAAGTTGGGAAATATTACAACATGTTTGCTGTAGGTTTCTGGAGAGTGACCCATTGGAGAGGGGAAATAATTATGCTAGAGCAAAAGAATCAAAGAAAGAGATACAGAATATAATACAGGACACCAATGATAAGGAAATGTATTTTCTCAAGTCCTCAGTCTTAAGTGGTATAAAAACTTCATGACCAGAAAGTTGCCTATTTATCAAATGAAATAGGTTTGTATTCTTTGATAATAGTCACCAATATGTTATTTATGACTACTGAAGTTTTGTACATTTTAATATTTTTATTATGAAATAACATAGAAAAGTACACAGAATAAAAAGGAAGATCCAAATATTTAATAACCACTCAGTTCAAGAGACAGAGAATTGGCAGCAACCAAAATGTTTGTGCCTTTTCCTCTCTCTCTCCCATACTCTCTTCACTCCTCAAAATAATCAATTTTCTGACTACAATGGTAATCATTTCCATTGCATTTTGTTCTAATTTTACCACACAGTATGCATCACTAAATACTGTAATTTCATTTTGATGTTTTCTTTGTCTTATAGATAAATGGAATCATACAGTATGTACTCTAATATATATGGCTTCTCTAATTTTATGTTTTTAGGATTCATCCATATTATTACTGCTAATAGTGTTTCATTGCTATTCAAAATATTTTCACTGGCCAATTCTTTGAGAAGTGGATGGTCCCTTCCTTCTTTCTTGTCTGTGTTTGTCTGGAGGCTCTGCTGCAACCTGTCCACCATGGGTGACCCTGCTGGTATTTGAAATGCCAGTGGCATAGCCTGTAGCATCACAGCAACACGGAAGCCACCACAGTATGACACAATTGGACCAATAAGCAGCATCACAATAAATGGAGAAAAGATTGAAGTTGTCAGTTGTTAAAGATTTCATATTATTTGAGCCACAATCACAATCAACACCTACGGAAGCAGCAGTCATGAAATCAGACATCGTTATTGCACTGGGCAAATCTGGTGCAAAAGACCACTTTAAAGTGATAAGAAGCAAAGTGTGACTCTGAAGACCAAGGTACACTTGACCCAAGTCATTATATTTTCAATCACCTCATATGCATGTGACAGCTGTACAATGAGTAAGGAAAACTGAAGAAGAGTTAATGCTTTTGAGTTGAGGTGTTGGTGAAGAATATTGAAACTACCATGAACTGCCAAAAGAACTAGCAAATTTTTCCTGGAAGAAATGCAGCTGGAATGCTCCTTGGAAGCAAGAATGATCAAAATGGGCCAGCAAAAAAAGAGAAGACCCTCAATGAGATGGATTGATATCTGCAACAATTGGCTCAGGTATGGCAGGGATTGTGAGGATGGCTCACAACCAGGAGGAGTTTTCTCTCTGTTGTACATAGGGTCACTATAAGTAGGAGCCAGCTTGAAGACACCTAACAACAATAACAACAATAACATTGCTGTTAATTGTTCATTATTATTATCTTTTCATAATGCATTATGTATCATAAACATTATCACCTTTCTATTGCTGAAAGACATTTAAGTTTTTCTATTTATGTATAATACTACTATGGACAGTCTCACGCCTGTCTCTTGAAACATGTATTTGCTTTTCAGTTGGGTAAATACTAAGATGTAGAAGTGGTGAGTCATAGGTTTATGTATCTTCCACTTTGGAGACTAATTCTTGAGTACTGTCTAAAATGGTTGTACCTAGTTACATGCATATTAGCTGTGCATGAGAATGCTTATTGTTCTATATTTCCCTCAACACATTATACTACCGGTCTTTTTATTTTTACCATTCTTGTAGGTAAGTACTGGTGCCTCATTGTGATTTTAATTTGCATTTTCCTGAGGATTAATGAATTTGGCCATAATTTTCGTATACTTATTGTCTTCTCCCTTCCACTTGGTGGACAGCATTATTTTTTTTAAATTTTTATTGTGATTTGGGTGAAAGTTTACAGAGCAAATTCATTTTCCATACAGCAGTTCATACACATTTTGTTTCATGACATTGGCTGCAATTCCTCACAGTTTAATAGCTGTCTTCCCACTTCCTCCTATAGTTACCTCTTCTCTGTGTCCTTCCCTCCCATGCACTGCTACCACTCGAGTTACCTCCTTAACGCAAGCACTGTGCTTCTGTTCTTCCATGATTGATCACTTCAAGGAGTGTATGTACCTAATATAAATGTTCACCTCATATGCCTGTCTATTGTTTGTCTGGAAGCCACGGGAGTGAGTTCAGTTCCAGACGTGAAGGGTAACTAGGGACCATTGTTCCAGGGGTCACATCGGGCTCTATCAGACCAGTAAACCTGTTTTTTTTTTTTTTTTTTTTAATGTAATTTTGAATTTTGCTCCACATTGTTCTCCCACTCTATCCAGGATCTCATGCACTGATTCCCCTCTGAGTAGTTGACAGGCACCATATAATTCTTTGGCCTCATGGTCATATAGGCTAATAATCAAATCTACTAGTCCTGTCCTTTGGACTAATTGTTTGCATGTGTCTTTGGTTTTCTTCATTCTTCTTCATTCTGGATGAAGAGAGACCCATCGTTGCATCTAGATGGCTGCATGCAAGCTTTTAAGACCCCAGTCGCAACTCACCAAAGTAGAATGGAGAACAATGTTTTTGGGTAGTATATTATGCCAATTGTGCTTGATGTTCCCTGTGACCATAGTCCTGAGTCCACAGGTCCAACTACTCATTCCCTCAGGGTAGCTGCCTATGGCCAAGAAGTCACCACAAGAGTGAGTTAGGGTTGGGGATGGTAATTGGGGAGTAAAACCAAATGCACATTAAATGTTGAATGTAAAACAAATTCTGCTCTGTAAATTTGCACCTAAAGCACAATAAAATAAATAAATAAACAAACAAACAAGTAAATAAAGAAGCCACCACTACCTTGTCCCTTGTCAATTCTACTATTTACCCAGAAATTCTTATAGCACATACAAATGCACATGTAGAAACATCATCTGCCAACCCTGTATATGGTCATGGGCATACTCCCCCCTGCCTAGACAGTTGATGCTGGACAGCATTTTTTTTCTCTGTTAATAGTGTCTTATATGAAAATAAGGAGCCCTGGTGATGCAGTGGTAAAGCAGCCAACCAAAAAGTTGGTCAGTCTATGGGAGAAAGATGTGGCAGTCTGCTTCCTAAAGAGTACAGTCTTTAAAACTCATGAGACTGATCTATTGTATCCTATATGGTCACTGAGTCAGAATTGACTCAAGCGCAACCTGTTTGGTTTGGTTTGATTTAAATAGAAATAAGTAGGAGCTCTGGTAGCATAGTGCCTAGGGCACTTGACTGCTCACCAGAAGGCTGGCGGTTCAAACCCACCAGCCACTCCTCGGAAGGAAGGTTGGGCAATCCTACTTCCGTAGTGATACTGCCTCGGAAACCCAAGGAAGGGTCGCTATGAGTCAGGGCCGACTCGATGGCAAACAACAACAACAATAAGTAGGTTATACTAATGGTAAAAATGGTGTGTGAGAGCATCTCCTCCTCTAACTTCACAAGAGGAAGAGAGAATCATTATCTCTATCAAGAGCCCAAGTCAATTTCTAGGAGGCAGAGATCAGACATACCTCTACTCTCCAAACTATTTGCCAGTTCTGACACCAACTCTCCCTCTTGTGGTGTTCTCTACTTCTCTGCTAGGTTGATAATTCATTACAATGGTCATACATAACTCATAGTCAATGCTCATGATTATAGGGTTCACTAGGGAAGTAAAATGTTCAATTGAGGATCAGAAATGACTGAGGATACAGCTCTTCCATCAGGACAATCCCTTCACAGCTGTGCTGGAAACAGACTTCTCTCGGGTCCTTATCCCCACCCCACTCCAAGAGACTTCTTGGGCTGACCTGATCTCTGCCTTGCTCATACAAGTGTTAAAAGTTCTTTTAGCCCTGCCCAGGGGCACCCAACTCTGCCAGTTAACCTTCTCTCAAAGGCACTCAGCTCTAGTTCTGTGAGTTGGCAAAACTAGCTCCACTAGGTATATAGAGGCACCCTATTCTGCCAGCAATCTTCCTGCCCAAAGGTGTTCAGCTTTCTCACTCTGTGGGCTAGGAAGCCTACACTGCCATCTCCTGCTGGTGTCCTGGTTCTGCTGATTCTTCTGCTGCCATTTCTATGCCACCACTTCTCTGAAGCCACTTTTCACTGTCTCGCAATAAGTCTATGGTGTTATAGCTCTGTCTCCTGAGTTGAGGAGGTTCCCAGTGCAGGGACTCCAGGTCCAAAAGACGTGCTCCACTTCCATCTTGGTGGTAGTCAGATACCCCCTTTCAGCCTCTGGGATGGCTCATTTTAAGCCTAGTGAGATGGCAAAACTGACCAATCCCCTCAGTAGAGTTCCATAGGCTTTATTTGGATGTTCTACCTTCACAAGGTGCCATTCACCTTATATACACTACTAACAAGCTATCCATTCCCCTTGGTGGGCCACAAGCACCTCACATTTACATAATTCTACCCAGTAATTTGGTTGGAGTTACAAAGACTATGGCTAGAAGGGCCATATTAAGTAGTTAGTGTAGTCTGATTTATCAATATTTTCCTTTATAATTAATGCTATTTGTGTCTGACTCCATGGCACATAACAACAACATTTGTGTCCTAAAAAAGTTCTTTCTAGTCCAGAAACCATTGAAATTATACTTTTATACTATCCTATGAAAGCTTCATATTTTTGCTATTCATAGTTTCATCTTCTGTGCTGTTGGGATTAATATTTGTATAGAGCTCTGGTGGAATAGTGCCTAAGGTATTTGACTGTTAACCAGAAGGTTGGCGGTTCAAACCCACCAGCCACTCCTCAGGAAGAAGGTTGGGCAATCTAATTCCATAGTGATACTGGCTCAGAAACCCAAGGAAGGGTCGCTAAGAGTTGGATCAGACTCGGCAACAGTGAGTTTGGTTGAGTTTTTTATAGAGTGTGAAATAATGGCTGTTTTATTTATTTCTATGTTGATATTCAATTGAGTTAATATCATTTTTTGGATACACAGCTCTTTGCCTACTACTCTGAGGTGACATCTCAGTCATAAATCAATTCTTCATTACACGTAGGATAATGAAGGGTATTTCTGGGTTTTCAAATTCTATTCCACTTTTCTGTTTATCAATTCTCACACAAAAATAATACTATTTTACTGTAGCTTTATAATTAATCTTTGTATTCAGTTTAGGAATACATTTCACCATTTTTTTTAAAGAATGTCTTAATTATTCTTTCTTTCAATATTTTGACTGTTCTACTTGATATTAGCAGAGGTATTGGTCTGTTTACCAATACCAAAACGGAGAGCTTTTTTTGCTTTGTTTTACTTTTCATAAGACAGATTTTCAGTGTTCAGACATCAATAGTAAGTATAGTTTTTAAGAAAATCTCAAATTATTGTTATTGGCATACAGAGAAATTTAAATTTTCTTTTTCATTGTGTCAATTTCCTAACATTTCTTTGTCCTTAAAATTTTTTTTAAGGACAAACACAATACTTAAGTCTGATTATTGGCTTATCTAAAGTGACAGGGTCTAGTCAATACTAGACATTTGTGTAGAAAATGAAGAGCGAGCAAGATAAATAAGGTAACTGAATACACATCTTTCAGTTTGATCAATATAAGGGAGTTGGTTCTTGCAAACCCTGTTGAGGACATAAAAGGCCGTACTGTGAACTTAGCTATGAGTTGTTGATCCAGTCAAGGTTTTATTTTCTGCCCTAGGGACACATGTACAAAAATATACACATTCAAGCAGGGAAAGTGTGAGATTGGTCATTTGGCTTCAGTTCTATACTCCATGATTTCTATTTTAGCCTTCTTAGGCTTAATCCTTTCATTGAACCCAATTATCCTACAAGCCCAAATGTTTTTATTAGTGCCTGATCCACAGCTATTCCCCTCTACCCCTTTTCCCACCACTGTTATCAAAATATATTTGACATGGTAAGACCATCTTGGCAATACTTGTGCTCTTGCATCAGATACAAGGCTCAATCTTTAGTCTTTGGTTCTTACTCTGCCTACAGTTACATGTCCAGAAGGTTGGAGAAATAGGAAAGTGGATCCTAATTGCCCCTATGAAGTCTCTTGTCCATTTTAAAATTTTCTACCTCTAATTTATTGAATAGGAGCTCTAGTAGCATAGTGCCTAAGGCACTTGACTGCTAACCAGAAGGCTGGAGGTTCAAACCCACCTGCTATTCCTCAGAAAGAAGGTTGGACAATCTACTTCCATAGTGATACCAAAGAAACCCAAGGAGGGGTCACTATGAGTCAGGTCTGACTTGAAGGCACATAACAACAACAACAATTTATTGAATTGGTAAGTCACTTTATTTACCATAGTAAAATTATACCTAAAATATGAACAAATAGGCTCTCAATATGTTCTGGATGGGATCTTCTATAAGTTAATGTGTATATTTTGTATTACATAGTTCATGTGATCAAAACTTTTTCTGCTTTTTCTGGGTTCTGGACATTTGATGTTAAACTGTTAAGTTATCATTAGATAAGGGAAGTACTAACATATTGTTGTTGTTGTTGTTATGTGCCGTCGAGTCAGCCCTGACTCATAGCGACCCCTCCTTGGGTTTCCGAGGCAGTATCACTA
>NW_006921696.1:8977066-8981997 GCF_000298275.1 Orycteropus afer afer
GTATAAATCTGTCAAATAAAATGATATATTTTCTTTTATTAGAGGAAAATCTCAGAGTTTATTTGAATTTAACACGTCAAACAAATTTCATATTTGACATGCCACTGAAATTTTGTTTTCTGAATTTTAGCTAGATTATCCTGTAGATTATAATGGATGAATTTAAACAAATAATAATATCTCCTTGCTATATCTACAGGTAAAAATTTGAAAATGATTAGACTCCAGAAGTCTGATAGATGTAATGAAGAAGTAAGAACAATATAGACTGAAAAATGTATTGACACATTTAATAAAAGAAATCTTTGTAAATTTCTACTAAAAACCAAGAAAAACAAAACTCACTGCCATCGAGTCAATTCCAACTCACTGCAACCCCCTCTGGGTTTCCAAGGTGGTAAATCTTTACAGAACTAAATTGTCCAGTCTTCCTCCTGTGGAGTGGCTGGTGGGTTTGAATCACCAACCTTCTGATTAGTTGTCAAATGCTTTAGGCACTGCACCACCAGAACTCCTTAAATTTCTACTAAAGACTAAGTTTTATATAAGAACCATCTACTTCACATCATCTCTTGACTAAAACTTAGTTTCTTATATGTGATGTGATTTGTCTCTAAAATCATTATAAATGGTTATTCTGTCAGTGTTTAAAAAGAAACTCTTATTATGACATTGTTATGACTAAGATTTGTAGTTATTGAATTTGGAAAAGAACTAGAGCTTGGAAAAGAAAATATCCATGTTTATCTCTTTCAAACTTTATATGTCTAAATATGTTATGATTTGGGAACTCCACTTCCTTTGAAAAACATGATCTTGGATTCAGAAAAATCCATCATGAAAATTGAAATTTTACCACTCACTAGCTTTGTTTCTTTTGCTTGAACTCTATCAATCTCAGATTTCTACATTGAATTATTATAGAAAAAACTACCTATTATAATTATAACCTATTATAATTATATTATAACCTATTATAATTCCTAGGACCTATTATAACCTATGTCCCAGGAAAATCACACAGACTATGAATCTGTAAAGTATCTTAAATAAGAAAGTAGCAGGGATATGTCATTCATTGTGAATTTAGTAAACAGTTTTCAGAATGACCTGTGCTGCTAGCAGTGACTCTAAAGAATGCATGGTGTTTAATGGGCTCTTAAAACCTGTCCTGGTGACACAGTGGTTAGTGGATGTTAACTGAAAAGTTGGTGGTTCTGTAAAGAGTACAGCCTTGAAAACTCAATGAGGCAGTTCTATTCTGTACTATATGGTGGCTATAAGTCAGAATCAATTTGCTGGCAACATATTAGAGTTGAGATGTAACTGGCTCTTGTTTGTGGTAACAATGATAAATTTCACCAAGCATTTGATTTATTTCCTTGTATTTCCTGCCATTCTTGCAGTTAATCAGTGGTTTGCTGATAGTTCTGGCCAATGAAATGAAATGTTAGTGGAGGTGACCTGTGTGACTTTGAGACTGAAGCAGTGAAGAGCTGGTGAAAAATTCTCTAATTTACCTTTGCTCTGACACACCGACCAGATCTGTATTCAGGTGATGCAGCTATAAGATGGTGGAGCCTCCCTCTGCTTGAGCCCCTTTCTCACTATGTGGAGTAGAGTCTCATGCCAAACTGTGAGGAACGTGTAGCATGAGAAAAAATAAATAAATCTTTGTTTTGTTAATAAAACCCACTGATTCCAATTCATAGTGATCATATAGGACAGAGTAGAACTGCCCCATAGGGTTTCCATGGCTGAAACAGATTACCTCACCTCTCTCCCGCAGAGCAGCTGGTGAGTTTGAACTGCCAATATTTTACTTTGTTTTGTTAAGCCATCGGGACTTAGGAGTTAATGTATTACTATACCATAAAGTGGGAGCTCTGATAGAGCAGTGCCTAAGGCACTTGACTGCTAACCAGAAAGCTGGTGGTTCAAACCCACAGCCACTCCTCAGAAGGAAGATGGGGCAATCTACTTCCGCAGTGATACTGTCTCAGAAACCCAAGGAGGGGTCACTATGAGTCCGGTCCGACTCGACAGTACATAACAACAACAATAACATGCAATAAAGTAGCCTATTATGACCAATACACTGCTTGAAAGTGGCCACATTTTCAAATATATTTTCTCTTATTAGTTGTGAAATAAAATAATTTGACTTTGTCAAAAATTAGAACTACATACACTAGAATTTCTAAATTAGCAAATCTATGGAAAAATTACAACTTTCGTATAATGTTAACATGCTTGAGGTCTGTGGAAAAACAATCCAGAGTGCATATAAGTACAGCAATGAAGTGGCTAAGGCACTTGACTGCTCACCAGATGCCTGGCGGTTCAAACCCATCAGCCACTCCTCAGAAGGGAGGTTGGGCAATCCTACTTCCGTAGTGATACTGCCTCGGAAACCCAAGGAGGGGTCGCTATGAGTCAGGGCTGACTCGACGGCACATAACAACAACAACAACAACAACAACACAGTGATAAAATATGCCTGTTGGTAAAATTGATAATGATCATATTTTCAGTGTGCTTTTCATTTTGTAAAGAACCCAATTCACCACTCATGTATAAAATTCTGGATTCAAGTGATGTTGAACTCAATGGGGGATACGTCTGCAAATAGTGTATTGAACTGTAAGTGGACATGAGCTTCAACTGTGGGGAGCTAAGATCCTTTTCATGGAAGAAAAAAGGATGCTCAATATATTCATCTTATTTTATAGGATAACATTCCCATTAATACCTAAAGAAAGCCCAGAAACGTTAATTAACTCAGTATCAGAACATGCCCAAGAAGTAGGAAAGAACTATTCAACCCAAACATTCAGACCAGGAAAAGGCAGAATGCAGTAACTAGTTCACGTGAAGATAATTAATTAAGTAGTAAGATGAACCGACTTTTTATTTCTAGAAATTATACTCACTGGGTCTTACAAAAGGAGCCCTGGTGGCACAGTGGTTAAAGTGCTTGGTTGCCAACCAAAAAGTTGGGGGTTTACACCTACTAGCCACTCTGCAGGAGAAAGATGTGACAGTCTGCTTCTGTGAAAATTTACAGTCTTGGAAAATGTATGGGACAATTCTACTCTGTCCTAAAGGGTCACTGTGAGTCAGAATCAACTTGAAAGCAAGTACTACATAATTTGAAAGTTTTTAGTTTTCTGGGATAGAGCATTAAGCACTCAAATTTGCTTAATCAGTAAATAATCAGTAAATGCAACACTATGTGTCTCCCTTACATTTAGCGGACTTTCATACAGGTTTTAGGAATATTGAGAAATGTACATCATGAATAACTGCTTGCTCTTAAGGAATCTCATTTAACATTTGGACAGGTGCCTTGGTCTTGTACATTATCAGTTGACCTTGCTAAGAAGTATAGTACTGAGCAAATTATAGCAGGGGCTTATAGAAGGCAGTGTGGGTTAAACTGATAACAAGAAGATTCCTAATTTGCTTCATGTAAAATTTTCTGTGCAAGTACTGAGTACAGAGAATATATCAGTTCAACCAACTGATCTTATACCCTTCTGACCTTCTTGAAAAACTGCTTGAATATTCAAAAGTTGTCTCTTAAGATTTAATATATCTTGCAGAGAGTTTAAGTCTAACATTTTGCAAATTTTATGACAAAGTTTCTGGAGAGAAGTCCTTAATTTAGTCTTCAAATCTCAGTGCTGTCTGCAATTCTATTCTTATGATACTCAAAGCTAACTGTCAAAGTAGAATTCTGAACATTTGGGAAATGTTCTTGATGGGAGACAATCTTCTGACTTGAAAGTAGAACTGAATCTATATTTATAACAGAGACTGTGTTACTTTTATAATAGTTTGGGGAAAAGTAACAAAAATAAGCATGCGTTTGTACTTAAAAATATTTGAAATATATTTCCTTTAACTAAAATACTTTTGAATATTAATAGTCAGATATTCATTACAGATAAAGCGAGCTACATAAACAAGTGCAATGTTGGAGGTACAAGGTTTTATTTAAGTTTAATAATTTACTGTGACTATCTCAAACAGAAATAGGATACAAAACAAAATAAAAGCTTCTTTTTCTCACCTTGAGGATTCCTTTATAATAAAACATTTTTGGTCTTTCACTGTCTTTTGTCTATTAACTGCTCTAGCCAACATAATCTATAAGAAATGGCATAATCTAAAATGTCAGGGAAACAGATAAATGCAAAGTTAATCTTGTCTATTAGGTTATCCACGTTGTGGTTTACCAGTCATAAATCATGTTGCTGAGTTCTAGTAAACATTTTTACTTTCCTGCTTTATTTACTTAAGGACTTCTGATGGCTCAGTGCTTAAAAGATTTTGCTGCTAACCAAAAAGTTGGGTGTTTGAACCCAACAGCTGCTCTGCAGGAAAAGATTTACAGATGTGGAAACCTTATAAGGCAGTTCTGCTCTGTCCTATAGGGTCGCTATGTGTCAGAAGTGACTCGTTGGTGGTGCCTTGGATTTGCCTTATTTACTTTGGTTTTTTCATGCAACCAGGAATCTGATATGTTCATTCTAGTTAAACCTTTACCTTAGACTCAACTCCAGGAAATATTATCTTGCCTTGCTTTATCTGTGCTCCGAGATCTTTATTTTGGTGGCTTATGTACTGGGTCTAACTATTCTCAGTGATAGTAGATGTTTTCGCTCAGAGCCAGAGTCCCAGAATTTGGTTCATCAACTTGTTTTCAGTATTCCCTAAGTTTGTCTTTGCTGCCTCCCAGCCTCTCTGCCACACTGCTATTTGTCTGCTCCTAGCTCTGGTAGCATAGTGGCTACGGCACTTGACTGCTAACCAGAAGGCTGGCGGTTCAAGTCCACCAGCCACTCCTCGGAAGGAAGATGGGGCAATCTACTTCCGTAGTAATACTGCCTCGGAAACCCAAGGAGGGGTCGCTATGAGTTGGGTCT
>NW_006921696.1:8982522-9003681 GCF_000298275.1 Orycteropus afer afer
GAAGATGGGACAATCTGCTTCCATAGTGATACTGCCTTGGAAACCCAAGGAGGGGTCGCTGTGAGTCGGGTCTGACTGGACAGCACATAACAACAACATACTAGAGAAGGACGTATTTGTCGAAGTAGAGGGCCAATGAGGATGAGGGAGAACCTCATTGAGATGGATTGGCACAATAGTGTCAACGATGGTCTCACACATATACCAGTGTTTGTGAGGATGATACAGAACTGGTCAATGTTTCCTTCTATCGCACGAAACTTGCCACAAGTCATTATCACCTTGATGGCATCTATCAATCTATCCATCCATCTATTCCTAATTCGTAATTCTAAATTCTATCCCATAAGAAAGTCTTTGTTTACATTGCTTTGCTACTCCTCTGCATTTCTCCACAGGCCAACATTTCAGTGCTAGGTTGTGATAAATTGTACAGAGACAGAGTTTTGCAGGGTGAAAGTGTAGATGTGTGAGCCATAGATTCTTGACGGTGCAATCTATGGTGGAATGCAACTGATGCATCATTCAGTTTACCATCAACAGAATGAATAACAAAAGCAGAAATTTCAGACTTTTTAGAAATTGCAGCTCCTCACTCTCTACTTTCATGTGCAGCCAAGGGAGCAGGAGGTTTATGAATGGGGAAGGATGTGGAAAGTCCCCTCACTCTTTGCTAGTAACATACTTCTATTCCCTTGATTTGTCCCTCAGGAATATATCCCTGTACACTCCACCCCTTGAGCTTGGGCAGTTTTACTCAGATACTCCTGTACTGTTCGAAAAAATATTTCTTTTTTAGTTATCATTATTATGAAAGAGTTCATACAGAAAAAAAATATATGGCTTATATGAAAAGCATAATAAACTACACTAAAATGAGCACCTGTGTACATACTGCACAGCTTTTTACAATTAATATGTCATTATTCAGTAATAAATTTCATAGTTAACAACATACTTACGCACAAGTTCAAAGAATCAGTGTAATGAACTAACTGTAACATAAAGGAGAAGTGAAAGGAAAGCGAAGTATAAAAGAATGTATTTCCATATGCAAATGTTTGAGTATACATAGACTAGATATCTAATGAAGAAGGAACTCTGGTAGCATAGTACCTAAGGCACTTGACTGCTAACCAGAAGGCTGGTGGTTCAAACCTACTGGCCACTCCCTGGAAGGAAGGTTGGGCAATCTATTTCCGTAGTGATACTGCCTCGGAAACCCAAGGAGGGGTTACTATGAGTCGGGGCCGACTCAATGGCACATAGCAACAACAACAAAATCATCTAATGAAGAAGTTAAATTTCATCATACTACTTATAACTAGTGTCAGATTACCCAAGAAACAAGGTAAGCAGAGGCTTCTTTGCACTTACTTTCTAATCTGTAATGAACAACTTCACAGTTTGTCCCATCAAAGATTTTGCTTCTAGATATGGCTGGCATCTACCTCTCCCCCAACCCCACAGCATTTTCCTACAGAATCAAACCCTATTTTCAAATTCACAATCCTTGACAATGACAGAGTACCCAGTAAGCAAGGTAAGCATGGGCTTACTTGTGATTAGTTTTTAATCTGTATCAAACAATTTCACATGGGTTTCACCTGTTCATTACAGACTAGTAAGTAAGCACTAGTGATCCAGTGCTTAACTCGCTTATTGGGTAATCTATCCCTTCTTGAAACCAACAAATATCAATATAGAAGGCAGGCATAAGCCATTCCAAATGAGAATACAAGGAAATAAAAGTGCAGAAATAAAGAATATGAAAAATAAATAAGTAAGGAAGAAGAAAGACAGGGAGAGAGGAAGGAAGGAAAAAAAGGAAGAGAGGAAGGGAGGGAGGCAGGGAGGAAGGAAAGAAAGAAGAAAAAAAGCTAGTTAAGATAAGGAGCCCTAGTAGTGCAGTGGTTAAGCACTTGGCTGCTATTCGAAAGGCTGAAGTTGGAACTTCATGTGAGAAAGTTATGGCAGTCGTTTCCATAAAGATTATACCCTTTGAAACCCTATGGAACAACTCTACTTTATTCTATTGGGTTGCTGTGAGTCAAAGGCAATATGTTTGGTGGTTTTTTGTTTTTTCTCTCTCTTTTAAAAGTGCCGATAACAGCTCATGGAGAATTACAGACTACCAAAATGGAGAAAAGGAAGAATCACGGACTCTCAAGGGATCTTCTGGGCTGTGTTTGATAGTGTAGTGTCAAAATTATTGCCTTTGTTATAGCACAAAATAAAATCTAGAAAGCCTGGGCCCATTGCTCTGCCACCATAAATGTACTATATAGTGAAACTCTTTTCAGCTAAATATGTAGTTGGAAATGCGACAGTACATGGTACAGGCAGAATATGTAGGGGAAGACATTTAGTATTTTTAAGATAGTATCTTTTTATTTTAGTTCCCTTTTCAAAAAGGTCTCTTACAGTACTAGTGCATTTAAAATAATTTCTTATAAAATATTTCAGTATAATCATGTATGAAAATATTGTTGTTGTTGTTGTTGTTGTTATGTGCCGTCGAGTCAGACCTGACTCAGCGACCCCTCCTTGGGTTTCCGAGACAGTATCACTACAGAAGTAGATTGCCCCATCTTCCTTCCAAGGAGTGGCTGGGGTTCAAGAAGACATTTGAAAGCTCAATAATGCCAATAGTATGCCCACAATCATACATTTCTGAAATGACCCAGAAGAGGATGCTACTACCCATGTTAAGAACTCTGAAAACTAAAGTATTTTCTTTGCCATCCCAGCTCCCTACCTCCCTGCCAACTGGATCTTTTTTTTGTCATGCATGTACAAGTATAAGTTATTTTGTACATTCATATGCATGTACAAGTATAAGTTATTTTGTATGTTCTTCAACATATATATATATATATATATGTAAAGTTGATACGTACATATATATATATATATTACTCTGCATATTATTTTTTTACATCTTGCTTTATGTCACACACTGTGAGAATCAACACTTGTGATGCATGGTGTTCTAGTTAATTCATTTTGATTGAATATTACATTGAATGAATATGACATGTATATCTGTTCTCCATGAGTATTTGCACTATTTTCAGTTTTGTTGATGTTATATATGCTCCTTTGAAGCAAAAATGCCTAGACATTTTTTCACCTACTTTTATCATGTTTTCAGGAGGGACCATTCCCTGGAGAAAAACATCATGCTTGGTAAAGTAGAGGGTCAGTGGAAAACGGGAAAACCTTCAGCAAAATGGATTGACACAGTGACTGTAATGATGGACTCAAGGATAGCAAGGATTGTGAAGATTTTGAGGATAGCACAGGACCAAGCCGAGTTTCCTTCTGTTGTACAAAGGATCGCTAAGAGTTGGAGCTGACTCAATGGCACCTAACAGCAACAATAGCAACATAGTCTTATCCACTTATCTGCAGTGTGTTTCAGTAAAGAAAAAAAGAAAAAGAAAATATCTAATAGTGTATAATTTTAAAATGACATTGACATGTGAAAGTTTGAATAAAAATATAAAGTTTAACAGAGATACAAGTTTGAACAAAGAATGCCCAATTATCCAAAATAAAATCTAGAAAGCCTGGGCCCATTGCTGAAGAGTTGTGAAGCATCTGTTACCACATCTTGTTTTCCTAACTTTGTGCTCAGGTGAGGTTGTGTCTCACTTTGGATCTATGAAAAGTATAGTGGGGACTAAAAGGAGCACAAGTATGAGTCCATGGAAACAATGAATCAGATCTACAGAGACTTCAGATATTGAAAATTTCCAACCATTTAAATACGTCTATCTAATATATTTAAACAAACAAAAGAACTAATTGTAAGTATGATTAAGGAACACGAGATTATTAAATATGGCTGGACAGATTTGAAAAAGAACCACATAGAATTCGTATAAATAGAAAATATGCATATTAACCTGGATCTAGATAATCATATTCTAAAATGTTCAGAGAAGAGCAAAAGTTCTAAATTAGGTATGATATCCTCAAGGAGAACATTTGAGGGACCTAGAAATATCAAGATATATGTTTCAGTATATAAAACATGTGATATTGTTATAGAGCTAGATAAAGAGACTGTTGCAGTTTAATAGCAGAGAAAGAGTAACTCATGTATAATATTCTAATATGACAGTGATGAATTAGATAGCAGAGAAAAATAGAATGATATACAATACTTTATTCCATGCATAAACATCAGTTCCCGATGGATTCATGATTTTAATAGAAAAGCCAAAATTTGAAAACTAAATTTAAAATGGTAGGAGGAATCTATCTATCCCCTTGCAAAAGGAATGATTTCTTAAACAAAACACATATCATAATTAATATTAAATTAATTGTTATACCATAATTATTTTTTGATAAATTTTGCAAAATAAAATTAGGAATTTTTGTTCATCAAAGAAACACTATAAAGGAAATGTAAAAGCAAGTAAAAAACTGGGGTAATGTATTTGCAACACATACAAAGAGGGCACATATTCAGAGACTATAAAGAGTTCAGAATCAGTAAGAAAAAGATAAATAATAAAATAGAAAAATAAGCAAAAGTTATAAACGGGCATTTCATAAAAGAGCAAAACTCCAAAAGCTCATTTTTATTTAAAAACATTCTCAAAACTGTTAGTACTTGGGAAAATTAGTATTAAAATTATCAGATATCATTTTACCTCTATATATTACAAAAAGTAAAATACAGCTGCTGGGACTGTAAGTTAGTTCAATGGCTTTGAAAACCCACTTGGCATTGTCTGGTAAAGTTGGACACATAGTGATATAACTTCCATCTCAAATAAATAAACTTCCCATTTTCATTTCTGCTCTGTTCTGTGAAATAATAAAATTGCCTAATGAACCAATGACTCTCTCCAGATGCCAAGTTTAAATCATCTTCCTACAGGTGGTGGGTGAAGAACTTCATAGTTCTTTTTATAGTCAGAAAATAATATCTCTATTTATCCAACATTTATATTTTATGTAACCTGTAGACTTATATGAAAAGTTTTTGACATTCAGCTCCAAGACACACCAGGAGAAAAAAGAAGTTCACAGAGGAAAAGGCATACAGAGAAAGATACTCCTTATATTTATTTTGTGTATGCCGGTTTTCTTGATTACCATGGACAGAAGAAAATATAAATCCATCTCCTGGGTGTTTTTGAAGGAGAAATTGCTGATGATTTGGCAATGCTGAAAGGGCTATTACCAACCAGGAAGACCCAGTTACTGGGTGTTTGTGTCGTATAAATATTGCTATTAGAGAAGATGAAACTAACGCAGAGACAGGAAGTGTTCCTCATGGCTGGGTCACAGGTTGGAGAAGTGAGCAAAGAGAATATCACACTTCATGTCTCATAGCTCATCTAAGTTCTCTTAGAATTTAAGGCAGGGAGCTGGCTGCTATTTTTTTCCTTTTTGTTTTAACTTTTTCAGCAAAAAAGAAAAACAAAATTCAACAAATGTTTAAGGGATGAAAAGCTAAAAGACAAGTTTATGTCAGGCAGGTTCACAGAGCATCATGGCAGCCAAAAGAAATAGATTGAGAAATTTAACTTTGATGAGCATTGTTGTTGTTGTTTTGTGCTATCGAGTAGGACCTGACTCATAGCGACCCCTCCTCGGGTTTCCCAGGCAGTATTACTAGAGAAGTAGATTGCCCTATCTTCCTTCTGAGGAGTGGCTGGTGGGTTTGAACCGCCAGCCTTCTGGTTAGCAGTCAAGTAAGTGCATTAGGCACTACACTGCCAGAGCTCCCCATGAGCATTGGGAAGGGGCAAATGAGGTGCTGCACTAAGTCTTTAATTATTCAACTCCCCAGTCACAGCCAGCACCTACTAATATATCAAGGATAAATTTGTCTGAAGAAAATAATGTTTGTGAGTACAGAAACCACAATAATAACAATGTTTAGAGTTTATTGAAATAACTCACCCTTTGTGGACAGTATTTGGTCAAGAAACTGAATATCCAAGATTTTTCTAGAATATTTATACACATAGGAGATTTGGGACTATGTTGCAAAAATTACCACTTAAAATTGACATAATTGATATTGACTTTCTCATTCTGTTCAGTTTGGGCCTACAAAATAACAATATGATGCAATATATCAAATACAGACAATTTTCTTTTCGCTATAATAGAATGCTTTTCTTGAGTCTCAGAATCTACGTTAAATTTACACATTTTCAAGGAAGAGGAGCTTTTTCAATGTTCCCATTTTATAAAACTTGTCATAAAATGGATCTTATCTTATAAAGGAGAAAATAATGCAAACATGAAAAAAAAGCACACAAATTTCTCCCAAGACATTGCAAATTCATTTTACTGATTTAAATAAACAGCATAAAGTCTAATCACCTTACCTGAAAGCTTTCATCACAGCCTTCTCTTGCTCAATCTCCTGGAACTCTTTGTACTGTGATACGGCTCATCTTTGACACCAGAGCACTGTTCAAGCATTGAGCCCAGATAATTCCATATTAATGCTACCCGTGCAGTCAGTCTAATAGAATCCATGTCCTATCTTCTGTTCTTTCCCATATTTTCTACCTCATACTGTTCTTGATTAATCTAACTTCTCATTACTTACTCCCTTCTCTATCAAACTTTTCAGGTATAACTTCTGGCACAAAGTTCCCAAATTGCTAAAACGTTTTTTTTTTTTTTGAGACCCCACTCCTTATTTTTCGTGCCTTAGCTAAGCTCTGTCTTTTCTTGTGAAACAAATGCACTTACAGTACAGCAGAGGCAGAACTGATTTTCCCAATACACCAGTTCTAGTAGACTAAATAGTGACACCTCTCCACCATGTTCATGCCCTTGTCAACAAACCTACACACATGCTATTTTATGTGGTTAAAGGAACTTTACCTTTAAGTGCTTAAGTTAAAGATCTTGAGTTTGGAGCAATTATTCTGGAGTACACAAGTGGGTTCAATTAATTATAAGAGTCTTTATAAAAAAGAAGGAGCTCTGGTGGTGTAGTGCTTAAAGAATTTGGCTGCTAACCAAAAGGTCAGTGTTTCAAATCCCCCAGCCAGTACACAAAAGAAAGATGAGGCAGTCTGCTTCTGTAAAGATTTATAGCCTTGGAAAGCCTACAGGGAAGTACTAGTTGCAATGAGTTGGAGTCAAATTGATGGCAGTGGATTTGGTTCAGTTTATAAGAAAGAGTCAGAAAAAGAAAAAAATTGATGAAGCCAGAAGAATCACAGTTAGAGATGTAAGGATAGAAGCAAAGATCAGAGAGGAGATAAGATACAAATTGCTCCCAGGGAAGATAGAGGGTGGGGTCACAAGACAAAAGTATGCAGATTGCCTCTAGAAACCAGAAAAGACTAGTAAACAGGTCCTCTTCTAGAGCCTCCAGAAGGAACCAGCTTTCCCAACACCTTGACTTTTGCCCAGTGATTTCAACTTCCAACCTTTAGAACTATAAAGTGATGAATTTATGTTGTTTTAAGCTCCTAACTTTTTGATCATTTGTTACAACATCAAAAGGAAACTAATACTTTATTACTTACTAACTTTCAGGAAAGGAAAAAAAAAAAACCTTCCCCCATGAGGTTAGTGACATCTGTTCATACATCCCCAATCTCCCAGTTTCTTGTTATTGTCCTAGAAGACTGCAGTACCTGTCTCTTCTTTATCTCTTGCTTTCTCTTCATCCCAGAAGTCCTCTACCTTTGTTCTACTCTGGATTTTGTCTCCAAGAACTACTATTTCTGTTATCTTATTTTACCACCCACACTGGAATTACAGTTCAACTGAGCCTTTCTCAATTCCCTTGCATCATTGTCTTCCTAGTAAATCATCTATCTGGTAAAACCTGAGCCCAGAATTAATCTTATTACATGGCCTTTTTTGCTTTTATGTCTAGTTAAGAATTGCTAGAATAAAACTCCTCAAATAGATAAACTGATCAACATACATCCATGATCTTAACTAGGTCCTTAAAATTGGTCAACATTCATTTCATTTGGTCACAAACAGCTCTGCCTTCCATTTGTAGCAGATAATCTTAACTTTCTGCTTAAATATATAATTAAGGTTAGCAAATGTGAATTATCTCCTCTGAGGTCATCAACAAAGCACATTAACAATCTTTAAGAGAAGTTAATATTTAAGAGAAGTTAGTATTCATGAGTGGCACAATGAATAATATAGCATCATGAGTAATGATGCATGCAGTATTAAATAAATAAGAAAGTGTTGACACAAGGATAGACAAGGAGATCAGTGAAATGGAAAAGAGAGTCCAAATACAGGCCCAGGCATATATGTTTACTTGATGTATGATAAACATGGTACAACAGAGAACAGTTTTTCTTAATAATTGGCTTATCTTCAATTTGATATTCATATGAAATTAAAAGAAAAGTTGACCCTTATCTTCTGCCTTACACAAATATTAATTCTAAGTAGATTGTACATGTAAAGGTGAAAGGTAAATACAATAAAATTTTTAGAAAACATGTAAGAGAATATCTTCATTATATTGGGTTAAGAAATTATGTCTTTTAACATATACAATAAGCATTAAGTATGATGGAAATAAATGTAATTAATTAGTAAATGTATCTTTCTAATCATTGAAAGCTACTGTGGTAGTTAAGGTGATGTGTCAACTTGGCTTGGCCTGGTTTTGAGAGGCTGGGCAGCTGGTTGTAGTTATTCTGCATGATAAGACTGGCAATAAACTCCATGGTGGAATTTGCCATGAGCAGCTCTGTAGCTGCTTTAGGGCTGTGGTCTTCTTCCAGTATATAAGGAGAAGTTTTGGGAATGTTCTGTATCTTTTTGGCACACTTTGACCCTGCAAGTAGCCAAGTCTTCATTTAGCAGCCTACCAAGTTTCCTGCTGATCATAGGACTGTCTCTGGACTTGAACTAGTGTCCTACAGTGTTGTTTCATAATATTGGGACTGTACCACTTTCTTTGTTGGCCTTGGGCTTGTTAGTTTCAGCAGCCAGCAGCTGCCTGAGTGAAGAGACACCTCTAGCTACAGTAGGCCAGGAGCAAGAGGCTGAGCTAAAACCCAAGGTTGAGCTTGGCCCCCAGAGCTTGGCACTTTGAACTCGGACTTCTAGCCTCCAAAACTATAAGAGACTAAACTCCTATTTGTTAAAAGTATCCACCTAGGGTGTTTCTGTTAGGGCGACAAGAAGTAACCAAAACAGCTACCATTAAAGGAGTACAAAGGTAAGCACCAGTGTAGAAGATGGTATCTGTAATACATATACTCCAAGGCCTGTATCAAAATAATATAAGAATTCTTGCCAATAAATAAGTAGAACATATACCCCAGTAGAAAAATATGCAAAATCTAAAACAAACACTCCACAGAAGAGAATATCCAATGACATATTAAGATATTAAAATGTGCCCAATGTCATTATAATTGTTGTGTGTTTTGGTTCTTTAGTGCTGTTCTAATGGAAAATACCACAGACGGGTGGCTTGACCAAACAGGGATTTATTCTCTTACAGTTTAGGAGGCTGGAAGTCTGAGTTCAAAGTGCCAGCTCTAGTGCCTGAATGAAAGCCTCTCAACCTTGGGCTTCAGATCTGCCTCTTGCTACTGGCCCACTGAATGCAAATATGCACCAAAGGTATATATAAGAAGATTCATATATTATTTGTAATAGCCTCAAATTTGAAAACTCAAATGTTAATTGTACATTAATTAATTAATTACACATCTTTTTTTAATGGAATAAAACCCACTCCATGAAGTGTCTTTCACCCCGTATGAAATGAAATAATTATAGCTACAGGTCTCTTCACTCAGGCAGCTGCTAACAGCTGAAGTTGGCAAACCAAAGGTCGACAAGTAAAATGACTTAGTACCAAAATGATCAAGCAACACTATAGGCCACTAGCTCAAGTCTACTAACAGTCCCAAGACTGGCAGACAACATGAGAGGCTGCTGAGTGATGACTCCACTACATTCAAGATTCAAGCATGCCAAAAGTTCAGAAATCTTTCTCAATACTTCTCCTTATATACTAGAAGCAGACCACATCCCTAAGACAGCTACTCAGCTGCTCCAGTACATTCCACCATGGAGTTGATTACCAGTCTCATCATGGGAAATAACTACATCCAGCTGCCCAGAAACTCAAAGCCAGGTTCAGAAAAGCTGACACACAGCTACCACATTGTGTTCGTATGCCATAAAGCAATTCCGACCCACAGTAATCACATGTGACCGAGTAGAGCTGCTGTATAGGGTTCTCTAGGCTGTAATTGTTATGGGAGCAGATCGCCAGGTCTTTTCTCCCATGAAGGGCATGGTAGGTTCAAACAGCTGGACTTTTAGTTAGCAGCCAAATGCTTAACCATTTGGCAACCATGGGTCTTTCATTACTTGTTCATAGCTACCCCCATTGGGGTTCTGAGCTTGTAAATCTTCATGGAACTAGATCCCCCCATCTTCCTTCTGTGGAGCGGCTGGTGGGTTTGAACTGCTGACCTTCTTGGTAGCAGTCAAGTGCCCTATCCACTATGCCACCAGAGTTCCTATTAATTACTGTTGTTGTTGTTACTTGCCATCGAGTCGGCCCCAACTCCTAGCGACCCCTCCTTGGGTTTCTGAAGCAGTTATCACTACGGAAGTAGGATTGCCCAACCTTCCTTCCAAGCAGTGGCTGGTGGGTTTGAACCGCCAGCCTCCTGGTTAGCAGTCAAGTGCCTTAGGCACTATGCTACCAGAGCTCCTTATTAATTACTAGGGATGTGCAAATTAAAATCACAAGGAAAAACTTCTAAAACTCACTGGCATGACAAAATGAAAAAGAATGACCACATTAAATGTTTGCAAATATTTAGAACATTGACTGCTTTCATATACTACGAGTGGGAGTATAAATTTTTTAACACTTTGAAAATGTTTTGCCGTTATCCAATAAAGTTGAATAAATGCATACCCTATGACAGAGTAGTTTTACAATGAAGTACTATCCAACAGAAATACATGCAAATATGCACCAAAAGTTATATATAAGAAGATTCATATATTATTTGTAATAGCCTCAAATTTGAAAATCCAAATGTTAATCAATTGTAGATTAAATAATTAATAACACATTTTTAAAAAATGGAACAAAACCCACTACTGTCAAGTGTATTCCACCCCATATGAAAATGAAACAGCTACAGAAAATATCACAGAGGAATGTCACCAACACAACGCTTAGTGAAAGGAGACATTTACAAAAAATATATATTATATAATTCCCTTGATAAAATGTTAAAAAAAAGATGTAGTAATCAATTGTGTTTGAGGTGTAGGAGAGGTAGAAGCTAGGAGAGGACACAGGGAAGGCTTCTGGGATGCTGGAAATATTTTATGCTTTGATCTTAGTGGTGGTTACATTATTCACATTTTTTTAATTCACCAAGATAGTCCCATACAATTTTTGCATGTTTCTGTATCTATTTCATTCTCCAGAACAGAATTTTTTTTTAAATTATTTTATTATGTCACACCTTCATTCCTCTTCTTTACCTTCCTTAACCTTTCAGAGTTCCTACAAAGTGACCCCTATTTTCAGTACTCCTCTTTGTCTCTGATGCTGCAGCATAAGGTAACATTGGGTAAACTCTCTTCCCTGAACAAAGCCAGGGTTTTCTCCCTTCCCTGCCTTTGTTTACCTTCTCCTCTTTCTCCAAACACTCTCCAAATTCTCTAAAGACCATTTTTTCAAAAGCCTTCCTAAATGCTATTTGTATTTTAAAAGTGTCCTGATACTTCCATTTTGAGTGATCTCTTCTTTCTCTGAAATCTCATGGCCTACTTTTCTTTTGAGCATTATATTCCATTTTTATTTAAAATTATTTTATTTGTTTTCCTATCCTATCTCTCAGAAGCTCTTGTAACATAGTGCCTAAGGCACTTGACTGCTAACCAGAAGGCTGGCTGTTCAAACCTACCAGCCACTTCTCAGAAGGAAGGTTGGGCAATCTACTTCCATAGTGATAATGCCTTGGAAACCCAAGGAGGGGTCGCTATGAGTCGGGCTGACTCGACAGCACATAACAACAACAACAGCATCCTATCTCTCATCTGAATCCCAATTAAGGGAGAAAGTATGGAGAAATAATGTAGGGAATAATAAAATAATGCATGAACTTGGACTTACACTGATTTTTTTTTTTTTTAAAAAAACTTTATATTATGGAATTTTTCAAACAAAGTATAGAGAATAATATAATAAAGCCCCATGTACCCATCATCCAGCTGCAACAATGATAAAAATTCTGACTGAACTCACTTTTGAAAACTTTTTGGCTGAGTGACTACAGGTAATTGAGGTGGAAATAAAGCAATCCCCTGAAGGACAGACATAGTAACTAGTATAAATTTAGATGTGTGCCTGGTTATATGTTCAAAATAATCTCCTTAGTTCCATTAATAAATTTCTGTTTGGTGTGTTTTAATTTGTATATTAATGTGGTAAAAATTTGGTTTCAAAATTTCCTATCCTTTCTTATATAAAAGAGTCTACACAGTTTAATGAGCACTCACAATGTGATGAACAAACACTTTTGTTCTTTACTTCAGGTTAGCTGAATTATCATCTGCCCTCTCTTTACCTCTCTTTCTATTCATATTTTCACTCTTTCCCTCCATCTGGTACATTTTCTAGGGTGCATTTTCAGAGTATTCACCCGTGAAAAACAAAATCCAGAGAATTTTTGGAATAATAAAGGTAAAGAAATTTTGGAACAATGAAGTGAGTATCTACTCCTACTCTTTCAAATTATTTTTGTTGATATGTGTGTATGTGTGTGTGTATTTTAAGATACTGAACAGCAAGGCGAGTGCAAAATACATATAAAAAAAAGGAAGAAAGCCATGGGTTATTATGTACTAAGAAATTAATATAGATAGATAGATAGATAGATAATGGTGAATTTACTTAATTGTTTGTGGGGTCATATTAAAGAGTATACTTACAGTGAAGATAAGCAAATTAAAATCCACATATTTTATAATCAAGGAGTTCAGAATATAAAATGGACCGAGAACACTATGACTTTGTGGAGGTCTTTAAATGAGTGTTTCAAATGATTTTGAATAAATATTTATATGCACACATACACTTAGGATGGAAGAATGTATTATGTTATTGATGATGGTAATGCCATCGATGCTTCAACTCACAGAGACCTATGTACAACAAAACGCAACACTGCCTGGTCCTGCACCATCCTCACAAGCCTTGGACTCAAGCCTTGCAATGCTTGAGTTCACTGTTGCTGTCAATGTGTCAATCTATCTCATTGAGGGTCTTTCCTTTTTTTGCTGATCCTCTACTTTACCAAACATGAAATCCTTTTCCAGGGACCAATCCCTCCAGACAATATGACCAAATTAAGTAACACAAAGTCTGGTCATTCTCTCTTCTAAGGAGCATTCCAGCTGCATTTCTTCCAAGACAAATTTGTTTGTTCTTCTGGCACTCCATGGTATATTCTTCGCCAACACCATAATTCAGAAGCCTCAATTCTTCTTAGGTTTTCCTTGCTCATTGTCTGGCTTTCACATGCATATGAAGAGATTGAAAATACCATGGCTTGGGTCAGGTGCACTTAACTCTTCAAAGTGACATCTTTGCTCTTTAATTAAAAACATTTTAAAGATGTCTTTTGCAGCAGACTTGCCTAGTGAAATATAATGTGATTTTTTTTAAAATTTTATTGTGATTTGTGTGAAAGTTTACAGACCAAATTCATTTTCCATATAGCAGTTCACATACACTTTTGTCTCATGACATTGACTGCAATCTCCCACAATGCAAAAGTTTTCCTCCCATTTCTTCCCTATATCCACCTCTTCCCTGTGTCCTTCTCTTCTATGCACTCCTGCCCCTCAAGCTGTCTGCCTGTACATACACAGCCCTTCTATTCTCCCATGATTGATCTCTCCAAGTAGTGTATCTTCCTAATGTAAATGTTCAGCTCATATGCCTGTCTTTTACTTAGCTGGAAGCCACAAGAGTAGGTTCAATTCCAGACCTGAAGGGCAGCTAGGGGCCATACTCTCAGGAGTTCCACCAGGGTCTATTAGACTAGCAAACCTGGACTTTTTTATTTTGTGATTTTGAGTTTTGTTCCACATTGTTCTCCCACTCTATCCAGGATCTCCTACATAGATCCTGCTCCAAGTGGTTGACAGTGGTAGCTGGGCACCATCTAGTTCTTCTAGTCTCACAGTCATATAGGCTGAGGATCTCATGGTGTACCAGTCCTGTGGACTGATTGTTTCCATGTATCTTTGTTTTTCTTCATTCTTCTTTGCTCTGGATGAGGAGAGACCCATCATTGCATCTGATGTCCATTTGCAAACTTTTAAGATCCCAGTTGCTACTCACCAAAGTAAGATGTTTTGGAACAATGTTTTTGTGTAGTATGTTATGCCAATTGAGCTTGATGTCTCCTGCAACTATGGTCCCAAGCCCATAGGTCCAACTACTTGCTCCCTCTGAGTAGCTGGCTGTGACCAAGAGTGACTACAAACTTGTCCCTTGTCAGCTCTGCTATATACCCGGAAATTCTTACAGAACACACAAATATACTTGTAGAAACATTATCTGCCAACCTTTCACATGGTCCTGGGCACAATCTCCCCTGCATAGACATACCTAATCATTAGCCTGTCCACCTATCTTCTACCCATAGATCAATGTTTGCCATCACTGGGATGTCTGATTTCTTAACTGTTGCTTCCATGGGTGTTGATTATGGATCCAAGCAAAATGAAATCTTTGACAATTTCAATTTTTTTTCCATTTATTGTGATGTTGCTTCTTTGTCCAGTTGTTAGGACTTTTATTTTCTTTATGTTGAGGTGTAATCCATACAAAAGACTGTACTCTTTGATCTTTATCAGTAAGTGCTTAGAGTCATCTTCACTCTCAGCAAGCAAGGTTATGCCAAGGTTATACCAGGTTATCTTCCTCCAATCCTGATGCTGTGTTCATTTTCATATAGTCCAGCTTCTCGGATTATTTGCTTAGCATACAGATTGAATAAGTATGCTGAAATAATGCACTATGGAAAATAAAAATAAGACTTTTTATTATTTTTTTAATTGTAGTTTGGTGACAGTTAACACAGAGAATTAGTTTTCTATTCAGGAATTCATAATGTGAATGCACATTTTGTGTTGTAACATTATTTGTAATTCCCTCAACATAATAGCACTCTTCCCTCTTTCTCCCTGAGTTTCTCATTTCCATCTGTCCTTCTTTCCTACCCTTTCTTCCCTTCTGAACTTTTTTTTGGGCAAATGCATCCCTTTTGTTGTCTTATAGTTGATTATTCTGAGTAATATATTATTCATGATTGTTATTGTTCACTTCATAGTCCTGTCTATAGTTTGCCTGAAAAGTGATCCTGGGAAGTGTTTTCAGTTCCAGGGGTGTCTCAGGGGCTTCACCATCTCTTTCAGATTAGTAAATTTGTGTTTTTTTTTTTTTTTTTTAATTTATCATTTTGAGTTTTATTTTACTTTTTTCTCCCATTCTGTCCAAGACCTTCTGAGTTCCCAAACAGAGAAGTTGGTAGTAGTAGCCAGGTACCATTTAGTTTTTCTGGTCCCAGGCTGGGGTTCATGTGGGCCATTAGTTTTTGGACTAACTGTTCCCCTGAATCTTTGATGTCCTCTACTCTCCTTTCCTTCAGATGAGGAGAGACTGATAGTTACTTCATAGGTGGCCACTTGCAAGCTTTTAAGACCTCAATTGCTACTCACCATGGTAGGATTTTTAACACTGTCTTTGTGAACTATGTTATGCCAAATGACTTAGCTGTCCCCTGAGACTGTGGTCCTAAGTTCCCAGATTCAGTGACTTATTCCTACAATGTCTTTGATTATGGCTAAGAAATTTTCATTACTTTATCCCCCTGTTTTTCTCTACTATATATATATGACTACCTTAAAAGCCACTACCCAGGTAAGGGAAGACACACAGGCCCCATGTCCAGTTGTGGGAAGCAAGGGAAGAGCCAGAGATGAGACAGAGTAGGGAGATCTAGATAAATGGGGGGGGGGAGACAAACCCCACACACAAGAGTCAGGAAAGAGGGAAAGAGCCAGGGACAACAGAGCCACAGGATCTAAGTAAGGGGAGGGCAGAGAGGTTTCAAACAGATAAAGGAGACAAACTTGTCTGTCAGTTTGTCATACTGTGATGGCTTGTATGTTGCTGTGAGGCTTGAGGCTGTGCCACCAGTGGCTCTAATGCCAGCAGGGTTGCTCATGGTACACAGGTTTCAAGGCAGCTTACAGACTGAGATAGACTAGAAAGAAGGAAAAGGCCATCCACTTCTCAAAGAATTGGCCAGGGGAAACCTTATGAATAGCAGAGAAACACTGTCTGTTATATTACTGGGTACTTTATGAATAGCCCTGAAATATTGTCCGATACAGTGCAGGAAGATCGGCCCTTTAGACCGAAAGGCACTTGAAATATGAATGGGAAACAGCTGCATCCTCAAAGTAGAACCAACCTTAATGATATGGATAAAGTAAAGCTTTTGAGACCTCCATTTGTTGACATGACACAACTCAATTGGAGGAGAAATTGGTGCAAATTTCCATTAATTATCGGAACATAGAATGTACAAAGTATGAATCTAGGAAAATTAGAAGTTGTCAAAAATGAAATGGAATGAATAAAGATAGATATCCTATGCATTAGTGAGCTGAAAAGGACTGGTTTTGGCCATTTTGAATCAGATGACCATATGATCTACTATGAAGGGAATGACAGTTTGAAGAGGAATGACATGGCATTCATCATCACAAAGGATATTTCAAGATCTGTCCTGAAGTACAATGCTGTCAGTGATAGGATAATATCCATACACCTACAAGGAAGACCAGTTAATATGACCATTATTCAAATTTATGCACCAACCACCAAAGACAAAGACAAAGAAATTGAAGATTTTTGTCAACTTCTGCAGCCTGAAATTGACTGAATATGCAATCAACACATGTTAATTATCACTAGTGACTGGAATGCAAAAGTTGGAAACAAAGAAGAATCACCAGTACTTGGAAAATTTGGCCTTAGTGACAGAAATAATGCTGGAGCTTGCATGATAGAATTATACAGGACTAACAACTTATTCATTGCAAATACCTTTTTTTCAACAACACAAATGGTGGCTATATACATGGAGTATACAGGAATCAGACTGACTACATCTGTGGCAAGAGGCGATGGAAAAGCTAATCTCTTTAGCCACAACAAGGCCAGGAACTGCTCATATGCAAATTCAACATGAAGTTGAAGACAATTAAAACAAGTCCATGAGAGTTGAAATATGACATTAAATATATCCCTCCCGAATTTAGAAACCATCTAAAAAAACAGATTTTATATAATGAACACCAATGACTGAGAACCAGAAGAAGTATGGGATGACATCAAGAACATCATCCATGAACAAAGCAAGAGGTCATTAAAAAGACAAGAAAGGAAGAAAAGACCAAAATGGAAGTCAGAAGAGACTCTGAAACTTGCCCTTGAGTGGAGAGTAACTAAAGGAAATGTAATTCATGACAAGATAAAGTAGCTGAACAGAAGATTTCAAAGAGCAGCTTGAGCAGACAAAGCCAATTACTATAATGAAATGTGCTAAGACCTTGAGTTAGAAAACCAAAAGGGAAGAACATGCTTGGCATTTCTCAAGCTGAAAGAACTGAGGAAAAAATATATAAACCTCAAGTTGAAATCTTGAAAGATTCTATGGGCAAAATATTGAATGATGCAGTTAGTATTAAAAGAAGATGGTAGGAATATACAGAATATTGTACCAAAAAGACCTGGTTGATGTTCATCCATTTCAGAAGGTGGCATATGATCAAGAACCAATGGTATTGAAGGAAGAAGTAGAAGCTGCATTGAAGGAATTGGCAAAAAAACAAGGCTCTGTGAATTGACTGAATTGTTGACGTTTCAACAAATGGATGTCGTGCTTGAGGCAGTCACTCAGCCAAGACAAGAGATTTGGAAAACAACTACCTGGCCAATTGACTGAAAGGAATCCATATTTATACCCATTCCAAAGAGGGATGATCCCACAGAATATGGAAATTATCAAACAATATCATTAGTATCACATGGAAGCAAAGTCTTGCTGAAGATCACTCAAAAATGGCTGTAGCAGTATATTGACAGAGAACTTCCAGAAATGCATGCTGGATACAGAAGAAGACATAGAACAAGTGACGTCATTGCTGATGTCAGATGGCCCTTGTCTGAAAGTAAAGCATACCAGAAAGATGTTTACTTGTATTTTACTGACTATGCAAAAGCATTTGATTGTGTGGATCATAACAAATTGTGGATAACATTGAGAAGAATGGGAATTTCAGAACACTTTATTATACTCTTGAGGAACCTGTACATAGACCAGGAGGCTGTCATTCAAAGAGAACAAGGAGATATAAGGTGGTTTAAAATCAAGAAAGTCAGAGTTATATCCCTTCATCATATTTATTCAATCTGTATGCTGAGCAAATAATCTGAGAAGCTGGACTACATGAAGAAGAATGTGGCATCAGGACTGGAGGAAGAATCATTAACAACCTGTGATTTGCTGGCAATACAACTTTGCTTGCTGAAAGTAAGGATGACTTGAAGCGCTTACTGAGGAAGTTTGAAAAATATTGTTGACAGTATGGATTACACCTCAATATAAAGAAAACAAAAATCCTCACAACTGGTCCAAGAAACAGCATCATGATAGATGGAAAAAGATTGAAGTTGTCAAAGACTTCATATTATTTGGTTCTACAATCAACACCAATGAAAGCAGCAGTCAAGACATCAGATGACATATTGCATTGGGAAAATTTGCTGCAAGAGACCTCTTACAAGTGCTGAAGAGCAAAGATATCTCCTTGAAGAGTAATGTGTGCCTAACTCAAGCTGTGGGTATTTTCAATCACCTCTTATGCATGTGAGAGATGGACAATGAATAAAGAAGATCAAAGAAGAGTGGATGCTTTTGAGTTGTGGTGCTGGTAAAGATTACTGAAAGTACCATGGACTGCTAAAAGAACTCACAAATCTATTCTGGAGGAAGTGCAGCCAAAATGCTCCTTGGAAGTGAGAATGGCCAGACTTCATCTCACCTACTTTGGTTACACTGCCAGAAAAGACCATTTTCTGGAGAAGGATGTCATGCTTTGTAAAGTGGAGGTCAATGAAAAAGGAGAAAGCTCTCAACAAGATGGATTGACCCAGTGGCTGCAACGATGGGGTTACGTATGGCAAGGATAGGCTGACACAGGACTGGGCAGCATTTCGTTCTGTTGTACATAAGGTTGCTATGCGTCAGAGATGATTTGATAGCATCTAACAGCAACAAAAACAAAGAAAGAATATTGATGGAATCTAGTTTAGGATTGCATTATATCTCCAGATCATTTTAGATAGTATTGACATTTGCATGATATTAGGTCTTCTTATCCATAAACATGGTTTGTTCTTCCATTTATGTAAGTCTATTTTGGTTTCTTGTAGTAGTATTTTGTAGTTTTCTTTGTATAAGTCTCCTGTATCTCTGGTTAGGTTTATTCCTGAGTATTTTATCTTTTTGGTAGCTATTGCAAATGGTATTGTGTTTGTTGGTGTAAAAGAATATGACTGAATTTTGTACGTAAATCTGTTATCTGGCCACTTTGCTGAATATTTTTATTAGTTCCAGTAGCTTTCTTGCTGAGTCTCTGGGATTTTCTGTGTATTGGATCATATCGTCTGTAAATAGAGATAATTTTACTGCTTTTTTTTTTTTTTTTTTGCCTATTTGGAAGTCTCTTATTTTCCTTTCTTACTTATTGCTCTGGTTAAGACTTCCATACAATATGAAGTAGGAGTGGTGACTGAGGACATCCTTCTCTGGTTCTTATTTACAAGGGGAATGCTTTCATTTTCTTCCCATTGAGAATAATGCTCACCATTAGTTTTGCATATGTACCCTTAATTATTTTGAGAAAATTTTCTTCTACTCCTAGTTTGCTGAGAGATTTTATCAGGAATGTGTGTTGGATTTAATCAAGTACCTTTTCTGCATCAATTTATACAATCATTTGTTCTTTCCTTTTATTTATGCAGTAGATTACATTGATTGCTTTTCTAATATTGAGCCATCCTTGCATACCTGGCATCCTACTTGGACATAATGTTTTATTTTGTTGATATGGTGTTGGATTCATTGGCTAGAATTTTGTTGAGGATTTTTGTATCTATGTTCATGAGAGATTTGATCTATGATTTTCTTTTTTATGGATTGTTTGCTGGGCTTTTCGTATCATAAAATGAATTTGGGAATTGCAGTGTGATAAATTACCTGATATGGCTTTTCCAGCCATAAGTCTTTGTAAACTCTGTGGTAGAATTTGCTGTGAGCAGCTGAGGAGCTCCTGATTATAAATGTTATCCATCTGGGGTATTTCAGTTAGTCATGTCATTGGAGCAATGTTCTGGGAAGTTCATTCTATCTCAGATGTTTAGAATTCTGATGTTATGATTGGTTGGTTTGGGCACTCTGCCGGGCTCAAAAGGAGACCTCCTAGAGGCAGAACTCTCTCTGACTGCTGGTTGAGGAAAACATGCTGCTGAAAGAGATATGTTCTGAAAGAGACACTTGCTGCTGGGAAAGAGACACAAGAGACATGCATTGCTGAGTGAGATACTGAGGGACACTCACTGTTAGGAGAGAGAGACTGTGAGCAACTGTTAGGAAAGAGGCAGTGGGCTGGGAGAGAGACTGGGCATTTTTCCTGAACTTGAATTGTAGCCTGGTGCTTCCCTAATAAACCCCGTAATCTGTGAGTTTTGTGTGGTCACTGCAGTGAATTATCGAACCCAGGAGAGAGTTGGTGGGTGCTTTGGGAGGAACAGTTGGTGAAAGGGCTGGAGGGAGGCAGCGTGTCTGCCCTTGCAGTAATAAGCCTTGGGCTATTGATGGTAATGCTGTCTTCCTCTCGTGGGGCCTGAGGAGTTCAGAAAATGTGGCCTCCCTGCCTTTTTTAGCAGGAATATTCTGTCTTTTTCAGTGTTCTGGAATAATTTGAGTAAAATTATTGTCAACTCTTCTCTGAAGGTTTGGTAGAATTTTTTAGTTAAGCCAT
>NW_006921696.1:9007697-9015784 GCF_000298275.1 Orycteropus afer afer
CAAATTCTTCTGCTAATTGGGGTTTAGTCCAATTCTGTATCCTTCCCTTCAAGGCTCAGGGGTCCACGATTATCTTCTGTGTCTGTGTTAACTGGTTTCCCTTTTCTTTGTTGAAGAGGGTCTGTGCAATCCTTCTGCCTAGTCCGCCATCTTGCCGGAACTCCCTTCTCTTTTCTTATATTAAATTTACAGGTGTTTTTTCAATTTTGTTATATTTTTTTAAAGAATAAGCTCTTAGTCTTTTTTTTTTTTCTATTGCTTTTAATATGTTTTTACTCTCATTCTTGTTAGATTCAAGGGATTATTTTTTTTTAAACCTCATTTTTTATTTCTTTGTTACCAGTATTTTAAGCAGGATATTATTCATTTTCCATACATTTGATTTCTTTCCCCTAATCTTCCTACTATTTATAATTTCATAGCATTTTGAACTGAGTAGATGCTTTCTAATATTTCTATGCTTTTTTAATTTATTGAAGCTTGCTTTGTGGCCTTAAATTTGGTCTATTCTAGAGAATAATCTATGTACACCAGAAAATAATAAAATGTATATTATGTTTTTGTTGGGTGGGGAGTTTTGTATATGTTTATGAGGTCAAGTTGGTTGGTGGTCGTGTTTAGATTTTCTGTATCTTAGTTGAGTTGTACTGTCCTTCACTGAAAGTGGTGAGGTTGTCTATTTCTCTTTTCAATTTTGTTAATGTTTGCATAATATATTTTGGGGCTCTTTCATTGGGTGTGTAAATATTTATTATGGTTATGTCCTCTTGCTGGATTGATCCCTTACTGATTATATGATGTCCTTCTTTATAAAATTATTATATTATATAATGTCTCCTATTATGATGAACATAGTGCTCAGAGTAGGAGCTCCAGGAAAAAAAAAAAAAGAAAAGAAAAGAATAGGAGCTCTGGTGGCATAGTGTTTAAGGCATTTAACTGCTAGCCAGAAGGTTGGTGTTCCAAATCCACCAGCTTCTCTGCAGAAGGAAAAGGGCTTAATTTACTTTCATAAAGATTTACCTCCTTGGAAACCCAATGGAGGTCACTATGAATCGGCATTGAGTTGACAGCAGTGAGTTTGAGTTTATTCTGGTTTTTGCTTTAAAGTCTATTTTATCAGAAATGAGTATTGCCACTCCTGTTCTTTTTTGGTTGCTGTTTACTTTATAAATTTTTCTCCATCCTTAGGTTATTAGTTTACTTTTATCTTTCTGTTTAATTCTCTTGTAGCAGCATATTTTTGAGTCCTGTGTCATCAATTCCTGCCATTCTCTGTCTCTTGATTGGTGCATTTAATCTATTTACATTCACTATAAGTATTCATAGGTATGCATTCTTGTTGTCGTTCTTGTTTTTTTTTTGTTGTTGTTGTGGTGGTGGTCATCATGATTTTTTTCTTCTATGAATTTTTTGTGCTAAGTTCATTATGTTGTCAAATTTATTTTTATTTTCTTAATTGCTGATGCTTTTTGTTTACTGAATCTTTATGATTTTCTTCTTATCATTTTGGTTAAAAGGTTTATTAATTTTCTTTGTGGTGACCCAGTAATTTATTTTATCTTCCAAAGTTCAAAGCAGTCTATTATATCTTAATATTGTTTTGACTTCTTCTCTAATTGGAAGTTCTGTAGTTATGCTTATTATTCACACTTTTTGCTTTGTAGTTGTCAATATTTGCAGAATGACAGCTCTGGCTCCCAATTTTCAGTCTTGTAAGTTTATTTTATTTTATAAAGTTCTTTATATGGGTTGGTATCTGGGTACTGCTTTCCTGTGTCTTAATTTCAGTTTGTAGGAGCTCTGGTAGCGTAGTGCTTAAGGCATTTGACTGCTAACCAGAAGGCTGGTGGTTCAAACCCACCAGCTACTCCTGGGAAGGAAGGTTGGGCAATCTACTTCCATAGTGATACTGCCTCAGAAACCCAAGGAAAGGTCACTATGAGTCGAGTCCTACTAGAAGGAAAATAACAACAACAACAACAATCTCAGTTTGTTGTCTCCTATTACTGGTTCTTTGTCCAAAGAACACCCTTTAGCTTGTCTTGTAAGGTTGGTCTGTGTTTTACAAATTCCCTTAATTTCTGTTCACCTGAAAATGTCCTAATTTCACAATTGTATTGAGGGGTAGTTTACTGGTTGTCATTCTTTTTCTTTCAGGGTTTTACATATGTTATCTCATTGCATTCTTCCTTGTCTGCATGATTTTTGTCGTGAAATCAGAGCTTAGCCTAAATTTTAGGTAGCATTCATTTTTCCTCAGCTGCTGCTAGGATTGTTTCTTTGTCTTTAGTTTTGGAAATGTTGATTTTGATATGTCTTGGTAACTTTCTTTTGGAATCTATCCTAGATGGGTATCTTTTCATGTTGCATGATATTAGGGACATTTTCTGGCAGCAAATCTTTGACAATTTTCTGTTTTTTTTCCCCCTTCCTCCTGTTCTGGAACATAAAACACAAGTAAAATTTTCCTCTTGATAGTGTCTCAGCTAATTCTTAGACTATCTTCTTTTTTTTTTTTTTCATTCCTTTTTTCTGATTATTTCCTCATACAAATCAATGTTAAGGGGTTTTCCCTCTAATGCACTGCTCTGATCTTCTGTTGATTCCATTCTACTGCTTTGGCCTTCCAATGTGTTACCTATCTCTGAAATTTTAGTGTTAATCTTGATTTCAAATTGCTGTTTTTGTGTGGTTTCTAATTACCTATTTATTTAGTTACTTTGCTCTTGTGTTGCTTTCTTGAATTGTATTTAGGTATTATCTGTGTGATTTTCTTGATTTTCTTTGTATTTCCCTTAATAGCTTGGAGGGCCCTACATATAAAGCTTCTGAATTCTTTATCAGGTTGTTCCATTATCATTTCTTCCTCAGAGATTTCCAAGTTATTTATTCAGTTGCTTTTCCCATCTTGTCCTGTTTCTTTGTCTGATTTGAAGTAGTCTCTCATCTCTGAGACATTTTTCTGTTATTGTATTTATTTGTTGATTATGTGTTGGTTTGTTTCACCTTGATTTTTTTTTTTTTTTTTTTAATATATTTAGGTGGGTAGTGTGGTGCGTTATTTTCTTTTCTAGTTTGGCTGCACTAGGGCATTCTTCACCTGTCTCCGGAGGATAGAGTAACAGGTAGGAGTGTAGGTGTGGGTCTCTGTTTGCTGGTTGTGTAGAGCAGCTGAAAGCATGGTAAGAAGGTGTTATCCATCATCTGCTATTGATCCAGTGGTGCAGAAGCAGATGGTGACACTTGCCCATTGGGTAGGGCAGTAGGTGGAAGATGTTATGAGTGAGACTGAGTAGTGAAGACAAAATGTCCACCTCCCACTGGTTGGAACAACAAAAACAACAACAAAAAAAGATGATAAAAAATGAATAAAAATGAAAGAAAAAGAATAAGAATAGGAAATCAATCAATCAATCAAAAAGAAGAAGGTGGGGGGGAGAAGAGGGAAAGAAAAGGTGGTATGTTAGTAGTCATGTACATCTCTAAGGTGGTAGACACATGGTGTCCTATCCTCAGAAGCACATACCACTGATTGCAGAGGTGGCAGGTACTTGGTGCATAGTCCATATATGTGAACACACATGACTGCCAATGTGGCAGGCACTTCATACACAGTCTGTGCATATGTACATAGAGATAGGTGTAGTCTGTACGTGTGTGTGCCTCTGCCTGTAGAGGCAGCTGGCACTTGGCTCACTGTCCATCCTAGCTCAAGCCCCCAACCACATAGATGGCAGACATTTGGTATGCAGTACAAACATACCTATGCCTCCAACTGAAGAGTCAATGTGTGCACTGCACATGATCCACATGAGTGTATGAACTCAAGCATGGAGGGTGTGGGTTCAAGGTGTATGGCCTGTGAGAGCACTTCTTGTCAACCATGCAGGCAGCAGGCATGCAGTGTGCAGTCCACTGGGGATGTGGTACAGTGAAGAACACAGAGGGGAGGTAGGGGATGCAGGGGGGAGATAGTCACTGGGTGGGTAGAAGTTAGGGATGCTGCACCACTTGTCATCACTGGGAAGGTGGGGAGTTATGGTAGAGAATCACACTTCTCCAGTCACATTTCTTTTCATGAGGCTGGTTCACTCCTGTGTGAGTGAAGTCAGCTATCAGTTACCCAGTTCCTGCATGACCCACACAAGGTCAGGCCTTCCCCCTGACCCTCTGAGTGTAGGACTTCAACCGAAATGACTGAGGATCACTGCTGATGAGGTTTTTATCCATGTTTACTGGCTCCCTCCCTGTTCCATGGTTGTTTGTGTTACTGGAGTTCTGCACTTTCCTTTCTTAGTTGTACCTTGTGTTCTGCTCATCTGGCTTCACTGTAGATTTGCTTAAATTATATCTCTGTACTATTGCAGATTCCATGAAACTGGCTTCCCTGTACCTTGTTTGTTGCCTTCTATGTCTCATAATTGCCATGATGTGCTGAGTCTTTACTCTGTCTCTCTCTATGATTGCTGTTTCCATTCTGTTTCTTTTTCCAATTGGTATTTATTCTAATTACTTATCCTTTCATTTGATACTCAGTGTTCCAAGATTATATTATGTGTCTCTTTTACTTGGTTTCTTAAGCTTATTTTGTAGAGAGACTGAGCCAAGTGTGTCACTGCAATGCTATCTTGTATCTTCTTCTCAAAATAAGAATTTTGATAAATTAAAAATATAAGGACTCAATATTCCTATCTGCAAAAGAAAAAGAATCTTTTTTCCCCTAAAATTCTTAAAAATCATGAAAAATAACTACAAACCTAATAGATTCCAATCTTCCTTTAATATATTTATTGCTATATTAAAGAAATATAGAAAGAAATGTTTTTTCTTACAATTTTACTTACTTTTCTTACAATTAGCATTTTTCTATTAACTTGATAATAACAACTACAACCACACACATACAAAAATTGTATAAACTACGTAGGTCAACAGCAAGTTATATAATAAATTATGTATGGGGGAGAGGTAATAAATAGGTTTATTTTTACATGATTAGTTTCTTTTAGAAATCTTGAATATTAGAGCAAATCACTGGTAGTTTTGTAGAGAAGATTGAAGAGAATGGAGTGATGAGTGAACAGTTAGTAATGAATTTTCCAAGGATCTGTACAGTGCCCAGGAAGTTGATGGCCATCAAAAATGCTAAATTACAACACATGCAAGTCAGTTTGGATACAAGGTCAGCATAGAAATATAGATGGGTAGCTATGGTACTTGTTAACATTCCTAGAGTTTTCTTTTGTTAATATTCAATTCACATAGAGAAGCTTGTCTTTTCCAAGGCTTTTCGGCAAAACATACACTTTTTTTTTTTCTTTCAAATTATTTTCACTTTCTGCTGAGCCTTTCTGAGGAAGCTGACATTTTGTGTTACCCAGCCAGTGACTCATTCACACATTTTGTTTTGTCCGTGCTAGTTCAGTGACTCTCGCCATACTTACTAAAACAGTCATTATTCTGTCTTGCACTTGCACATAACTATTAATACCAGCCCCCTTCTATCGGCAGTAAAGCAAAAGCATTTGCAAAAGCATTTGCAAAATCATTTCAGCAACCAAATTGCAAATCGTGATGACAAAACACAAATATTGAGGAGTTTTTTTTTTTCCCCCAGAATAGCAAAGAATGTTAATGTTATGTCATTGTTTTAGCAAAGGAAAGCTATGGAGGCAACTAGAGGTGAGAACTAGATGATATTTAGTAAAGCCTTTTAAAAGCTCATCTTTGAAAATATTTGATATAATAATTTTGCATTTAATACATTTTTGTTTCAGCTAATAATGTCCTGTCTAGATGTTTACCCTGAAAATAAGGGAAAAAAAATAGTTATATTATGACATTAAAAGGTATTAAAAGGGAGATTTCTGGTAAGGTGGTGGAATAGGCAGACAAGCTACACAGACTCTCTTCAACAAAGAAAAGAGAAACCAGTTGACAGAAAGACAGAAGATAATCCTGGAGCCCTGAGCTTTGAAAGGAAGTATACAGAATGGATTAGGCACCAATTAGTGGAAAAACCTGAATAAAAACAGTGAGTATGGAGACAGATGGAGCTGCAGACTATCAGCTACTCTGATGGCACCACTGACCTGAATATTTCCAAGTGATCTTGGGATTTGAGAATTGACCTAAAGATCAGCCCTTATTGCCAACGGCTGCAGGGATGAATGTGCTGGTGGCCTGTGACTAGGAAGGGAAACAGCAAGGAGGGAGACAACCTAAGCTGTAGACTTTTGGCTGTCCAGATGGTGCAGCCATTTTGATTGTTTACAAGCAGTGACCATAGTGGATATTTAAAGTGACCGAGAACACAGCCATTTTGAATGTTTACAAATGGCAGCCATTTTAGATATTTAAAGTGACAGCATTCTCATTCGGATTCCAGGGACCTAAGAATAAGCGTAATTTTCCAAGGATGGCAAGAACATACACGAGGCTGACCACAGGTAAGGAGATAGGTGGTGAGTGTATAAGTGCTACTTACATTAAACATAAGTACCTGCTTACATAGATAATATCCAAAGAAAACAAAAATCATGGGCAAGTCACTCCAACATGCAATCACCAACTAAATATAAACAAAAAAATCACAATGTCTCAGAAACAACAGATCATCACACTCCACACAAAGAAGCAAGATAAAGCAAGAGAAACAAAGGACCAGGATACATCCCTGAGGAAACAGTGGCATTGGAACTCCCTGATAAAGAATTCAAAAGAGTTATATTTAGGTATAGTCAATGGATTGAGAAACAGATCAAGGAAAACACTGACAAAATGGAGAAAAACACAGAGAAAACCCTAGAACAATTTTGAAAGAAAATACAAGAACAAAATGACAAAATAAATGAAAATTAGAAATGATACACAATCTACAGATAGAACTCCAGAATATTAATACTAAATTTCAGAAATAGATAACACACTAAATGAGCAAATGAGTAGTATTGAATCAACGGAAGACAGAATTAATAAGATTGAAGACAAATAACTCAATATTTCTTTGGAAAGGGATCAGTCAGAAAAAAGATCAAAACAAAATGAAGAAAGCCTGAAGATCAGGTGTGATACCATCTAAAGGAATAACCTATGTGCATTTGGAATTCCAGAACAGGAAGAGACAAATAAAACCACAGAGAAAATTGTTGAATATTTGTTAGAAGAGAATTTCACTGGTATGATGAAAGATGAGACTACATCCATTCAAGAAGTCCAATGAACCCCAAACAGAATAGACCCCAAAAGAAAATCACCAAGGCATATCATCATCAAACTTACCAAAACCAAAGACAAAAAAAGAATCCTGATATCAGCACAGGAAAAATGAAAAGTTACCTACAAAGGGCAACCAATAAGACTAAGCTCAGATTTCTTGGCAAAAGCCATGCAGGTGAGAAGACAGTGGGATGGTATATATAAAACCCTGAAAGAAAAAAATTTCCAACCAAGAATTATATACCCAGTAAAATTGTCCCTCAAATATGATGGTGAAATTAGGACATTTCCAGATAAGCAGAAATCAAGGGAATTTGTTAAAACCAGATCAACTTTACAAGAGATTCTAAAGGGTGTCCTTTGGACAGAGAACCAACAACAGCAAACAACAACTGACCATTAACACACATGATGGCATAACCCAGAAACCAACCCAGTTATAGAAGCATCCAAAGTAAATAAGCCTACAAAATTGTAATCAGGGAGCCAGAGACATCAATTGACAAATGAGGACAACTACAAACCAAAAAGAGTGAAAACTTGTGTAGTTACAGAATTTTTAAATGGTAGGGAAGTTGACAACAGCAAGATAGAATGGACTGTTGTAAACTTGAGAAGAAAATTACAAATTACACAGTAACCTTACAGAAAAATGATAAACTTTCACATCAAAATAAAAAAGAGGACCTGTACAAATATTTAGCAAATACTAAAACAAAACAATGAAGGAAGTGATAATATGATTCATAAACATAGTGAGCTCAGCACAGAAAATTGTATGGAACAAAGAATTTAGCAACACCACAAAAAAGCACATAATGAAATGACAGCAACAAATGATACTTGTTGATAATTGCACTGCCAAA
>NW_006921696.1:9018113-9033173 GCF_000298275.1 Orycteropus afer afer
GACGGCACTTAACAACAACAAACCCAAATATTTACTTAAACAAAATATTTATTTTTTATTTTTTAAAAAAAGTAGGCTAGCAATATCTCTTGAATTTGCACTATTTGTACCTCTGGGTATCCTTCCAAGGAAAATAACCACAGGTGTCTTCTTATCTGATATGCTCTACATGGAACACAAGGAATCTCTGGTGGTATAGTATCTAAGGCATTTGACTGCTAACCAGAAGGCTGGAGTTTCAAACCCACCAGCCACTTCTTGGAAGGAAGGTTGGACAATCTACTTCCATACTGATAATCTTGAGGGGAAGGATTATAATAACAACCTTTTATTCTAAATCACCATTATGAGAATGTAGTAGGAGCTCAATGTATTTCAATGAATAGACAATAAACTTTGTTGTAATATAATTAAAAAGAAATATACTACCACCATAGTTTAATGACCGGTTATGAAGGATGTCTACAGTAATGCAAGGTGAGAACACCTTGTTGCTGTTGTTGTTTGGTGCCATCAAGTAGGCTACCATTCATAGTGACCCCAAGTACAACAGAAAGAAACACTGCTCAGTCCTGTGCCATCTTTACAATCTTTGCTGTGCTTGAGCCCATCATTGCTGCCAGTGTCAATCCATTTCATGGAGGGTCTTCCTCTTCTTCCCTGACCATCTACTTTACCAACATAATATCCTTCTCCAAGGAATAGTCCCTTCTAACAACATGACCAAAGAAGATGACATGAAATCTGTCCATTCTTACTTCCAAGGAACATTCTAACTGCACTTCTCTAGGATAGATTTGTTCATTTTTCTGGCAGTCCAGAGTATTTTCAGTATTCTTCACCAACACAAGTCATAGACATCTAGTCTTCCTCAGTCTTCCTTATTCATTGCCCAGCTTTCACATGCATATGAGGCATGCCTTGGGTTAGGTATGCCTTAGTCTTCAAAGTGACATCTTTCATCTTCAACACTTTAAAGAGGTCTTTTGCAACAGATATGCCCAGTGCAACAAGGTACCTGACTTCCTGACTGCTGTGGATGTAAATAAAATGAAATCCTTCATAACTTCAATCTTTTCTCCAATTAACATGATGTTGCTTATTGGTCCAGTTGTGAGGATTTTTGTTTTTCTTTATGTTGAGGTGTAATACATACTGCAGACTACAATGTTTGATCTTCATCAGTAAGTGCTTCAAGTCTTCACTTTCAGCAAGCAAATTGTTTCATCTGCATATTGCAGTTAGTTAATGAGTCTTCCTCCAAACCTAATGCTACATTCTTCTTCATATAGTCCAGTTTCTCAGATTATTTGCTCAACATACAGATTAAGTATGGTGAAAGGATACAACCCTGATGCACACCTTTCCTGATTTTAAACCATGCATTATCTCCTTGTACTGTTTGAACAGCTTCCTGGTCTATGTACAGTTTCCTCATGAGTACAATTAAGTGTTCTGGAATTATTATTTTTCACAATGTTATCCATAATTTGTTATGATCCGTATAGTCAAATGCCTTTGCATAGTCAGCAAAACACAAGTAAACATCTTTCTGGTATTCTTTGCTTTCAGCCATGATCCATCAGACATCAGCAATGATATCCCTCATTCCTTGTCCTCCTCTGGAAGTTTCTGGAAGTTCTCTGTCAATATACTGCTACAACTATGTTTTAATTATCTTCACCAAGATTGTGCTTATGTGTGTTGTTAACAATATTTTTCAATCATTTCCACATTTTGTTGGATCACCATTCTTCAGAATGACAAAAAATATGGATCTTTTCCAGTCAGCCAGTCCTGTGCCATCATTACTCGGTATAGACAAGTAAGCACTTTCAGCACAGCATCTGTTTGTTGAAATATCTCAATGATTATTCTGTCAATTTATGGGGCCTTGTTTTTGCCAATTCCTTCAGTGCAGCTTCAGCTTTTTCCTTCAATATCATTGTTTTTTGATTATACGCCACTTCCTGAAATAGTTGAACACCAACCAATTCTTTTTTCTACAATGACTCTGCATATTATTTCCATCTTCTTTTGATGCTTCCTGCATCTGTTAATATTTTGCCTGTGGAATCCCTCAATATAGAAATTTGAGATTTAATTTTTTCTCTTCAGTTCTTCAGCTTGAGAAATGCTGAGTGTGTTCTTCCCTTTTGCTTTTCTAACTCCAAGTCCTTGAATATTTCATTATAATAATTTATTTAGTCTTTTCAAGCTGCTCTTTGAACTCTGTACACTACTTTTATTTGGTCATTTCTTCTATTCACTTCAACTACTCAAGACTCAAGGGCAAATTTCAGGGTCTCTCTGGCATACTTTTTGGTCTTTTCTTCTTTTCTTTTATTTTTAATGACCTTTAGCATTCTTAATGTATGATGTTCTTCATGTCATTCCACAATTCGTCTGGTTTTCAGTCAATGGTGTTCAATGCTTCAAATCTATTCTTCAGATGGTCTCTAAATTCAGGCAGGATATAATCGAATTCATGTTTTGGCTCATGTTGACTTATTTTAATTTGCTTCAGCTTCAGCTTGAAGTTGCATATGAGTAATTGATGGTCTGTTCCACAGCCCACAGCTGGCCTTGTTTTGGCTGAAGATATTGAGCTTCTCCATTGCCTCTTTCAACAGATGTAGTTGATCTGGTTTCTGTGTATTTCATCTGGTGAGTCCCACATGTATATTCACTATTTATGTTGTTAAAAAAAAAAAAAAAAAAAAACTGCAGTGAGTGAGTTGCTGGTCTTGCACAATTCTATCAGGTGATCTCCAGCATCATTTCTGTCACCAAGGCCATATTTTCCAACTACCAATGATTCCTTTTTGTTTCCAATTTTTGCATTCCAATTAACAGTAGTAATCAATACATCCTGATTCATGTTTCATCAATTTCAGATGGCAGAAGTTATTAAAAATCATCAATTTCTTCAACTTTGACTTTAGTATTTGGTGTGTAAATTTTCCTAATGGTAGCATTAACTGGTCTTCCTTGTAGATGTATAGATATTATCCTGTCAATGATACCATTGTACTTCAGGATAGATATTGGAACATTCTTTTTGATAATGAATGTGATGTCATTCCTCTTCAATTTGTCATTCCAGGCATAACAGACAATATAATTGTCTGATTCAAAATGGCCCAGATCTGTCCATTTCAGCTCACTTATGCCTAGGATATTGATTTTTATTAATTCCATCTCATTTTTGACAACTTCCAGTTTTCCTATATTCTTGCTTCATATAGTCTCCATTCTGATTATTAATGCCCCCATCATTCTTCCTAATCTGTCTTAGTCTAGAGGTTCCACTGAAACCTGTCCACCATGGGTGACCCTGCAAGCATGTGAAATACTGGTGGCATAACTTCCAGTCTCATAGCAACTTGTAAGCCACCACAGTACCGCAAACTGACAGATGAGCAGTGGACGTCTCTGTAAGTAAAGTAAATTCAGTTAAAATAATATACTTAAATAGCATTAATTCTTATGCTTCAATTAAATTAACCAAAACCAAAACCAAACCCACTACCATTGAGTTGATTCTGACTCATAGTGACCCACATTGGGTTTCTGAAATGTTAAATCTTTACTGAAGTAGATTGCCTTCCATGGAGTGGCTGGTGTGTTTGAACCATCAACCTTCTGGTTAGCAGTCAAATGCCTTACATGATGTGCAACCACAGTTTGACAGATTTTTAAGAGGACAGATTCACTTAATATTTTCATCATTCCTTATCTTTTCTAAAAGGAGGAAAGACAACTTTTTGTTAAAAGAAATTCTAGTTGTATCACAATTCAAGGTTAAAGAGATGTAGTGGTCATTCAAATTAGTCATGAACAACCTATGGTGAAATGAGAAAGTTCAATGACATGTGAAACAGCCCCAGATTATCTATAATACAATGGTATAAAGAGTGAAGACTAGCCCATTCAAAATGCAATAAAATTAACCTGGAAGTATTCCAGCCTGTCTGTATAGAGCAAATGATGATAGGAGAGTGAAAGAATGAATGGGAACTTGCCCATTTTAAAAGGAATATGCAATTGGGAATAAAATTGTTTTTTCAAACCAATTAGTGTCAAACCAGGTTGGCATTCTCAAGTTAACCTTTATCACATGTTATCATTTCTTCATTGTGCATAATCAGTTTATATAGTTTCCAATATATTGGTTTATAGTCTAATCTAAATAAAAATTGCTATTCATTATTGCAACTATCCTAAAAGTTTATTATCCAATTAACCAGCTAGGCACATCTTTTAGATATGCTTGGAAAGTTTCTGCTTCTTACTTCATAAGAATTTTCTGTTGAAGTAAAAGGTGAATCACAAGTTTAGCCTCAGAAGGACCTGTTCTAATGTTTTGTACCATATTCGTGTAGCTTCATTTTTCAATTCATTGGGCAAGACCCATGGTTGCAGTTATTAATGCTATTATTACTTTTAGTCTAAAAGGACTGATTTATGGGCCTAGCCAATGAGAAGGGCAAATGAGTGGAAACTACCACCTTCAGGAAAAAATGAAGGTTTTTCAGACACTGTATGGGTAGGCAAAGTGCACTCTATGTTTTCAAAACTATGTTTCCAACTGCTGATATTATATTTCCTTCTGGAAGACACCAGATGTATACTAGAATTTTAAAGGATCTGATATTAAACTTTGTTTAACTCTGAACTTCCCAAGTTTGACTACATAATATTTTTCTTTTCACTAACAGCTATTAATATTCCTAGGACCTTGTGTTCCACACACATTTCAAGAAAGAGTATGTATTATCATTTCCAGGTAGCAGGAAGAGGAATAACAGCGAACAGTGGCCAGGATGGAAGTGGAGGAAATCAACTCAGAATGCTGATAGACTGCAACCACAAGCTGAGGCAAGGAACACAGCCCGGAGGGTGTCAGCAAGAGCTAGGAACACAGGGTCAGATTACCCAGTAAGCAAGGTAAGTATGGGTTTACTTGTGCTTACTTACTAATCTGTAGTGAACAATTTCACATTTTTCCATCACATCAAAGATTCAGCTTCTAGGTATGGCTGGCATCTGTCTCTCTCCCAATCCCACAGCACCTTCCTACAGAATCAAAGCCTCTTTTCAAATGTACAATCCTTGAAAGGGATGAAGTACCCAGTAACCAAGGTAAGCACGGGTTTACTTGTGCTTATTTACTAATATGCAGTGAACAGTTTTTCATGTGTTTCAGCCCATATAAAATTGTTCACTGTAGATTAGTAAGTAAGCACAAGTAAGCCTGTGCTTACCTTGCTTATTGAATAATCTTCTTGTGGAATAAGAAGCACAGATAGGAAATTGCTCTTCAAGCTGCAGCATCCTGACCATTGATTACATCCTTGATGGAAAAAATACAGTGAATTGAGGAGAGAGGTGTAGGAGTTGACACACAAAGAAGAGTCCCATGATCACCCAGATGTTAAGAGGTGGAGTTGACGTTTCATTCTGAGTCTGTGTCTGTATCTTAAGCACTATGCTATCTGCCAAAATATGTAACTAAAGAGGAAGACCAAAATCAAATAATCTGTATGCCTCCAGGTTATAACCTAACACAGGTATCTCCTGCTTTTTGAAAGTTCATTTTATGCCATTTCACTTTTACAGAACACCAACATCAGTACCTGTTTCCCCTAACTGATCGAGATTCATAGAGGACTTTTTTTTATTTTACAAAGAAAAGTGAAAAGTATTGTTCAGCATTTATTTTTCAGCAAGTCATTAAAGAGGCAGGATGCACTCCCAGCAGCAAGAGTAGCATCACCAAAATACAGGAAATACAATTAATATACCTTATTTCTACTTAATATAGGCTGTGTATTTATCATATCATTCCTACTTTTACTATATGCTAGTGTTATCTCAGGTTTTATGTGTAATTTGGTATGACTTGGGGAATTATTTTGGGGGTCTAAGAATGCTCAAAAAGTTATCCCATAAAAATTATTAGTAATTGCTTCTTTGTTTTACACCATTTTGGCTTGTGAAAGTTTTCATAGGAACACTCTACTTTTGGATGGTGGGGAAAACTTGTATTGACATTGTAGAAATTAAGCCTGAATCCTGACAGTTTTAAGTCTTCTATGTCTTACCCTGGAATTCTGGTCCAGGGTAATTAGTAAATACATCTTAGTCTACTCCAGCTGACTATTCTGATCACCTGCTCTTTTCGTAGTACTTTGTCTCTCATAAGCAAGGAGAATGGATCTTCACTCACACAATGATGCCTCAGCATATTTGATACAAGTTAGTGATGCAAACCATTTAGTTAAGTAATATTATCCTTTCCCTCTCCCTGGTGCAAATGAGCTGTTTCTAGCTAACTTTCAACATCCACTGTCATCCTGAAGTGAGAATAACAACTCTGTCAGGCTCTATTGTTGAATCCAGATCCTCCTAGAAGCCCTTCCTACTGATGGTTTCTTTCTTGTTGTTATGTGCCGTTGAGTTGGACCCAACTCATAGCAACCCCTCCTTGTGTTTCCGAGGCAGTAACACTGTGGAAGTACATTGCCCAATCTTCCTTCCAAGGAGTGGCTGGTGAGTTTGAACCACCAGCCTTCTGGTTAGCAGTCAAGTGCCTTAGGCACTATGCCACCAGAGCTCCTGGTTTCTCTCTTAAGATCACTAAAATCTTTTTTGTTCCTTTCTTTTTTTCCCTCTGAGTTCTACAGATAGGCCCATGTATTTCTGAACCCCATATGGGACTTTTTGTTGTTATGTGTCATCAAGTCAGACCCGACTCACAGCGACCCCTCCTTGGGTTTCCGAGGCAGTATCACTATGGAAGTAGATTGCCCCATCTTCCTTCCGAGGAGTGGCTGGTGGGTTTGAACTGTCAGCCTTCTGGTTAGTAGTCAAGTGCCTTAGCCACTACGCTACCAGAGCTCCCATATGGGACTACAACATAGTTCTTATCCCCACCTGGAGAAATTTCCTCAAGCCCACTTGAATCAAAATTTTCAAAATGATATTAGAAGACTTGTCAAGTAATATGTCAGATATAACTAAATCTCAGTTTTCACCAAGCCAGGACCCTGATATAAATACGTGTTAACAATTTAATAGTGTGCTAGAGTCAATTCATACTGGCTCAGAAGATTGTTAAGCTTTCCAGAATTTTTCTAGCTAGGTTTTAAACCAGTGGTAGCTCGAAATCAGCTATGACGTGAATATTTACACCAAAGAAAACAGAAACAGTCTATAAAGATCAGGAATTTCAACAATCCACTCCCAGAAAGGTAGTTCTTTTAAAATTTTCCAGGTCACTACTACTTCTCTATGTTATTTTGTTCTATGGTAGCAGAAGGAGTGTGTGTGTAGGGTGTGTGTCACTGAAGGTTTTTAGTAAAGAAGGAGGTTGAAAGCAGGACAGTAAAGTGTCATCTTTGCATACATCCATTTCTGAGGAACTGTGGTTCTCTTCTAGTTAGTTTTCTGATTTATTGTCATTTCAGGGAAAACATGCCGATGGATGTTTTCTGATTCATTTAATATGGCAGTTGGCCAAAAAATAAAAAATAAAAGATATAATTTTACTTTTGCTGCAGTGGCACAGTGGTTAAGGCATTCTACTGCTAACCAAAAAAGTCAGCAGCTTGAACCCACCAGCTGCTTTGTGAGAGAAAGATGAGGCAGTCTGTGTCCATAAATATTTTCAGCCTTAGAAACTCTTTGAGGAAGTTCTACTCTGTCCTGTAGGGTCACTATGAGTGAGAACTAACTTGATGACAGTGGGTTTGTTATCACCCAGCTAACCCCTTAAAATCTTTGTTTCCAAAACAAAAAATAGCAGGTGAAGAGCACATTTTGGGATTAAAAACCCAAGTGGTTTACTTTAGTTTGAATAAATTTTAGGTTTAGAGCAGTGGTTCTCAATGCTGTGTGCATATTAAAATCACTTGTGGAGGTTTGAAAGCATTCTAGTGCCAGAGGCTTCTCCTCAGATTCTAGAGGTGGGTCACTGGTACTAAAGTTCTCCAGGTGAGTTCCATGTGCACCCAGGATTGAAAACGACAAGTATAGAGTTTGGGCTCTAGGAATCCTCCCTTGTGATTGGAGAAGATAATATATAATTTAAGGCAAGACACTGGCTGATTCTTAGAAGTGTTGACATTTCCTTAGAGATTAGAGGAGAACAGAGAACTGTAAGTGGTTTGAATTTGATTTTAGTTGCTTTTGCATGTTCTTAATAATATATTCTTTATTGCCAGACCATCTTGAAGTCATACTAAAGGCATTCGTGTAAAATCACTGAAGAGCAACTAGAAATTGGCCATTAGTTGAGAACAAAATTTATTTTCTTTGTTGATTGCAAAAGCTAATCCCGAGTGAGAAAGGGATAGAATTTCTTTAACTGAATGTCCTAGATGTTTCTCCATTTCAGTTATACTTTTCCATTTAGAGAAATTGCTGGGTAAAGATTGAAATAGTCATGTCTAGATTTATATTTGCTTTTTACAAAGTTTTTATTTGTATTGTTTCTTCTCTAGCTGCGTTGCAAAGACATTTACTCACTGTTTTCCTGGAAGTGTATTAAGCCAGGCCTCGCTTAAGACTGTAGATAGTTAAAAAAAAAAAAAAGTCCCCAAATATACTTAAATTATAAAATAAACTTTAAAACAAGTGTGAAGAATTAAAAAAAAAAAGTTCCAACTTTTTCCACTATACCTTTATCCTCTTTTCAAAAACATAAAATATATAACCCTCTCAAAAATATTTCCAGTGCCTCAAGCTAATGCACAGGCCGCCTGGTAAGCTCTTGACTAATTCAGCACTGGACTCAATGTGCAAAGTGATTTCTGTTTTTGCTGATTTCTGCCCTCAGAGATTTATTATCTATGAATTTTCAGTTTTTGATATAATGACAGAAAGACTGAGATTACAGTCTGAAAATGATAAATTATCACATAAAAATGATAGATTTTGAAAGGAAATGAGTTAAAAGTCAGATTAATATTAGAAATCTGGTATAGATGACAAATGTTAAGGTAATAGACAGCTTTGCCAGTTCATCACATTTATTTGAAAAAACTATGAGAGGATTTAAATTCATTTCTTTATTTAAAAAAAAACTTTCTAGTTTTTTTATCTTTAATAACCAAATGAAATTCATTTACATATAATCTTAATAATTCAGGTTTCAATAGTAAATTGAACTTTAATAGACTTTCTCTATGGTTAGCCACTTTTTTCATTTCATCTCTCTAATTGATGAATAAAGAAGATTTTTATAACAATATACATTTAGATATAAAGGCAAATATATTTACATTCTTTTGAAGCAGGAAAATAGTGCAATTATTATGTTCATTTCATACATATTAAAAGTGCTAAAGCGAATTCAGCTTTTTTAAAGAGTAAGTGAATTTCTGTTAAAAGGTTAGAAAGTCACACTAAAAATTAATCATACTGAAAAGAGAAGTGGGTCATTACATCTGTTTTCAGACAGGTCTTAAAAGGATTCTTATGCCTTATAGAAAATTATTTCCTAATGTCCTCATTAAGTATATGAATAAATGTTAATGAAAAAAAAAAAACACTACTGAGTAAAAAACTCACTGCTGTCAAGTTGGTTTTGACTCCTAGTGACCCCTCTTTGCGTTTCCCAGGCAGTATCTCTACAGAAGTAGATTGCCCAGTTTTCCTTCCAAGGAGTGGCTGGATGAGCCTTCTGATTAGCAGTCAAATGCTTTAGGCACTACGCCACCAGAGCTCCCAAATGTAAGTGATATGTGTTACAAATAACATGATCATGATCCACAGCTTTTACATTTGCAGATTTCTTTTGGTTTCTATTTTTCTTGAATATTAATAATTCTGATTTCTTCACAGTTATTAAGTGAGGCTGACACTCATGTGAAGGTGATGTCTCTAAAGATTCATTCTTCTAGGAGGACAGATCCCAGACAATCTTAGTAATAATTAAGAAAACTACAAAGTGCTGTTAGGAAGTTGAGGTTCTGATGACTACAGAAAGAAAGCATGGGGACATTTTTGGATGCTTGAACTAACTAATAGCATGTCCCAGCAATTTTTTAAGTAAATATTTTTATCAAAACATAACACATATGAAAATGTGCACACATTATAGTATATAGCTTGATTAATTTTTTAGAAAATAGACACACCTGTGTAAACATCACCCTGATAAAGATATGAGATATTACCAGTACCCCAGAAGTCTCAATAATTAGCCTTCAAAGGCAATTGGGATGTCCTGAGTGACAGTAATAGAAATATTTGTAAAAGAGAAAGGGAACAGAAGCCTATTTTCAATGGGATAAAGTGAGAAAAGGAGACAAAGAACTGTGAATGTAGACAACTCTGTCAAGTTGCCAGTCCAAGAAAGACCAAGAAGCTGAAGGGAAAAGGTAAGAACAGTGAGCAACATAATCTGATGAAATGGAAGATGTAGCAAGGAAAGTTGTAGGAGACCAGCTGTGCAAATGACAATGAGCCCAATTGTGGAGAGATGGTGGGCAGATTAGTGTATCTATTTATTATTCTTCGTGCCAGAGGAGCAAGAAAAGAAAATGCTACTATCAGGAGAGTCTAATAATCATTTTCCCTCTGCTGTTATGGCTACTTACTTTGGTGAAATATTTTGGGAAGAACTCACACATTTGCAATTCAATGAAAATTGGTTAGTGAGGAGGCAAAAAAAAAAAAAAAAAAAATTCAAATCTCCCCCAGTCCTTCCCTTTTTGTAAACTTCATTTCCTACTACTTCTCTTCACATGCTATGTATTTAAGCCAGTATCTCAACAGCAACATTATGGATATTTTGTGATGAATAAATTTTGTTTGTTTCTTTGTTGCAGGGGAGGGAGATGTCCTATGTATGGGAGGATGTTTGGCAGCCTCCCTTGGCCTTACCTATTAGATACCTGTACACCCTCCCCCCAAATCATGGCAGTCAAAAATGTCTTCAAACATGGTCAAATGGCCCTTGAAGAGCAATTGTCCCTAGCTGAGAACTACTGATGTAGATCATAGTAACCAGTGAGATGATCATTGTTGCTGTTGTTGTTGTTAGGTGCCATTGAGTCAGTTCCAGCTAATAGTGCCCCAATGCACAACAGAATGAAACACTATCTGGTTCTGTGCCATCTTCTCAATCATTGGCATACTTGAGTCCAATATTGCAACTACTGTGTCACTCCATCTTGTTGAATGTCTTCCGCTTTTTTGCTCACCCTCTACTTTACCAAGCATAATGTCTTCTCTAGGGACTGATTCCTCCTGACAACATGACCAAAGTATGAGAGATGAAGTCTTGTCATCCTCACTTCTAAGGAGCATGTTAGCTGCACAGCTTTCAAGATTTATTCATTTTCTGTCAGTCCATGTATATTTAATATTCTATGCCAACACCATAATTCAAATGCATCAATACTTCTTTGGTCTTTCTTATATATTGTTCAGCTTTCACATGCATATGAGGCAATTGAAAATACCACAGCTTGTGTCAGCCACACCTTTTCCTCACAGCAACATTTTTGTTTTTTAACACTTTAAAGAGTTATTTTTCAGCAGATTTGCCAATGTAATATATCATTTGATTTTGTGACTGCTGCTCCCAAAGACATTGATTGTGGATCCAAGTAAAATGAAATCCTCAAAAACTTTGATTTTTCTCCATTTATCATGATGTTGCCCACTGGTGCAGTTGTAAAGATTTTTGTTTTCTTTATGTTGAGGTGTAATCCATACTGAAGACTCTAGTCTTTGACCTTCATCAATAAGTGCTCCAAGTCCTCTTTGCTTCCAGCAAACAAGGTGGTATCATCTGCATATCACAGGTTGTTCATATGTCTTCCTCCAATCCTGAGCCTTGTCCTTCTTCATATAATCCAGTTTCTTGGATTATTTGCTAGCACAGCATACAGATAATAAGCATGGTGCAATGACACAACCCTGATGGACACCTTTCCTGATTTCAAGCCATGTAGCATCCCAGTTTTCTGTTCTAATGGATTCCCTTTTGGTTCTCATGAGCACAATTAAGTATTCTTCACAATGTTATCCATAATTTGTTATGATCCCCACAGTCAAATGCATTTGCAAAGTCAATAAAACAAAGGTAACCATCTTTTTGGTTTTCTTTGCCAAGATCCATCTGACATGAGCAATGTTACCCTTCATTCCATGCCCACTTCTGAATCTGGTTTAAATTTCTGGCAGTTCCTTGTTGATGTACTGCTGCAACCATTTTAAAATTATATTCAGCAAAGTTCTTCTTGCATGTGATATTGTTTGATAATTTCCACATTTTGTTGGAACATGTTTCTTTGAAATGGGCCAAATGTGGACCTCTTCCATTCAGTTGGTCAGGTAGCTGTTTTCCAAATTTGTTGACATAGATGAGTGAACACTGACAGTTTTGCATCCATTTGTTGAAAGATCTCACTTAATAATCCATCAATTCCTGGAGCTTTATTTTCAGCAATGCCTTCAGTGCATCTTGGATGTCTTACTTCAATATTATCAGTTCTTGATCATATATATTACGTTGAAATGGTTGAACATAGATCAATTCTTTTTGGTGTAGTGACTATTTATTCCTTATATCTTCTTTGGATGCTTCCTGTGTTGTTCAATATTTTGCACATTTAATCCTTCAACATTGCAACTTGAGGCTTGAATTTTTTCTCCTAGCTTGTTCTGGTAGCATAGTGTCTAAGGCATCTGACTGCTAACCAGAAGGCTGGTGGTTCAAACCCACCAGCCACTCCTCAGAAGGAAAGTTGGGCAATCTACTTCCATAGAGATACCACCTTGGAAAGCCAAGCAGGGGTTGCTATGAGTCAGATCTGACTTGATGGGAGTGAGTTTGGTTTTTTTATTATTATTTTTTAACCTGTTACAATCTTCTCTGTTTTTCAAGACAGCTTGAAAGAGCTGAAAGAGCATTGTTTTCTTGAAATCACCTCCGGCACTCCTGAATCTGGAAGATCTTTCCTATTCAATTACTTATTATTTTGTATTGTTCTCTAAGTGCTGCCCTACAAAATTCTTTGAGATGATGAACTGAGCCTTTTATTCTGAATGTACTTCCAAAATAATACTGAGTTCATAAAGTTTGATAAGTGTTTACTGATTACTTGAAGGTATTTTTTCTTCTCTGCTTCCTAATATCTAAGTTAAGGACATTAAATTGAATACACATAATAAAATAACAGTTCTAACACAATAATGAAATGCATACATGATGATGATACTGAGAAATGAAAACAGAGGAGACAATTAATGAATTTGATGCTGATTTGTCATCAATAAGCATATGAAGACTTGGTGTGGGAAGAACAAGAAAATGTCTAGATGTGGCTAAATAATTTAATTAGAATGGAGCTTTGTTCCAGAAAACAGTGTAAGAGAAGTGGTGCAATGGTAAAGGTGAGTCCAACTGAGTAGTAGATGCCAGTTTGGGATTGACCTACAAGTTCAGTTCCATGGTGTCAGAGAGGGAATTGATATAATTATGGCACCAAAAATACTTTACTGTCAGCCAAAGTGTATCTTCTGGAGAATAAGTATCATTATAATCTTACTATGAACCTTCTTGTTGATAGAGGAGCCTAATGCTCTGAAGTCCCATAGAATATTTTAGGGAATTGCAAGGGATGTCCTACTTATACTCACAAGCAAGTCTAATCAGTTTCCACATGGTATCTATGTTTGAATGGCTTTATTTATCTTTGTTATTACCATCCAGAACTTTCCTAAATGGGGAGCTTCTGTTGCTCCCTTCCAAGCCTTCTGTGTACCAGCCTCCCAATGAGCATCACAGAGGTTTGCCTGAGTATAGCTTCTGCCTCTGATTGATGGAGCACAAGATATTCAAGCTTCATGGGAATCTTGGGAATCTAAAGAGAAAGGCTTTGGCTATCTTTTTCAGAAAAAAAAATAATACACACACACACACACACACACATACTGGTAGCATAGTGTCTAAGGCACTTGACTGCTAACCAGAAGGTTGATGGTTCAAACCCACCAGCCACTCTTCAGAAAGAAGGTTGGGCAATCTACTTCCATAGTGATACTGCCTCAGAAACCCAAGGAGGGGTTGCTATGAGTAGGGTCCGACTTGACGGCACATAACAACAAACAACAACAAATATATATACATATATATATATACACACTACAGTCTTGTTCCCTCTGTCACAGACATGTGCAGCCCTCACATGCTATATGGTAAAAACCAAAAGTTATTTCCATTTTTTCTTGTAGGGCCATGTCTTACTCCTCCTATCTTCTTCTATCTCCTAGGGATTAATCGTGACATCAGTCAAGGTGAGCAGAGCAGGGTAGGAAACTGTACCTGACAATAAATCTTAGCTGTAAACATGATGCACTGGTCAGATTTTCATTCTGGTCACCACTAAACCTTTCTACTCTATCATGCATGTTGTGCCTGGTTTGTTCTTTACTCGGGAACTCCTTAGTCCTTATGTATGTAGAGTGCTGATGAGTTGACCAGATATTTCCAGGCATGTGTGAACTCCTGGTGGCATATACAGCTTGGGCTTAAACAAGGACCTCCACTATACTATGTTAGTGAAGGAGCCTAGATAGGAAGAGGACCAGAGAGTACCAGGGGGAGAATAGTTGTGCTGGGATGAGTTTGAAGAAAGGTGATCTAGATGAGTTCACAAGTCCTTGGGTTATCAATGAGTTCAAACAAAATATTGATGCCATAGCCTGGTTACATGATGAATAATCTTAAAGAGAAAAATAAAATGTCTAGGGGGTTAGACAATCACATACAAGCCATTTAACATCCATTATGTGTGAGACCTGGTGGCACAGTGGTTAACCTTATGGAGCAGTTCTGTAGTGTTGCTATGAGTCAAAATTGACTCGACGGCACAATAATAATAATATGTAAGAAAAGACAATTCACAAAATCTTCCCAATTTCTAAAGTTTGGATTATGGAATTTGAAGTTAAGTTTGAGGTTTCTATTCCTATCAATAATAATAACAACACTAACATCTTCGTGGTTCCTATGTATTAGAAATTAAAAAAAAAAAAAAA
>NW_006921696.1:9033273-9035484 GCF_000298275.1 Orycteropus afer afer
AACTCTACATATATTATCTTAATTTTCCTCATATGACCTCTGAGGCATCTATCCTCAATAGTCTCCCTGGTACTAAGGCTTTCAGAGGTTAAGTAACACAAGGTCACATAGCTAGTAAGTGGTAGCACCATATACAACCCCAGAACAGCTGAGCCCCAGAGCCTGTGCTCCCCTCTGCAAACTTTCTCCATTGATCTCACCATGACCATATCCTAACTCTCTCTGAGTGTGAGCTTTTCCCTTGTGTACCTGCTAATATCTACTATTTCATGGGTTGTTGTTAGAATCAAATGTGATGATTCACATGATGGATATTTTATAAATAGTAAAACTGTTGTAGTTCACTTGACATTTAATGAACTCTCCCTAGGTTCCAGGGAAATTGTTAGGAACTTTCACATTCATGGAACACAACTATTATATATTTTATTTTTTTTTCTGAATTATCTCTCATAGAAAATTCTCCTTGCTGAAAAGTTCCCACTACCTCTATTCAAAAGGACAGATTCCTTTCTTTATCAACATTGTTCACATCATGGCTTATATCTTTATATGCCACCTTTAATCTGTTATATGGTCTCCCTCTGGCACCAGCTGGGGATGAAGATAAGAAGAGACACAGCCCACCTGTGTCCTGCTCACTGAATGACTATTTTACCACTGCTCCATGGAGTCCAGTACCAGAGAACCCTTTCTCTAAACAATGAACTTCTTTTTTTAAAAAAAACAAACCCACTAGCTTTTAAAGTAAAAAAAATTATGGCCTACTGCTGAGATTCAGAAACACTCAGATAAAAACCACAGGAAGAACTATTGCAGAATGTGAAAACTTTGTCCTAATACAATTCCATCTTAAATTTTACATTCTTTGACTCTCTAGGGGAGGAAGAAAAAGGAAATAGAAACAAATGAGAGAATAGGAATGGATATGAAGAGGAACCCAGCCAAATAGTAGGTGGCCATACAGAAACATGGAAAGAGATTTGCACCAGTCAGATAAAAGCTTGTCATAGGACCAGAATCACTGGAGTCAGACCCAAAGACAAGCATCACACATATAATGGAAAATATAAATTCAATGTGACAGAGGGAAAAGTAGTGTATAATATATTCCTTTTCCTTCCTAAATGCCTTGATAACTACTTTGGACTGGCAGAGAAAATTGCTTCCAGTGTTGGTCAATATAGTTTTAACAGGTCATTAGAAAAATAGCCTTCACCCCTTCATCTTCTTTCTTATACTTTAAGGAAGTAAAATAGAATTTAGTGTGTGGAGGGGCAGGGAATGGTCTATGGATGCAAAGAGAGATTTTTTTCAGCCGTATCTTAATGCTAAACTATCTAGTCTACAAATAAGAAAATTTCTCCTTGATTGATGAAAACAATTCATTTATATCAGACCCAGAAATGACTGATCGTCAGGTGGATCTCATATTAATAAAATGCATTTAGAATAATAAGAAATTAATATTTAATATGGTAGGTTTTCCTTTAAGGTCCTCAGGTGGCACAAAGGGTTTGCACTCAGCTGGTAACAGAAAGCTTGGTGATTCAAATCCACTCAGTGGCATCATGAAGAAAAAGGCCTTGTGATCTTCCATGAAGATTAAAGCCAAAAACAAAACAAACAAAAATACCCTATGGAGCAGTTCTATTCTGTAACACATGGGATAACCCTGAGTTGGATTTGATTTGATGGCACAATACAACAACAAGTATTTCTTTATTGCATTAATTTACAGAGAAGGTAGAATGTTTTGTTGCATCTTTAAAATAAAGGATATTGAACATAAAACATACAGAACTCTAAAATGAGAGTTGTAGGAAGTTCTGGTAAGGTGGTGGAATAGGCAGGCAAACTACATGGATGCTCTTCAACAAAGAAAAGGGGAACCAATTAACACAGATACAGAAGATAATCCTGGAACCCTGAGCTGTGAAAAGAAGGATGTAGAAGTGGACTAAACTCCAACCTGTAGAAGAACCTGCATGAAAACACCAAAAAAGGAGACATATGGAGCTGTGGTCTGTCAGCGATCCTGATGGCACAGACAGCTTGGATATTGCCAAGTGGTGTTGTCATATGCCATCGAGTCAGACCTGACTCATAGAGACCCCCTCCTTGGATTTCTGAGGCAGTATGAATACGGAAGTAGATTGCCCAACCTTCCTTCCAAGGAGTAGCTGGTGGGTTTGAACCACCAGCCTTCTG
>NW_006921696.1:9039330-9059776 GCF_000298275.1 Orycteropus afer afer
TATATATATATAAATTTTACATAGTGGCTCCTTTATGTCCTTCAAATCTCAGTTTATTGCCATACCTTCAGAAAGACCTTCCCTGAGTGTTCTTTTTAAAGTTGTCATCCTCCCCACCACCAATACTACCCATAATGGTGATTCTACACAGAACACATAGCAGAAGTGGACATTTCTACTATTCTTGTAATCTTTCATAGAACTGATCATAATCTGTCATTTTCTTGTTCACTTGTTTGTTTCATTTCCCCACCTACACTGTAGGCTCCATGAAGGCAGGGACCTTGGTATTCTTAATTTCTATTGTATCAGATCCTAGAATGTTGCTTGGCATATTGGACATATACTAATTTGCTAAAGGAATAAATAAATGTGAGGAATGGAAACTAATATTTATAGCACCTATTTTATATAAAGCATGCTGCTAAGTATTATTATCTATATTAGTTTACATTGTTGTGAGATAACTATTATCTTCCCCATCTCACTGATGAGAAAAGTAGGAACTTAGATCCTGTAATGCTGCATAAGTCCTTTAAGAGTTCCCAGCATAGTTTTATCATTAGGTAATGAGCTTATTATATAATGGATCCAGGTTTTGTGTCCTTCAACTATGGCACATAGAATCGTGTATATCATAACCAAACTCAAATCAAACCCATTGCTGTAGAGTTGAATTCCAACTTATAGTGGCTCTATAGGACAGAGTAGAACTGTTGCATAGGGTTTTCAAAGCTGTAAATCTTTAGGGAAACAGATTGCCACATTTTTCTCACACAGAGTTGCTGGCTGGTTTGAACCATTGAAATTTCGGTTAGCAGTCGAGTGCTTTAACCACTATGTCACCAGGACTCCAAACATCTCATATAGCATGTTTAAGTTACATAGAGGCTCTCCATGCCTCCAGTGAATTATGTATGCCTTTGTGAGTGTAGATATCTCTTTATAAAATAAACATGTTTTTGAAGAGCACACACTGTCTCTCTCCTCTCCATAAAAGTGAAATGCCCTTCATATCAATATTTTGATCCTTTAATTAAAATTGTTTACATTCACATAGCTTTTATGCAAAGAATTTGCAGACATGGTAGCTTGTTAGGCTTCCTTTCATGTCTCAGGTAGGCAAACAGGGTAGGTGATAATTGTCATTCTCTTCCTACCACAGATGATGCTGCCAAAGCTCTTTGATCTTAAATAGCTTGTCCAGAGTTGCAGGTGGTAAGTGGTAGAGTAGAAACCTCTCAGCCCAGGTCTGTTGTCCCCAGAGCAGAATTCTGTTGTCTCACCCTACAAGTGGTAGAGTAGAAACCTCTCAGCCCAGGTCTGTTGTCCCCAGAGCAGAATTCTGTTGTCTCACACTACAAGTTCTGAAACGTCCTGAAAAATCTCTTCTTGTCCTATCCATTCTCTCTGCCCCCAACTATCCTTTTTTCTTGTTTGAGTTTTTCCTGGGAGTCAGCAGTATGAAATACTGAGAGTTTTAAACAGAGAATGCTGAGGTTCTTGGTGGGGAAGACAGATGAGAAAAACACAGATTTCTCTGCCTACCTCCCATTTACATTTCCCCCACTAAAAAAATGGGGCCTTGACCTGAGAGTATGGCTCCTTGTGATTATTTTAATAGGTGGTAATGAAGAGATAGTCTTTTTCCAATCATTTGACCAGATATGTTAATGAAGCACAACCCAAAAATGTCTATGTTCTTTTAACTTCTCTCATTCTTTCATCCTAGCCACTGTTCAGTCCATTCTCTAGAATAGAAATAGACTTTCCATTCTAGAGCACAAATCTAATCGCATTACTCTTCTTACATGAAATCCATGGCTCCACATTGCTTGCAACCTAAGTTCAAATTCCACAATATGTCACCCAAAGCCATTGGTGTTTGAGTCCCATGCCTTTCTAGCCTCCCCTCCCTCTGTCTACTATAGTCTTGTCTCTGAGGACTTCTGTCTATGATCTGTGCAACCTGCACAGACTCATTCTGTGCACCTTTCCATGGTGTTCCTATCTTCTTGAATGACAAAGCCCTCTTCTTGATAAAGTTCAGCTCAAAAATAACTTCCTATTTGGAGTGTTCTTGGACTCTCTTCCTTCATCCTTCTCGCTGAAGAAATTTTCTTTTAGCCTTAATCCCATGGCAACTCTGGTGGCATAGTGGTTAAAGCATTTGACTACTAACAATAGGTTAGTGGTTTAAATCCAGCAGCTACTCCATGGAAGAGAGGCAGTGTGCGTCTGTAAAAACAGCCTTAGAAACCCAACGGGTATCGCTGAGTCAGAATCGACTCAATGGCAGTGAGTAGTTTTTTTTTTTTTTCCTGTGGCAAATTATTTAGACATCTACTAGGGCTCCCTCCTCCCCACAACACACACACAAAAAAACTTATCTCACTTCCATTGAGTTGATCCTGACTCATAGCTATCCTCATTGCATTTCCAAGGTGATACATCTTTATGGAAGTAGACTGTCCCATCTTCCTTCTGTGGAGCAGCTGCTGGGTTTGAACTACCAACCTTCTGGTTAGCAGCCAAATGTCTTAGGTGCTGTGCCACCAGAGCTCCTTATTAGAGCTACAGTGATGATTATTTTCTGGGTTTAATGTTGTGATGACATTGTTTGGCAGCAGTATAGAATAATTAAAGTAATATTGATAGCCACTTTTTGTTACATTCCACTGAATGATTTTATTTCAGAGACAGTGATATTAAAACCTCGTACAATACCTGGAATGTAGTGTTATGTTCTTAATAAATGTTTACTGGATGCCAGGCATGCCATTAACTAGTTGATGTCAAGTCAATTCTGACTCTTGGCAACCCTGTGTATCTCAGTGTAAAACTGTGCTCCATGAGATTTTTATGGCTATGTCCTTTAGGAATAAAACTGTCAGGACTTTCTTCTGAGGCATTCTTGGGTGGGTTCAAACCACAAGTCTTTCAGTTAGTAGTTGAGTATTTAACTATTTGCACCACCCAGGGACTCCAGTCATTCCACTAAGCACTTGCAATATATTCTCTCACTGTTATTCTAATCCTCTGAAGTAGCCACAATGCTGCCATTGTGAAGACAAGAAAACTGAGGTTTGCAGGGATATTTTTTCCCCCACTGCAGGAGTATTGAACTGATATATATGCCTGACTCCTAAAGTGTGTTCTTTTCCATTATACAAGATATGTCCTTATAAAAATATCAAATATGACATACTATCTCTCCTTTAATATATAGAAAGACCACTGCACCTTACATTTAGTGTGAGCTTTTAAAGGCCAATGGAAATTAATTTAATATTTAAATAGCATGATTGAACATAAAATCCAGGAGGAGATCAAAGGAAAGGAGTTTTAAGGTGGAAATAAGATTAGTAGACTGAGACTACTCCATGGAACATAACCAAGCTCCATGGAGGGAAGACAACCAATTATGTCTATGATTTAGTGAAATTGCTTTCCATTACCTAAGTGAAAATTTATTCCAAGTCAGATATACAGGTTGAAAATCACAAAGATGAAAAGTGTTTTACAACTGCTTTAATATATAACCCTTCAGAGTCCTGGGAGCTTAGGTGGCATAGTGCCTAAGGCACTCAACTGCTAACCAGAAGATTGGTGGTTCAAACCCACCAGCCACTCTTCAGAAGGATGGTTGGGCAATCTACTTCCATAGAGATATTGTCGCGGAAACCCAAGGAAGGGTCCTATGAGTCAGAGACTACTCGAGGGCACACAACAACAACAACAACAACTCAAAGTCCTAATCCTGACTACAAAGCTGGCAAAGACGGCTGACTTCCCAGGTCTCCTGACATGCTGCCTTGTCATTTTTATTTTTCATTCTTTACAACTTCTAAAGCACCCGATGTTTGGCAAATTCAACAAGCAAATCACATACACAACTGCAGTATTTCCCACTGAACATCTGGAGTGTTATCATTTAGGATGTATAAGAGAAAAAATAAGGTGAGACCTTAAATGAGAGGTCATAAAAGCCCCTAATAAATTCTCTTACATTGTAGCATTGTTAGAAAAGCTTACTGTGAGATACTTCCAGCTTGACCCGGGGTTTTCAGAATACTGAATATTTTAAAAGAAACAATACATTTCCTTTTTGCAAGAAGGTCCTTTTCTGACCAAGGAAGCTGTAGTGACATACTTTTCCGGAGATGAGAGAACCACATACACACATGCTCACTAGTAGTTTTAGAAAAATGAGTGAAATGTTGGGGCGAACACTGTGCTCTCAACTTGAGAATGGTCATAAAGGGAACGGAAAGGGCCCTGTGTCTTTAAAGGAAACAAATTAGTTGCAGACAGCCTCTGACAAGTTGAAGAAACATCTGGAAAGGCCGATAATAGATTGACTTCCTGAAATAAGAGTTTAACTGTGGTGACTTCAGACAGGAAGCTTATGTTTCTTATCATCTCATTGGAAAGATATGTAAAATTACCAAAGAAAGCTGCTTAACTGCATGCAGAATTGTAATTCTCTAATAAACAGTATAATTTATAAAATTTAGAGGTTTAAAATTATCTTCTGGAAAATCTAAAAGCCATCAAATATTTTCACCTACTTAGCTACTTCAAGGATCATCCTTAAAGAAAAATGTATGTACTGTGTCTGTTAAGTTGAAATGCTATAATTTTTTCTTTGAATTATATGTTGTGGAGGCAATTTTAATAGAAATGACATTTCATTCCCTCAATACAGAATTTTGATATGCAAAAAGTTTGAAATGATAAAGCTGAAAACACTATTGAGGAGAAAAATTAGTAACCAGCAAAGAAATTAACCAAGTTTTTTTTCCAATGATATGGCTATTGGCTTAAGGCCTAAAGGCAGGGCTAAAAGCATAGTCATATGAGTTATCAAATATATGTGTGGTATTTTTATATTAGATGTACAGGTTCTGTTCATCTTGTTTCCCTGGTTGTTAAGGAAGTATGTTGTTGTTGTTGTTGTTATGTGCTGTCAAGTTGGACCAAACTCATAGCGACCCCTCCTTGGGTTTCCGAGATGGTATCACTATGGAAGTAGATCGCCCAACCTTCTTTCCAAGGAGTGGCTAGTGGGTTTGAACCGCCAGCCTTCTCATTAGCAGTCAAGTGCCTTAGGCACTATGCTACCATAAGGTACTATTAATGGAAATGGCACCCCACTTACTTAGGAAGAAGTACTTTTCTTCTCTGTTTAAAGGAATATTTCTGAAAGTTCCCAAGCTGAATATTCTTTGGAGCCTCATATTCACCATCTCTCTATATATGAAATCATAAAGCAGCTGAAAGAATAAGAGATAATCTTTATCTCTTCTTCTTAGGCAGACACATGTAGGTCCTTGCCTTTAACCACAAGTTATGTATAATTATAAAAATCACAATTCTTTGCTCAATAGCCATTAATGAGTAAATATGTTTTTCTATGCATACAAATAGAATGGAATGTTCATTTAAGCATACCTGTAGATAAATGTTTTCAAATCTTAAAGAGTTCACATGCTACTGTCTTACCAACTATATATATATATATACATATATATATATATAAAATATATAATATATATATTATATAAAATATATAATATATATATTATATATGTATAATATATATATATTATATATATGTATATATATTCACATGTGTGTGTGTGTGTGTGTATACACATGTATATAAATGAACTCAAACCTTCAGCTTTCAATTTTATGTTCCAGTTCTCCCACTTGCACTTTATGTCCAGCCAAGGGAACTTGCTATCTTCCTCTGACAGGCTTCTACTTCCTGATATATGTCTTTGCCCATCCTGCTTCCTCTCCCTGTGCTGACTCATTTCTCCATCTCTCAAAGTCCTTCCCATTATTGTAGGATTGATCAGCTCAAATGCAACCTCCTTCTTGAAGACTTTCCCATCCTTTCTACCATTACTGATCTTTCTCTCCTTCAGTTGAGTGTCCATTATTTTGTTGAGTGCATTTAATCCAGAAAATACTTACTGAGAGGCAAGGTGCTGGTGTAGGTCCTGTGAGGGTCTGGAAAGTAAGAGAACATCCTGCCTTGCAAAATCAGAAGAGAAAATATATGCAACATAAACCTCACCACCCATCTGCCAGTTTGTTGTACAGTGGTAGCTTATGCATTGCTATGATGCTAGAAGCTATTTCACATGCCAGCAGGGTCCTCTATAGTGTATATATTTCAGTGGAGTTTATCCATACTAAAACCAGTGAGAAAGCCCTGCTGTCCTACTTCTGAAAATTAGCCAACAAAAACACTATGGATCACAGAGTATTGTCTGAAACTATAGACATGCCATCAGGAGGGACCAATTGCTAGAGAAAGACAACATATTTGGTAAAGTAGGGGGCTAGCAAAGGTGAGGGAAATCTTCAATGACATAACTTGATACAATGGCTGAATCAAACTCAAACATACTGTTGATCATGAAGATGTTGCAGGACTGGATAATGTTTTATTCTGTTATACATGGGGTCTTTATGAGTTGGAACTGACTCAGCAGCACCTAAAAACAACAACAAAAGAATAATGCAGAGCAGACTATATTTTATGTTTGTGATTGATTAAACAGGAATTAAATGATTGATGCGACAGACACACGTTTGCACATAAAGGATTCACCTAATATTGGACCTGAAATGATTACATGAGAATTTGATGCCTTCAAACAGGAAATTTCTTGGCAGGCATGTTTTTTCCAACTAGGTATTTTTTTTACCTGTTTGAACCTCAAATGATTTTTTGGCTCAAAAGGATTTAAAAAGGTATTTGTAACTGTAACAAAAGTTTATCCCTGTTCTTACATGCCCTGGAGTCAGCTATGACTCATAGAGACACTATGTACCACAGAACAAAACACTGCTCAGTTTTGAACCATCCTCACAAACGTTGCTATGTTTGAGCCCATTGTTTCAGCCACTGTGTCATCCCTTCTCATTAAGGGGCTTCTGCTTTTTCACTGACCCACTACTTTACCAGGTATGATAGCCTTCTCCAAGGAATGGTCCCTCATAATAACACTACCATGTACAAGAGAGGAAGTCTCACCATCCTCGCTTCTGAGAAACATTTTGACTGTAGTTCTTCAATGATAGATTTGTTCATTCTTCTGCTGGCAGTTCACAGAATATTCAGTATCCTTCACCAACATCATCATTCAAAGGCATCAATTCTTCTTCAGTCCTTCTTCCTTATTCATTGTCCATCTTTTACATGCACATGAAGTGATTGAAAATACCTTGGCTTGGGGCAGGCACACCTTAGTACTCAAATTGACATCTTTGCTTTTTACACTTTAAAGAAGTCATTTGCCACAGATTTGCACAATGCAATACATCATTTAATTTCTTGACTGCTGCTTATGTGGGTGTTGATAATGGACAAAGTAAAATGAAACCCTTGACGAGTTCAATCTTCTCGCAATTTATCATGACATTGCTTAATGGGCCAGTTGTGAGGATTTGCTGTTGTTTTCTTTATGTTCAGGTATAATCCATACTGAAAGCTGTAGTCTTTGATCTTCATCAGCTAATGCCTCAATTCCTCTTCGATTTCAGCAAGCAAGGTTGTGTCATCTGTGTTTTGCAATTTGTTTTTGGGTCTTCCTCCAATTCTAATGTCTCATGTTCTTCTTCAAATTGTCTTGGTTCTTAGATTATTTACTCATCATAGAGATGAAATAAGTATGGTGAAAGGATACTACTCTGATCCACACCTTTCCTGATTTTAAACCACATAGTATTCCCTTGTTCTGTTCTGATGCATAGGTTCTGCATGAGCACAATTAAGTATTTGAGAGTTCCCATTCTTCTCAATGTTATCCACAATTTGTTATGATCCATGCAGTTGAATGCCTTTGCATACTCAATAAAACACTGGTAAATACTTTGTGATATTCTCTGCTTTCAGCCACCATCCATCTGACATTGGCAATGATATCCTTTGTTTCACATCCTCTTCTCAATCTTGGATTTCTGGCAGTTCCCTGTTGATATGCTGCTATAACTGTTTTTGAATTATCTTCAGTAAATTTTACTTTTATCTGCTATTAATAATAATGTTCAGTAATTTCCACATATCTTTGGATCCTCTTTCCCTAGAATGTGACTCTTCCAGTTGGTTGGCCAGGTATCTGTTGTCCAAATATCCTAACATAGATGACTGCATACTTTTAGCATTGCATCCATTTGTTGAAACATCTCAATTGATATTCTGTCTATTCCTGGAGACTTGTTTTCTGCTAATGCCTTCAGGTCAGCTTGGACTTCTTCCTTCAGTACCATCAGTTCTTGATTATATGCTACCTCCTGAAGTGGGTGAACATAGACCAATTGCTTTTGGCACAGTGACTGTGTGTATTACTTCCATCTTTGCTTGATGCTTCCCACATCATTCAATATCTTGCCATGAAATCCTTTAATAGTGTAACTCAAGGTTTAAATTTTTTCTTCAATTCTTTCAGCTTGAGAAATTACGAAGGTCTTCATCCCTTTTGATTTTCCAGGGTTTGCACATTTCATTATAATACTTTACTCTGTCTTCTGGAGCTGCCTTTGAACTATTTTGTTCAGCTCCTTTATGTCATCATTTCTTCCACTCACTTCAGCTACTCTGCCTTTGAGAGCGAGTTTCAGAGTCTCTTCTGACATCCATTTGGTCTTTTCTTTCTTTTCTTTTTACTAACTTTTTGCTTTCTTCATGTATGATGTCCTGCATGTCATCCCACAACTTTTCTAGTGTTCAGTTACTAGTGTTCAATGTGTCAAATCTATTCTTGAGATTTTTCTCTAAATATACTCAGGTTATACTCAAGATTGTACTTTTGTTTTCATGGACTTATTTTAATTTTCTTTAGCTTCAGCTTGAACTTACATACGAGCAATTGATGGTCTGTTCTGCAGTCAGCTACCTGCCTTTTTCTGGCTGATAATATTGTGTTTTAACATTGTCTCTTTCTACAGATATAGTTGATTTGCACCCTACTGCTGCCTGAATCGCTGTCCTCACTCATATTGAAATCATAGGCAGCATCTCACATACTCTTACTTTGAGTCAGTTTTCCACTTTCACTATGGAGATTAAGAACCAAGATAGGTCAGTCTGGTTTCCCTCTGAATCCTTTATGCATAAGCAAAGAATGTGAAACTTCCTTCCTCTTTAGAAGAGGCAGAATGTGGCAGGAGCCACCGAGAGGGTCAGCAGAGGGGCCTCAATTGGAATTTGAATCTCTCCTTATTTTTTTTTTTTAAACAAAAACAAAAAAACTCACTGCCATCGAGTCAGTCCTGACTCATAGCGACCCCTCCTTGGGTTTCTGAGGCAGTATCACTACAGAAGTAGATCACACAATCTTCCTTCGAAGGAGTGGCTGGTGGGTTTGAACCACCAGCCTTCTGATTAGCACTCAAATGTCTTAGCCACCCACCAGAGCTCCTTGTTCTATAGAGTGGTTTATATTCTTAAACTACTATAATGGATCTACAAACCAGTGGTTACAAGGCTATGCTTTCAAGTACATTTTGGGTTTTGTACATGAGCCTGAGGGGACTGTAAGTACTAAAAACATTATTCTTGTTACAAATGTGTTTCAAGTTCCAAGTGACCTTCACACAAAGGTTTAAAAATAGTCTGTATCGGGAATGTTGTTGTTGTTATGTGCCATCAAGTCGGACCCGACTCATAGCAACCCCTCCTTGGGTTTCCGAGGCAGTATCAGGAATACATATATAAATTAAGTACAGCTACAAATTATATCCACAACTTGCTTGTACAAAGATTTTCATAGTTGAAAGATTACTAGTAAACATTGAGTATTCAAACTCAAACTGTATTTGTAAAGAAGATAGTGAATTCTGAACTGAAGAAAATATGGAACTGAAGAAAAGGGTTTTATAGCTCAACAGTTATAGAAAATACCAAATGACTGGACCTGTAAAGTAATAAAAAAGTAATAGCACTTCTTGGACACTTAACTTCCTGGTGCCTAAGTTTTCCATGTGTAAAATGGACATAATGGTAGTATTTACTCATAGAGCTGTCAAATGGATTAAATGAGTCAATGTACATGAAGCACTTGGCATGTCAGGCACATAGAATCACATTAGAGCTCAGCATCATTGTTGTTGTTGTTGTTATGTGCCATCAAGTCAGACCTGACTCATAGCAACCCCTCCTTGGGTTTCTGAGGCAATATCACTGCAGAAGTAGATTGCCCAACCTTCCTTCTGAGGAGTGGCTGGTGGCTTTGAACCACCAGCTTTCTGGTTAGAGGACAAGTGCCTTAGGTACTGTGCTACCAGAGCTCCATTGGACATCAAACCAAAAAACCAAACTCAATACTGTGGAGTTGGATCCGACTCATAGAGACCCCTCCTTGGGTTTCCTAGGCGCTATCACTACGGAAGTAGATTGCCCAACCTTCCTTCTGAGGAGTGCCTGGTGGATATGAACCATCAGCCTTCTGGTTAGCAGTCAAATGCCTTAGGCACTCACTACACTACTAGCGCTCCTATTGCATGGTAAATTCTTTTAGGCACAAGAGGGCAGTCTCAGGTTACCTCCAAAAGGCCATTAGGCTGCTTAGGTGTCTAAGCCATCTTTAAATCTTTTCTTTTTTAAAAGAGAGGAAATTGTAAGAGTTTGCCATCTTTGTTGACTACAAATAGGTACAAGGGTTTCTTTTTCAGGTTAATATGTTCTAAAATTAGATTGTAGTGATGATGGTTGTAAAACTGTGAATACTGTAAAACCATTCTAAAAACATTGAAAAGTCACTTTAAATGAGGGAAATGTATATTATCTCAATAATATCTCCATAAAACTATTAATTTAAAAAAAGTCTACCACCTTTAAACATTCTTTCTAGGCATTAGGAGAATTTGCCCTATCTGTTTGAAAAGGCAGGAGCTCTGGTGGTGTAGTGATAGAGGTATTTGGCTGCTAACCAAAAGGTCAGCAGTTCAAACCCACAAGCTGCTCTATGGGAGCAAGATAAGGCAGTCTACTTCCATAAAGATTTATAGCCTTGGAATTCCTACGGGGCAGTTCTCCTCAGTCCAATAGGGTCACTGTGAATCAGAATTGGCAGTTGGTTTGGTTTTCTTTTCTTTCTTTTTTTTTGGTTGAAAAGGCAATTCAGGATAATACTGCCAGAGCCAGTGATTACATTTTTTCAAAGATAATTTTTATTAATTTCAAGAATATTTATGCAATAGAAGGTCTATGCACAATAACAATAAAGAGAAGATCCTGTGCCAGTTTTCTGAATCAGTTAAACAATTTTGTATCCACATAACTTTAGTTTAGATTCTCTTTTTTTCTTAATGTAACATATAACAATTTCATTAAGAAGCACTTGCTTTTGTTTTTCTAATGAGAACGATGTTAGTTTGTTTTTATTTCACCTAAGGCTTAAGCTTTTAGAAACACTAATCAGCAACCACATCACTCATTCTGAAGGTAACTAACCCTAAAACTGGACTATTATCAGCAGGACCTTCATCCACCAAGAAGGTTCTGTCATGTGGACTCTTTAAAAATGTCAGCAACTCACTCTATCTTTTAAAGGCTTATCCAGAGTGGCTCCTCAACACACAGTCAGTCATGGAGATTAAAAGAGATGAGATGCTTCAGATCTATTGTAACTGCTCTGTATGAAGATAAAGTCCCTTCACTGTGGCTGCATTGAAAGTCCAATTTTATTTTTATCATCTACATGCTTAGCTGGTAACAATTATGACAGACATAGACCAACTAAAAAACGTATGCCTTTATGACATCTTTTCATATTTTCTCGTCAGAAACTTTTATCTGTATGAAGGCTGTAATTGCCTTTTGGTGGGGGTACAATGTAGCTTCCATTTTTTCTCTCTGTGAGATAGATCCCAGAAACACCAGTCATAGTCTTCTGATGAGAAAGCTTGTGGAAGAGTATAGCTCAGACTATTTGACTATTTCCTGTTTAAAACTTTGCTTATATTTTTAGTAGTGTTTCAGTTTCTAAGTCTTACAAAAACACAACATCATTTCCTGTGAAGATATCTAATTGCACATTAAAGACAAGGGCAACAAGGATTAACAAAATCATGAGAAAGTCCTATAAAACCCAAACCTTATTGTTTATTCTGACTCATAGCAACCCTATAGGACAGAGTAGAACTGCCCCATAGGTTTTCCAAGACTATAATCTTTATGGAAGCAGACTGGCACACCTTGTTCCTGTGAAACAACTGGTGGGTTTGAACCCTCAACATTTAAGTTATCACCCAAGCACATGCTGTTCTGGTTACTTAGTGCTGCTCTGACAGAAATATACCACAAATGGAATGGCTTTAACAAACAGGAGAATAAAGTTTCTCTCACAGCTTGGAGGATTTAAGTCTGAGTTCAAAGTGCCAGGCCCAAGGGTCTGGAGGTAAGCCCCTCGACCATGGGCTTCAACTCTGCCTCTTTTTCCAGCCCAATGAAGCTAGAGGAATCTCTCCACTCAGGCAGCCACTAGCTGCTGAGGCTGACAAACCCAAGGTTGGCAAGGGAAAAGGCACAGTTCCCATATTACCAAACTACATGGCAGGCCATTGATTCAAGTCCATTGAAAGTACCAAGATCAGCAGCACATAGCACGCTGCTGAATAACGACTCAGCTACATGCAGGGTTCAAGCGTACCATAAGCTAGAGACCATTCCCAAAGCTGCTTCTTATATACGGGAAGCAGACTGCATCCATAAGGCAGCAACACAGATACTCACAGTAGATTCCACCACGGAGTTGATTACCAGTCTCATCATGGGGAATACTACAACCACCTGCCCAGCCACTCAACCAGGCCCAGCCAAGTTGACACACAATCTTAAGTACCACACATGCATAAATCACTGCACCACCAGGGCTCCTAAGAAATTCCTATAAAACCAAACCAAAACCAAACTCACTGTCATGAATGGATTCGAACTCATGTTGTTGTTGTTAGGTGCTGTCGAGTCATTTCCGACTCATCGTGACCCCATGCACAGCAGAATGAAACGCTGCCGATCCCGCACCAGCTCCATGATCTTTGCTATATTTGAGCCCATTGTTGCAGCCACCATGTCAATCCATCTCATCGAAGGCCTTCCCCTCCTTCATCGACCCTCTACCATACCAAGCATAACATCCTTCTCCAGGGAATGGTCCCCTCTGACAACATGACCAAAGTAGGTGAGATGAAGTCTGGCCATCCTCACTTCCAAGCAGCATCTTGGCTGCACTTCCTCCAGGACAGATCTGTTAGTTCTTTTAGCAGTCCATGGTACCTTCAGCATCCTTTACCAGCACCACAACTCAAAAGCATCAGCTCTTCTTCAGTCTTCCTTATTCATTGTCCAGCTCTCACATGCATACAAGGCAATTGGAAATATCATGGCCTGTGTCAGGCGCACCTTAGTCCTCAAGGAGATATCCTTGCTCCTCAGCACTTGAAAGACTTCCTTCACAGGTTACCTGCCCAGTGCTACACATCGTCTAATGTCCTGACTGCTGCTTCCATTGGCCTCATTATAGAACCAAGCAATGTTAATTCTTTGACAACCTCAATCTTTTCTCCACTTATTGTGATGCTGCTTATTGGTCCAGTTGTGAGGATTTTTGTTTTCTTTATATTGAGATGTAATCCATACTGCAGACTGTGTTCCTCAACCTTCATAAGTAAGTGCCTCAAGTCATCCTCACTTTCAGCAAGCAAAGTTTCATCATCAGCGTGTCAAAGGTTGTTAATGATTCTTCCTCCAATCCTGAAGCCACATTTTTCTTCATATAGTCCAGCTTCTCGGATTATTTGCTCAGCATATAGATTGAATAAGTGTGGGAAAAAGATACAACCCTGATGCACTCCCTTCCTGATTTTAAACCATGCAGTGTCCCCTTGTTCCATTCGAATGACAGCCTCCTGTTCAAGGTACAGTTTCCTCATAAGCACAATCAAGTGTTTGGAAATTCACATTCTTATCAATGTGATCCATAATTTATCATGATCCACACAATCAAATGCCTTTTCATAGTCAATAAAGCACAAGTAAACATCTTTCTGGTATTCTTTGCTTTCAGCCAAGATCCATCTGATAGAAGCTATGATATCTCTTGTTCCACATCTTCTTCTGAATCCAGTTTGTACCTCTGGAAGTTCTCTGTCAATATACTGCTGGAATTGTTTTTGAATTATTTTGGTTCTAGATCATATGCCACCTCCTGAAATGAATGAAGATCATCAAGTTCTTTTTGATACAGTGACTCTGTGTATTCCTTCCATCTTCTTCTGATGTTCCCTGCATCATTCAAAGTTTTGCCCTTAGAATCTTTTAATATTGCAACTCGATGCTTAATTTTTTTCCTCAGTTCTTTCAGCTTGAGAAATGCAGAGTGTGTTCTTCCCTTTTGGTTTTCTAACTCCAGGTCTTTGCACATTTCGTTATAGTAACTGGCTTTGTCTTCTTGAACTGCTCTTTGAAATCTTTGGTTCAATTATTTTATCTTGTCATTTCTTCCATTTGCTTTAGCTGCTCTCCACTCAAGGGCAAGTTTCAAAGTCTATTTTGTCATTCATTTTGGTCTTCTCTTCTTTTGTTGTCTTTTTAGTGACCTCTTGCTTTCTTATGGATAATGCTTTTGATGTCATCCCACAATTCATCTGATTTCCAGTCATTGGTGTTCAATGCATCGAATCTATTCTTTAGATGGTCTCTAAATTCAGAAAGGATATATTCTAGATCATGTTTTGGCTCTCATGGACTTGTTTTAATTGTTTTTAACTTCAAGTTGAATTTGCGTATGAGCAGTTGATGGTCTGTTCCACAATCAGCTCCTGGCCCGGTTTTGGCTGAAGATATTGAGCTTCTCCATCACCTCTTGCCACAGACATAGTCCATCTGATTCTTGTGTGTTCCATCTGGTGAAGTCCACGTATACAGCCACCGTTTGTGTTGTTGAAAAAAGGTGTTTGCAATGAACAAGTTGTTGGTCTTGCAAAACTCTACCATGTGAGTTCTAGCATGCGATTTCCAACTCATAGTGACCCCCATTGGGTTTCTGAGGCAGTAAATCTTTATGGAAGTAGATTGCCCAGTCTTCCTTCTGTTTAGTGGCCAGTAGGTTTGAACCACCAACCCTCTGATTAGCAGTCAAATGCCTTAGGCACTGCACCACGAGTGGTCCTTAGTGACCAATTAATTTTGGTGAACATCTCAGAATATCTCAAGTATTGTAACTGATTAGAAGTAGACTGAGCTTTTGGCTATATAATCAAAGTAACAAATTATATATGTAAAGAAAATTAACTTCTCCAGATTAACCCAAGTTTTCTGATTTCTACACAGTACATGCCCCCAAAAAAACTGAATCAAAGAATTTGAATTTGAATTTTACCATCTTCTCTGCTCAGATTCAGAAAAGGATGGGTAATGAGGGATATCTTTGCTGATATCAGATGGATCTTGACTGAAAGCAAATAATATCAGAAAGATGTTTACCTGTGTTTCATTGACTATGAAAAAGGATTTGACTGAGTGGATCATAACAAATTAGGATAACATTACAATGAATAAGAATTCCAGAACATTTAGTTATGTTCATGAGGCTGTCATTCAAACAAAACAAGAGGATACTGCATGGTTTAAAATCAGGAAGGGTGTGCATCAGGATTGTATCCTTCACAAGATTATTCAATCTGTATGCTGAGCAAATAATCCAAGAAGCTGGACTGTATGAAGAAGAATGCAGCATCAGGATTGAAGGAAGACTCAATAACAACCTGTGATACTGCACATGACACAATCTTGCTTGCTTAAAATAAAGAGGACTTGAACCACTTATTTATGAAGTTCAAAGACTACAGTCTTTGATTTTGATTACACCTGAATATAAAGAAAACAAAAATCCACACACCTGGACCTATAAGCAGCATCACGATATATGGAGAAAATATTGAAGTTTGGGATTTCATTTTACTTGGATACACAATCAACACCCATGAAAGCAGGAGTCAAGAAATCAGACTTTCTATTGCACTGGGAAAATGTGTTGCAAAAGACCTCTTTAAAGTGTTGAAGAGCAAAAATATCAGTTTGGAGACTAAGGTGTGCCTGACCAAGCCATGGTGTCTTCAGTCACCTCGTAAGCACGTGAAAGCTGGACAATGAATAAAGAAGATTGAAGAAGAATTGATACCTTTGAATTATAGTGTTGGTGAAGAACATTTAAAATACCATGGGCTGCTGGAAAAACAAACAAATCTGTCCTGGAGAAAGTGCAGCCTGAATGCTCCTTGCAAGTGAGAACGACTGTACTTCATATCATCTACTCTGGTCACATTGTCAGTAGGGAGCATTACCTTGAGAAGGATGTCATGCTTCGTAAAGTGGAGGGTCAGAGAGAAAAGGAAAGACCCTCAGCAAGATGGATAGACATAGTGGTTGCAATGATGGAATCAAGTATAGCAAGATTGTAAGGAGGCAAGACTGGACAGTCTTTTGTTCTGTTGTACCTGTGGTCATTATGAATCAAAGCTGATTCAATGGCACCTAACAACATAACAACAACCCATAAGAGAAAAAAAAGTTTTTAACCATATCCTAACTAATCTTGTGTTTAAATATTTTGAATTTTTGTTTTCATTCAATAGTTCAGATTTTCAAAATCATAAATAGACCAATCTGAATTAAATAAAAGATGGAAAAAATATTCATAAAGATTTGCAACAGTCCTGCTGTAGTAATGGTGATTTCCAGAGAAAAAATGAAATATTTCACACCAACCGAAATGCTAAATAGCAGTGAAAGCAATTACAGCAATGCATAGTGCACTTTTAGACATCCTGAATTCTGATAAGTCTTTCCTAAAAATAGAGTCCCAGAAGACACAGGTGATGACCATGTCCACTAAGCAAATGCTGAGCTGTCAGTCCTCAGGAGAGCAGCTTCCTCTGTTGATCATTATTAGTTTTCTCTGACTAGGATCATCATTTCTTATGGATTTAAACAGAGAGGTCCTGACTGTATGACACCAGATAGAAACAAATGTTGATGTATTGGAAGGGCGGTGCCATGAAAATGAGTCAGTGACATCACAATGCTTGATCATGCACTAAAGATATAACTGTCACTACTATTATTGTAAGGATTTTTGCTTCCTCCTCTTGTACCATTTTTTAATCATAGTAGTTTATGAAAGGAAGTAAGAAATCTTGTACTTTTTGTCTAACCTCACGAGAGGCATTAGGAACTTAGACACGTGGAGCCATTATTAAAATAAAATGGTTCTAATTATATAGCAACCTGTAATTACATATTGCAATTAGGCCAGGGCAGTTCAAGTGTGATGCATTATGCCTCTAATGTTTCTTTGTTATTTTTTTCTATTATAGTGTGCACAAGGAGCCGTAGTAGTAGAGTGGTTAAGCACTCAGCTGCTAACCAAAAAGTTAGCAGTTCAAACCCAACATCTGCTCCACAAGAGAAAAATAAATCAGTCTGCTTCTGTAAGGATTTCAGCTGTGGTAATCCTATCGGGCAGGTCTACCCTGGCCTACAGGGTCATTATAAGTAGGAATCAACTCAATGGGGATGGGTATAGTGGGGCTGCTCCTAATAGCAGGGGAGGAAGTGGAAGAGAGAGAAGAAATCCCAGATAATTTTTCTGTGATGAAACAATACAAACACCCAAATACTTATATCAAACCAAAAAAAAAAAAAAAAAACAAACTCACTGCCCTTGAGTCAGATCCACCTCATAATGACCTCTCCTTGGATTTCCAAGGCATTATCACTAAGGAAGTAGATTGCCTAACCTTCCTTTCGAGAAGTGACTGGTGGGTTTGAACCACCAGCTTTCTGGTTAGCAGTCAAATGCCTTAGGCACTACACTAGCAGAGCTCCTAAATACTTATACAGCAAAAGTTTAAAATGAGTTTTAGCAATATTGGAGTTGACTAATCTGGACAAAAGTATTTATGCAGCAAATGCAATTAAAATATGATTAGCAGCACTATAACTAATAACAGCAGATGTTCTTTGCCATCAGCACTCAAAGAGTGCAGTAAATATATACTTTAGATCAAAATAAATTATGAAAATAGGCATAATAAAAGAGTCATCCCACCAAAATTGTGCACTGTAACAACTGGGCTATGTTGGAAGTTCATAAACTGTTGCATTTCCAGAAATATTTCTAAAGTTGGCTTTAAACTTTTAAATGCCTCTAGGCAGTGAGTAGGGTAAGGGTTTTGTTTTATAACCATTTGAGGTAAATTCTGTCTGGGGAAAAGAATGGGGAGAGGAATCAATATTATTGCCTGAGGGAAAGAAACGTAAACTATTTCCAATTACCCAAAACTGAAGTGGGCATATGACAGAGCACAGCCTAGAGGGAACGACGAGCCCTGAGGAGGCTCACCATTGTTGAATCCTTGCCTCCTCTCCCTTTGAGCATACTATATTTGATAGTGTGTTTGGGTCACATCTACACTGACTGCAATAAAATATTGCAATGTTATCTCTGTTACTGCTCTTCCACTTGTTGAAATTTCCTGCACAAAATTTGCCTGCAGGAACACAGGAGTTTATGCAGTGGATTAAATTTCATGCCATTGTTGGAACATCATTTTGAAACATTTTTATGTATATATTTTTTTGTCCTTTTGTGTCATGTCATAACTGCCTAAGTTTCTCAAAAGAAGTTCTTAGCTTGACAGCAGTAGCTAAAGGAACATTTCTGGTCCTATGATGATCCTCTAATAATGATAGCTTTTAAGATTCCATTTTCCTTACATAGGGACACATTGTCTTCCTGAACGTTTCTAAACAGATTTGAAAATTCAAATATCAATGTTTCATAAAAAAACAACAACAAAAAAAAAACTCACTGCTGTCAAGTCGGACCTGACTCATAGTGACCCCTCCTTGGGTTTCCCAGGTGGTATCACTATGGGAGTAGATCACCCAACCTTCCTTCTGAGGAGTGGCTGGTGGGTTTTAGCAGCCAGCCTTCTGGTTAGCAGTCTAATGCCTTTGGCACTATGCCACCAGAGCTTCCATGTTTCATAAAAGCAGATAAATTTATAATTTTAATGTTTTTAGCATTTGCTCTAAAGTTACTACCAGAGTGACTGACTTACGTATTTATTTTTCTTGAATAGATGGCCATTGGAATACCTATATTTAATATTAAAAATATGAGCTCTGCTGCTGGAGCATAAGTTGAAATGGAAAATGTGACACAGATATCCTCCGCTTTTCAAAGTTCACTTCACACTACTTCACTTTTACAGAAGACCTACCTACATTAGTATCTGTTTTTGCTAAATGAAAAAAAAGTTGAAGAGGATTTTTGCTTTTATGAAAAAAGCCAAAATCTGAAACTAGAATTCAGGGTTTGCTTTGCAGCAAACAACCAAAGAGGCAGCATGCACTTAAGCAATAGGGCCTTCAGGGCGTCATCAAACTCCTTCACTAGGAACGGCACCCAGCATCTTACTATCAAGCCACTAAAACTTTTAGCTGTATCTGTGTATACTATATGTTAGTGCTATGTTAGGTTTTATGCATTATTTCATATGATTTGGTAAGTTATACTTTGAGTCTGGGAACACTCATATATATTTCCCACATAAATTAATGGTAATTTCTTCTTCATTCTATGCCATTTTGGCTTACAAAGGTTTATAGGAGTGCTCTACTTTTGGAGAGTGGGAGAAACCTATACCCATAAAGTACCCGTAGCACTTAGATTGTGTGTTTGTGGCTCAGGTAGGAAAGATTCTTTGTTGTAACCATGACGCTGGAGTTGTTGTTGTTGTTATGTGATGTCGAGTCGGGCCGACTAATAGTGACCCCTCCTTGGGTTTCCGAGGCAGTATCACTACAGAAGTAGATTGCCCCATCTTCCTTCCAAAGAGTAGCTGGTGGGTTTGAACCGCCAGCCTTCTGGTTAGCAGTCAAGTGCCTTAGCCTCTAAGCTACCAGAGCTCCTATGATACTGGAGAAGTGGGAGTACATGAAGGGGCAACGTGGGGCAAGATGTAAACAGCTTGGAAGTGGTTCCAGAACCAAAGAAATCAAAGTCAGTCATCACTTGTCTTAGTTTCTGAATAGTGCTGAAATACAAACACTACAATGAGTTGCTTTAAAAGTAGCTTTATCCTCACAATTCAGAAGGCTAGAGTTCAAATTCAGGGTGTGGCTCTAGAGGAACTTCCTTCTTTGTGTACTAGCTGAGATCTTTGGCATTCTTGGGTTTGTAGATTCATCTGCCTTTATCAGATTTGTTGTTGTTGTTGTTACATGCCGTCGAGTCAGCCCAACTCATAGCAACCCCTCCTAGGGTTTCCGAGGCAGTATCACTACAGAAGTAGGATTGCCCAACCTTCCTTCCGAGGAGTGGCTGGTGGGTTTGAACCGCCAGCCTTCTGGTTAGCA
>NW_006921696.1:9060386-9064340 GCF_000298275.1 Orycteropus afer afer
GAATTCATTAAATGAATGATATCCTCAAATCATTCACTTTTCAGTTTTTAACATCTTTGCTTCCCAAACTCTTTTCAACTTACAATAGAGACATTTTCAAAGAAACAGGAACATCTGGACATACCTGACCAGAGCTCAATTATTATTACCTTTGTGACTCTATGAAATATTGCAATCCTTGTTTGTGAAATAGATTCATTCCTAGAGTCATTTATGCTAGGAAACACAAGAGAGAAAAGAGGAGACAGGAATGTGTGAAAGTAGACTAGAAGTGAAAGAATAAGCTAGGAATGGTTTACGTTTTAGTTTAATAAAATGTTGGCTCTCCTTTCTTATAGAAAACTCCAAATGGGCCTTTCAACTCTTTAATTCTAGAGGCTTTTCTCAGATTGGAGCTCGTTTCTTTAGTTCTTCTTTGTGAAAGAAGAAAACAAACAAACAAACAACAACAACAACAAACATTTTACATTTTAGAGACTCCCCAACCTGGGGACCACCAGGGCATTTCCTCTACCTGATTGAGAATGGCTTTGGATATAAACCCCCATGGTCATTAGTATTCTAGACTTTACTTGCAAGGTCAGTGATTTAGGTTTCTGAGGTCTTTGATGGGTTTTAGGGACATAGTATAGCCTGAAGCAATATCTGCCTGTCACATAAAGCTGAAAAACACTTTAATTAGCTCCCCACCCTTATCTGTTCACATGTTGTCTTTAAGACTAAGGACCTGAAGTCTCTATACCATTTCCTCACCCCAAAAGTAATCTTTGTTTTTATGTTCCCCTTTTTTTCTTTTGCAGTCATAACAGAAAATCTTGAGGGGAAAAAAATATTGCAATATGGCACTGTTGCAAATTCACAAGCTATACACGACTTTGTAAATTTGTTTCTTAGAAAGTTTCCTGATATGTGATGGATTCTTTCTCCTCTCTTATTGTTTTAACCATCAAGTTTTTATCAATACTAGCCAAGTTTATAGACTCACAAGTAATTTGCTGGAAAAGCAGGTAGAATCATTTTCTTTTTTGTTTCTCGGCTTGACTGGAAGGTTCTTATTCTGCTCCTCTTTGTATCCTTAGCACCTGGCCCAAAGCTTAATATACTGCAAGTGCTCTATAATGTTTTTTTTTAATTGACATGTGAATATATTTAAACAAACTGTAAATAATATTAAGTAGGTTATTTGCCATTTCTACTCTTTAAAGCAGGTTATCGCTGGTTTCTTCACAGTATCTTATGGAGAGAATTGATTTCTGTTTTTAACTGTAGTCTCATCATAACATTCATAAGTTTGCCAGTATCTGTCTTGAACAACTGTCACTATTCAAATACCCCATACCTCCACAAAAAAGTGATTATTTTAGAAATCTAATATTGGTGTAATATGTATGCACCAGAGCCTCTTTGTCATACTTATAAAAAATTTCACTCTTAACTCAGGTTGGGCAAGAGAATTTGTGTTGGGTTGCACTTTAGAGGAAAGACAATTTGTGTCAGACCTGAGGTTATTTGATCATGATCCTTTGGACCAAACAGCACTCCACCAGTAACAATTACAGCAGTGAACCCTGGGAGAGCATAGAAAAAACTTTTTTTTCATGCAAAATCTAATAAGATAAAACATTATCACTTTGGTTCCTCTGTTAGTAGTGCTCAATTTAAATAAAATAAATGAAACAAGGTCAATAGCAAAACTTGAGTGATACTCAAGAGGGAAAACAATGATTGTTGCCTTTACTTTTTATTTCCTCCAGGAACCTTCACTGCTTAGTTTAGAATAATCCATGTTGAGACATTATCTGTTCAACGTGAATAAGGAAGACCTGTGTAGTTGGATCTGAGAGTAGATCTTATCCTCCTACTTTCCTATCCATGGAACCTTGGAAATTCATTTCTCTAAGGCTTTTTTCTCATTTTTAAAATGGAGAAAATAAATAATTCCATGGAGCTATAGTTAAATAAAATATGTTTCTAGCACATTGCCTTCTAAAGGTCAACTCATTCTGAGTATCAGTTTGAGACCCTCTCCTTAAATATATTATATTACTGATTTTAAAATTTATAGTTGAAAATTAATGCATGAAGGAGAAAACACAAAATGATTTCATCTGAAGATGTTGCTGACTTTTGATGAATTACTAAGCGTCTTGAGTAATTTGTCTTCTAAAATTTTAAAGTAATTGGAAAGTGAATTTTTTTTCTTCATGGAAAAGCATCATAGAATAATGGGTAAGAGTCTTTGATGGCCAGTTAGAAGACCTACTCTGTAATCTCACTTCTGCCTCAACAACTCAACAAATTCACTGCTATCAAGTTGGATCCAACTCATAGCAACCCCTTCTTGGGTTTCTGAGGCAGTATCACTATGGAAGCAGATTGCCCAACCTTCCTTCTGGGGAGTGGCTGATGGGTTTGAACCGACAGTCTTCTAGTTAGCAGTCAAATGCCTTAGGTAGTATGCCACCACAGCTCCTCTCTACCTCTAAGGAGTCATTAAATTTTATTGTCTCTGACTTCATACAGGTTTGTCATCTACTCCCTCTTTCCTTCAGAGTTCTACTGCTAGACCACAACCTAATCCTTGCTATCTTGTTTATACATAATTGCTATAGCCTCCTAGTTCATTTTCCTGGTCCATATCTTTCATCAAAAAGAAAAAAACAAGCTCATTGGCTCAAATAATTTCTTGCTTATATTACTGAGAATTTGAATGTCTTGTTATCTGGTTGCAAAATTTCTCCAAAAAGCTGATTGAGGAGACAACACTGTACCGGTCAAGAGTGTGCTATGAAGTCCAAAGCAACTGGCAACCCATGAAGTGTGTATGTACAGTTTGTCATGTACAGTCATGTACATCATTGCACTGTAGTCCTATCTATGGTATGATAAAACCAGTCATCTAAACTACTATTGAGCCTTATAATATTTCACTGATTCTCATTGTCCATGCCATTAAGTCCAGAGAATCATAGAAAAGCTGGAACTTGAATTCCTTGTAGTCTAGGACTAACACACTTTCTCAATCCATAGAATAAATAGAACAAATAAGAAGCTGTACCTAGAGCAAATAGGAAAGGGCAGAAAAGACATAAACAAGAAATGGATAGGGTTAAGCGAAATACTCTGAAGATGTGCCAAAACAAGGAGAAAAGTTATATTATTGCTAGAAGGTGACTAGGTCAAAAGCCAGAAATGTGTTTGGATTACTTCATCACAATTCCATTGGTTCAGAGAGGCCAACTGAGCAGAGAGATTAAGTCCTTCAGCTTTTTGATGAGATCCCATTAGAGTTTTCAATGACTGACTTTTTGGAAGGAGTCCACCAAGATTTTCTTCTGTGGCATCTCTGGGCTCATTCAAACTTCCAAACTTTTGGTTAGCAGCAGAATATGTTAACTGTTTGCACCACCCTGGATTATTGCGTGCATCTAGTCATACTGACCCTACAGAACAGAGTAGAATGCCCCATTGGGATTCTTAGTGGGTTTGAACTGCTGACCTTTGATTAGTTGCCAAGTGCTTAACCATTGTGTCACTAGGGCTTAGAATTACTAACCCAAAGCCAAATTTACTGCCATTGAGTCTACTCCAATTCAGTGATCCTATAGGACAAGACTAACTGCTTCAGAGGGTTTTCAACGCTGTAAATTTTTAGAGGAGCACACTGTCTCATATTTCTCCCATGGAACAGTTGGTAGGTTCTAGCCACCAACTTTTTGATTAGCAGCTTAGCACTTTAACCACTGTACAACCAACAAAATTCATAAGGCACCCTGGGTAAAATAAGAACCAAATTTCATAAGGATGAAAAAAAGTAATTTATTGACTTTAAAAGTAATTTGTTGGAGTTCTGGCAAGATGGCAGACTAGGCAGAAGGACTGCACAGACCCTCTTCAACAAAGAAAAGGGAAACCAATTAACACAGAAACAGAAGATAATCTTGGACCCCTGAG
>NW_006921696.1:9069178-9073772 GCF_000298275.1 Orycteropus afer afer
GGAGAAAAGATTGAAATTGTCAAAGACTTCACATTGCTTGGTTCTTCAATCGAGGCCAATGGAAGCAGCAGTCAGGACATCAGAGGATGTATAGCACTGGGCAAATCAGCTGCAAAGGACCTCTTTCAAGTGCTGAAAAGCAAAGATATCTCCTTGAGGACTAAGGTATGCCTAACACAAGCCATAGTATTTTCAATAGTCTCATCTGCATGTGAGAGCTGGACAATGAATAAGGAAGACCGAAGAAGAATTGATGCTTTTGAGCTGTGGTGTTGGGAAAGAATGCTGAAAGTACCATGGACTGCTAAAAGATCTAACAAGTCTGTCCTAGAGGAAGTGCAGCCAGAATGCTCCTTGGAGGTGAGAATGGCCACACTTCATCTCACCTACTTTGGTCATGTTGTCAAAAGGGTCCATTCCCTGGAGAATGATGTCATGCTTGGTAAGGTGGGGGTTCAATGAAAGAGGGGAAGTCCCTCAAGGAGATTGATCAGCATGGTGGCAGCAGCAATGGGCTCGAGTACAGCAAGAATCATGGCAATAGCTCAGGACCGGGTGGTGTTTCTTTCTGCTGTGTAAAGCATCGCTATGAGTCGGAGATGACTCAACAGGACCTAAGGACAACAACAACAACGATCAAGTCAATTACAATTCACTTATAGGATTTCTATGAGATGATATGCGAGATTTTAGTTCCCTGTCATTTACACTAGCCCTCCCAAGCCATTTCCAAAAAATGCTAATAAATGTATGTTTCCAATCCTATGTCAAGTGGGACTAAAAGCACCTTCAGAAAACTTAGCTATTTTTATTTAACTGTAGCACACAATCCTCTATGCAAATAGTGATTGTTATGTGTGTGCAGCCTCTCAACTGTCCACTAGACTGCTGCTACCCTTAATGCCCCTTTGTGGAGTGATGCTGGTGAGAACACAGCAAACATGGACTCTATACTCGCTCCAATGTTCATGAACACAGAGAGGCTGTGGGTACTTCCTTTCAGCCCCAGGGAAAATGGTCTTGGATCTCCTGCCCCCAGCTCTCTTAATGGGGGGAGGTTTTTAGACACTGATAACTCTTCTCCACTTCTGCTCTTACATTGGTTCTAGGAAGACAAATGTGCAAGAGAATCTGAAATTTACAAAAGAGTAAAGGGAGTTTCATCAATATAAATAAATAAATAAATAAAAGTGATTTGTTGACAGAGTCACCATAATTAATAAAGCCTTTTTGTGGAAAAGAAAAGTTTTATTGCAATTAAAGCATTCTGGTGCTACTAAAAGAGCTTTGGAGACTCTTTGCTAACTTTGCTAACCTTACTTACTTGCTGTCATGTCATTTCTCTCATTGCCTTCTGCTCAGCCTCATATTCTTGTCAAAAATGAATGCAAAAGAATTTCAGATCTTAGACAGTGTGCTGGGAGATTAATGAAACACATTCTGGAACAGAGAGAGAGAGTAGAAAATATAACACCAAAGCTTCTGCATCTGCTATGTGTGCTGCTGTGAGTCATCATTCCTATAGTCAAGTTCATTCTCCTCCCTCCTAGGGGCCCACTTACTCTACTCTGGGATGTCTGTCATATCCTGCTTCACATTGGCAAGTAAACTTCTCAACTTCAGTTTTGTAAGAATAACATTATAATTCTCAGACAAGCTCTTACATACCCCACAGGCCCTCTTACATACCCCACAGGTCAAAGGTGGACTCATTTACTATGTACATAGTACTCATTCATAATTTTCATATGCTTTTATGCATGCTATTAAAATTAAATTGGTCATTTATCATGTACTTAGTGTAATGCTTGCTTCTAGTTTAACTCAAACACTGTGAAGTTTAAATAGTTATACAAAAAATAAATGGTAGCACAAATGAAAAACAAACAAATTAAAAAACAAAAATAAGCAAAAAGATAGCTGGTCTGCTATCCAGGGTGGATAATGAATAGAATGACTCAGGGTGTCTAGGTAAAAGGGGGAAACACATTCTCAATTAACTCTCATGTTAACTGTACATTCATACAGATTTTATTTTTTCCAGTTTTTTTTTATTTTTCTTTCCAAATAATCCTTGAATAGATTGTGTTGTTATTTCCATCTGCCATGTCTATGAGAGAGTCAAAAGTATAGCAAATTTATCATTTGAGGATTAAAATGTCACTGGAAATTATTGCATGAAAAGGTAAAAAGAAAAGGTTTTAAAAGCAAAAGAAACATCTGATTAAGGGGAAAATTAATATTACAGATGTCATTAATTAATCATAGTATTTAATAAAGAAATCCATTCACTCATTCAGCTACTATTAAAGTGGCTATTTGCCTGGCACTATTCTAGGAAGAGGCAGACCCTGAAGGTGGTAGATTGTTGCAGTGGCTGCAACAATGGGCTCAAGCATAGCAAGGATTGTGCGGATGGCCCAGGCCCAGGCAGTGTTTCGTTCTGTTGTACTCGGGGTCGCTACGAGTCGGAACCAACATGATGATACCTAACAGCAACAATTCCAGGGACTGGTGAATCGGTAAGAAGAAAGGACAATTAATAAATAACACATATTTTGGAAGTGGATAAGTTCAGTGGACAAAAAACAAGGAAAATGTTTAGGACCAAGGAAGACCTCTCTGTTAAGAAATCAGAAGAAAGTGAGGGCCTGAGTGTGGAGAGACGAGCAGATACTGCAGATAAATTTTCCCAATCTGTGGCTTATATTTTAACTTGGTTTTTGAAGACTTTCAAGGTTTGATGTTTTTGCTTCTTTTGTTTCTCCTGTTCTTTATTTATTACTCTTTCTGTCATGGTTAGCACTTTTTTGCAAGCAATTCTTTCCTTACCAAGAGCACATAAAAATATTCTCCTATATTTATTAACAAGGGTATATTGCAGAAAATGGCTTTCTTGTTTAAACTTAACACCTTATGTTTAACTTTTTATTGTGATTTGAGTGAAAGCTTACAGAGCACATTGGTTTTCTGTTCAACAATTCATGCACTTTTTTCTTGTGTGTGTATGACTTACATTGCTATCCCCACCATGTAGCAGCACTCTTCTCACTTCCTCCCTGTGTTTACCATTTCCATTCTTCCTTCTTTCCATCCCTTCCTGCTTTCTGAGTTTTACCCCTGGGCAAATATTACCCTTTTCATCTTACACATTTGATTGTTCTAAGGACTGCATACTCCCTGATGTTATTGTCCACCTTATAGACCTATATTTGTTTGACTTAAAGTTGAGCTGCAGGGTGACTTTGGTTCCTGGCTTAAGGGTATCTAATAGCAGTAGTCTCAGGGGTTCCACTAGTCTCTGCCAGACCAGTAATCCTGGTCTTTTTTAGTATTTTGAGTTTTGGTCCACAATTTCCTCCCACTCTCTGCAGGGCCTCCTATTGCAATCCCTTTCAAATACCAATACTATAAATTCAAGAAAAGATTTACTCAAAGAGAGAATCATTCTTTGAAGGTTACCAGGGGTGACAAAAGAAGGGAAGGTAAATCTGTAACTAGAGTTACACTCTAAACTCACTGCCGTTGAGTAGATCCTGACTCATAGCAACCCTACCTCCTTGGGTTTCCAAGGCAGTATCTCTACGGAAGTAGATTGCCCAATCTTTCTTCTGAGGAGTAGCTAGTGGGTTTGAACAGCCAGCCATCTGGTTAGCAGTCAAATGCCTTAGGCACTATGTGACCAGAGGTTAGACAAACATTAACTTGGGTGAAAGGGAACGTAAAGAGGAGGTCAACACCAAATGATCAAGGCAATGGAGGACACAGAGAGAAGCATAAGAGTTAAAGGCAACAAAGGTAAATACTATTACATATACAATCCTGCAATAACAGTAATAACAATAATCTATGAGTGAATGCATATATAGACACACAAGCTGAACAGGAGTGGGAAGGTGAATGGGACTACATTCATGAATACATGTAGGTTTGACAGAAGATATTTCTACATATCTTTTTATATGTGCTACAAATATATCCATGAATATAGCAGAGCATACAAGGGGGAAAATTATGAAAACTTCTTACCTATAACCAAACACCTTGAGGGAATAAGTCACTGGGCCTGGAAGCTTAAGACCATAGTCTCAGGGAACATCAAAGTCAGTTGATATAACATAGTCCACAAAGACAGTGTTCTGCAGCCTACTTTGAGTAATCATCTGAACTGCAACTATTCCTTCCCTGTCTAAAGCAAATAAGAGTGAAGAAAATCAGACATATCAAAATAATTAGTCCAAAGGACTAATGGATCATGCAAACACCAGCCTCCATGATCCTTAGACCAGAAGAACAAGATGGTGCATGATACCACTGCCAACTGCTTTAAACTTACTCTACATTTTGTGGGGGAGGGTGGCTGGCAAGGCTTCTGCCTTTGACAGAGTGCAGTCTTACAACAGCTTTTCTATTGCTTGTTTTATTTTTTTATATGTTATTATTTGTTTTGCCTTCCCCTTCACCTAAGTGTATACACACACACACACACACACACACATATATATATATACACACACACACACATATATATATATATATACCCTCTGGTTAGTGGTGTACCCTTATCTCCACCTATCCCTGGCAGCATCCATCA
>NW_006921696.1:9075262-9082670 GCF_000298275.1 Orycteropus afer afer
TTTTTAATGTAGGTTTTACATTCAGGTTTTTAATCTGTTTTGAGTTTCTGTATAAGGTGTGAGATATGGATACTGTCTCATTTTTCTGCAAATAGATAATTCAGTTTTACTAGCACCATTCATTAAAGAGACTATTTCTTCCCCATTTAATGAATTTGGCCCTTTGTCAAAGCTCAGCTAGCTGTCCATTGGTAGACTGATTTACTTCTGGGTTCTCAATTCTATTCCATTGGTATATATATCTCTCATTATACCAATACCAGGCTGGTTTAACTTCCATGGCTGCTTAGTAGGTTTTGATATTGGTGAGTGTGAGTTCTCTTACTTTGTTCTTCTTTAGTAGTACTTTGCTTCTCTGGGGTCTCTTTCTTTTACATATAAATTTGGTGATTGATTTTTCAAGTTCTTTAAAGAAGGATGTTGGAATCCAGATTGGGATAACATGTCTGTAGATTGCTTTGGGTAGAACAGATATTTTCATGATGTTAAATTTTCTTATCCACGAGCATTGTGTAGTCTTCCACATATGAAGGTCTCTTTTGATTTCTTATAATAGTGCTTTTGTAGTTTTCTTTGTATATGTTTTTGTGTCTCTGGTCAGATTTATTTCTAAGTACTTCATCTTTTGGGTGGCTATTGTAAATGGTGTTGCTTTCCTAATTTCCTTTTCAGAGTTCTCTTCATTAGGGTAAAGAAATCAGACTGATTTTTGTATGTTGATCTTGGGCCCTGCCAGTTTGCTGATACTATCAATTAGTTCCAATAGTTCTCTTGCTAAGTCTTTCTATGTATTTTCTATGTATATAATTATATCATTTGCAAATAGAGAAAGTTTTACTTCTTCTTTACCATTTTATATGCCTTTTATTTCCCTTTGTTACCTTATTGTTCTGGCAAGTGCTTCCAATACAATATTGAATAAGAGTGTTGATAAAGGACATCCTGGTGTGGTACCCATTCATAATGGGAATGCTTTCAATCTCTCCCCATTGAAAATGATGTTGGCCCTTGCTTTTGTATTTATCTTTTTAGCTGTGTTGAGAAATCTCCCTTCTATTCCTTTTTTTTTTTTTCAGCAATTTTAGCAGGAATGAGTGTTGGATTTTGTCAAATGCCTTTTTGTGTCAATTGACATGATCACATGGTTATTTTCTCATGTTTTATTTATATAGTGAATTGCATTGGTTGCTTTTCTAATGTTGAACCACCTTTGCATACCTGTTATGAATCCTACGTGGTCATGATATTTTATTTTTTGGCAGTGTTGTTGGAATCTATTGGCTAGGATTTTGTTGAAGATTTTTGCCTTTATATTCATGAGGGATATTGGTTTATAGTTTTCCTTTCTAATGTTGTCTTTGTCTGGCTTTGGTATCAGAGTTATGCTCACATCATAAAATGAATTCAGGAGTATTCCTCCTTTTCTATATTCTCGGATAGTTTAAGTAGAGCTGGTGTCAGTTCTTCCCTAAATACTTCGTAGAGTTGACCAGTGAAACCATCTGAGCCAAGACACTTTTTTTTTTTTTAATGACTTGTTCTCTTTCTTCTTTTTTTTATGAGTCTGTTCATATTTTCTATCTCAGTCTGCATTAATTTAGGTAGGTAATGTGTTTATAGAATTCTGTCCATTTCTTCTAGGTTTTCAAATTTGTTGGAGTATAGTTCTTCATAGTATCCTGATAGTATCTGTTTTATTTTGGTTGGTTCTGTTGTGATGTTACCCATGCCATTTATTTGTGTTTGCATCTTCTTCTTTTCCTTTGTTAAATTTGCCAGTAATTTGTTGATTTTATTAATCTTCTCACAGAACCAATGTCTAATATTACTTATTCTTTCTATTGTTTTTCTGTTTTCTACATCATTGATTTCTCCTCAAATCGTTATTATTTCTTTCTTTTTTTTTCTGGTGAGTTTAGGCTTTTCTTGTTGCTCTTTTTCTAAATGTTGAATATTTTGGGTTGAGGTATTTTGGCTCTGTTCTGGTTACTAGTGCCGCTCTGACAAGAATACAGCACAAATGGGATGGCCTTAACAAACAGGAGTTTATTCTTACAATTTGGAGGCTTTAAGTCTAAGTTTAAAGTGCCAGGCTCTAGGGGATGGGTGAAAGCCCCTCAACCTTGGAGTCCAGCTCTGCCTCCTTCTCCCAGCCCACTGGAACTAGAGGCATTTCTTCACTCAGACAACTGCTGGCTGCTGAGGCTGAGAAGCCCCAAGTTGACAAGTAAAAAGGCACAGTTCCATTGTTACCAAACCACATGGCAGGCCATTAAGTTAAGCCCATTGTAGGTCCCAATGTCAGCAGACCATAGCAGGCTGCTGAGCAATGATACCGCTACATGCAGGGTCCAAGTGTGCCATAAGCTAGAGACCATTTCCAAGGCTTCTCCTTATATACAGGAAGCAGACCACATTCCCAAAGGCAGCCATTTAGCTGCTTGTGGTAGATTCTACCATGGAGTTGATTACCAGTCTCATCATGGGAAATAACTACCACCAGCTGCCCAGCCACTCAACCAGGCCCAGCCAAGTTGACACACAAGCATAACTACCATAGGCTCTTTCTTCTTTTTTGATGTATTTATTTATTGCTATAAATTACCTTCTGATCACTGTTTTTGCAGTGTCTCTTCTACTAGCCAGTAGTTTTGAAGGATAGTGTTACTCAGTTTCCATGAATATAATTTTTTTTCCTGGATCTTTCTATTATTGTGATGTGAGATGATGCCTGATTTGTATATTGCAGGATTTCAATATTTTTCAACTTACTAAGACTTATTCTGTAGCCTAACATATGGTCTATTCTGGAGACTGTTTCACATGTGCTAGAGAAGAATGTATATTGTGTTGTTGTTGGGTGAAATGTTCTGTATGTATCTATAAGGTCAAGTTGATGGCTGGTATTGTTTAGATATTTTGTGTCTTTGTTGAGTTTCCTTCTAGTTGTTTTAACTTTCATTGAGAGTAGCATATTAAAGTCTCCTACATTATTGTGGAGTTGCCTTTTTCTCATTTCAATTCTGTTAAAATTTAATTTATGTATTTTGGGCGTCTTTCATTGGGTGCACAGATATTTATTATGGCTATATCCTCTTGTCCTTTAATCATTATATAATGCCACTCCTTGTCTCTTATGGTGGTTTTTATCTTAAAGTCTATTTTATCAGAAATTAGTATTGCCACTCTTGCTATTTTTGATTGCCATTTCTTTGATACACTTTTTTTCAACCTTGATTTTTAGTCTATTTTTGTCTTTGTGTCTAATATGTATTTCTTGGAGACAGCTTATTGATGGGTCATGACTTCTTTCCATTCTGCAACTCTGTCTGTAGATTGGTGCATTTAATTTATTCACATTCTGTATAATTATCAACAACTATGAATTTATTGGCATCATTTCTATGTGTTCTTTTTATGATGTTGCTGATTTCTTTGTTCCATATAATCTTCTGTGCTGAGCTCATTTTGTTCATGAATTTTTCTATCATTTCCTTCATTGCTTATGTTTTAGTATTTACTAAATGTTTAAGCATCTTTTTGCATCACAATGAAATGATCATGGAAAAAAAATCAAATGCATGGAAACTGAATAATACCCTCCTTCAAAACTACTGGCTACTAGAAGAAATAGAAGAAACACTGCAAAAGCAGTATTTAGGCTTTACTCTTTTTTATTTTGATGAGAAGGTTTAATAATTTTCTTTAGGTTACTGTTCTAGTTACCTAGTATCACTCTGACAAGAATATACCACAAATGGGATGGCCTTAACAAACAGGAGTTTATTTTCACAATTTGGAGGCTTTAAGTCCAAGTTCAAAATGCCAGGCTCTAGAGCCTGGGTGAAAGGCCCTAAATCTTGAGGTCCAGCTCTGTCTCCTGCTCCCAGCCCACTGGAGCTAGAGACATTTCTTCACTCAGACAGCTGCTGGCTGCTGAGGCTGAGAAGCCCCAATGTTGACAAGTAAAAGGCACAGTCCTGATGTCACCAAACCACACAGCAGGCTATAAGTTAAGGCCATTGTAAGTCTCAAGGTTGGCAAAACATAGCAAGCTGCTGAGCAATGACGCAACTACATGTGGGGTTCAAATGTGGCATAGGCTAGAGACCATTTCCAAACCTTCTCCTTATATACAGGAAGCAGACCACATTCTCAAAGACAGCTACTCAGCTGCTTATGGTAAATCCCACCATGGAGTTGATTGCCAGTCTCATCATGGGGAATACCTACCACCAGCTGCCCATCCACTCAACCAGGCCCAGCCAAGTTGACACACAAACATAACTACGAGAGTTAATTTGTGATTTATTATTTTCTTTCAAAGTTTAAAACAGCCTGTTATGTCTTGAAATCATCTTGACTTCTCCTTTTGTAAATTATGTAATGACACTATTTATTCCCTTTTATTGCTTTGTAGGAGCTCTGGTAGCATAGTGTCTTAGGCATTTGACTGTTAACCAGAAAGCTAGCAGTTCAAACCCACCAGCCACTCTGTGAAAGGAAGACTGGGCAATCTACTTCTGTAAAGATTTACCACCTCGGAAACCCACAGGGTGTCTCTATGAGTTGGAATCAACTTGATGGCTGTTGTAGTTAAGTTTATGTGTCAACTTGGCTGGGCCTGGTTGAGTGTCTTGGCAGCTGAATGCAGTTATTCCCCATGGTGAGATTAGTAATTAACTCCTTGGTGGAATCTATTGGAGCAGCTGAGTAGCTGCTTTGGGTATGTGGTTTACTTCCCATGTATAAGCAGCAGCTTTGGGAATGGTCTCTAGCTTATGGCACACTTGAACCCTGCATGTAGCTGTGTTGTTGTTCAGCAGCCTACCATGCTCTGCCAACCTTGGGACTTTCCATAGACTTGAATTAATGGCCTGCCATGTGGTTTGGTAACATTGGGACTGTGTCATTTTATTTGTCGACCGTGGGCTTGTCAGCCTTAGCAGCCAATAGCTGCCTGAGTGAAGAGATCCCTCTAGCTTCAGCAGGCTGGGAGCAAGAGGCAGAGCTGAAGCCCAAGATCCAGAGGCTTTCACACAGTCCCTAGAGCCTGGCACTTTGACCTTGGACTTAAAGCCTCCAAATTGTAAGAGCAAATGCTTGTTTGTTAAAGCCATCCCATTTGTAGTATATTCTTGTCAGAGTGGCACTAAGTAACCACAAAAATGGCAGTGAGGTTTTTGTGGCCCCTTAACAAAGTACTATTGAGAGATTTGTCTTCAATCTTGGTAATTCTGTCTTCCATTGATTCAATTCTACTCCTTTGGTCTTTCAATGTGTTACCTTTTTCTGAAATCTTAATTCATTTTCTTCATTTCTATTCACTGTGTTTGTATGGTTTCTAATTTTCCATTTGTTTTGTGTGTTTGTTCTTATATTGTTTTCCTGAATTCTTCTAGAGTTTTGTCTTTATTTTCCTCAGTTTGTCAGTGTTTCCCTTGATCTGTCTTTCAATCTATTGAAGGTAATTAAATATAATTGTTTTGATTTTCTTATCAGGTAGTTCTAATGCCATTTCTTTCTTTCTTGGGAAGGTCTTCTGGCTCTGTATTTTGGTCGTTTGTTTGTATTACTTTGTCTTCCTTCTTTATGTGAACTGTGATTGTTAGTTGTATCTGAGACAATGTGATGTCATTGCAAGTGTATTTAATTGGTGATGATATATTGGTGTGATTCACCCAGATTTTTTAAATTTTTCTTTACATTGTTTTGATATATCTGAGTGAGCATGGCTGTTGTGCTACTCTGTTTGTTAGTTTGGAAGCACTTAGGCACTCATCACCTGTCTCCCTGTGGGTGTGATAGAGGATAAGAATGTGTTCACAGTTTTCTGTTCACTGTTTGTGTACAGCAGTTGAAGATGGGCTAGGCTGGTATTATCCATTGTTTATCATTGATCAGTTGGTGCAAAGGCAGGTGGTAGCCCTTGCCCAGTGGGTGGGCCTGCAAGAGGTGCAGATTTGGTTGGGTCATGTGGACATAGTTGTTATCTTATGCCAGTTGACAGCCTAGAGCTCTGTTTGTCTTCTTTTTGGCTGTTTTCATTGGGTTTCTTCTACTAGTTAGTATTTAATCCACTTCTATATCCTTTCTTTCAAAGCTCAAGTTTCCAAGATTATTATCTGTATTGGTTTCAATTGGTTTCTCATTTCTTTGTTGTAGAGGGCTGGGTAGCTTGTCTATCTATTCTTCCATCTTGCTGGAAGTCATAAACTTAACTCACCCCTTCTCAGAAACTATCTTATGATAAAAAACATTTATGGGAAAAGTCTACATGATTAGATAAACCATAACTAGCCTACAGAATTCAGAAATGCAGACTTAATGCATCAATCAAAGCTGCCTCCTACTGATTAACGGCAAATGGTCATTTTGAAATCCCATGATGGTTTGTATATAAGTTGATCAAAATTGTAACCTGACAAGCTCATCTCTCTAGAGGTGTGCTTCCTGCTTGAGCACAGTTAAAACTTTTTAACTCTGGCTGAATTATTGATCAGTTTTGTCTTTTGACAGTTTAAAAGCAAAGCTTAAAATTTTTATGTCTTTAACTCATCTGGATTTTAGTTTATGGCATAATTTAGGAGTCTGTTTCCCTGTATGTATATTGTCCCAGCATATAGGATATTGTATCATCAACCACTGGTTCAAATGTCACCTCTTTCATATAGCAAGTTCTACATGTCCGTAGGTCTCCTTGGCAGCTTTCATCTCTGTCCCATTGTTTTTTTTTTTTTTGTCTATCCCTGCATCAGTAGGTAATATATAATTTTATAATAATTCAACTTTTTCCATTCAACTCTCTGCATTCTTTTAAGCCAATTTATTCTTTGCTATTTTGAATCTTTTATTTTTCCCTAGGAAGTTTAGAATAAGCTTCCTGAAAATTACAGCCCTAGGTGGTGCACTTTGTGTTCAGCTACTAATTGAAAGGTAGTGGTTTGAACCCACTCAGAGGTGCTGGGAATAAACACCTAGAGATCTGCTACCATAAAGACTGAAGACATGAAAACCCAATGGAGCAGTTCAACTCTCACACATGGGGTTTCCATGAGTCAGAACTAACTCAATGACAACAGGTTTGGATTTTTTTTATTGGCTTTCTGGATTAACTTTGGCTTTATTATATTGTTACTCATTTTTTTTTTTAACTGTTACTTGGTACAAACTTATTTTTTAGTCATTCCATATATTTTGCCTGAAGTTATTGGTTATACTAATTTCCTGTTTTATCTACTGATTTCCCTTCATAGTATTTGGCTTCTTCCAATCATTTGTAATCTTGGGTGTTTAAACTCCCTACCCTCCTTCCAAATTCATAGGAGTCACTCAGTCTGCAAACAGTGAATAGAGCCATTTTGATTTTCTCTTGACCTGAGCCCTAGATAGTTGAGTGGTCTCAGTT
>NW_006921696.1:9083950-9097812 GCF_000298275.1 Orycteropus afer afer
AGTCACATTTTTGCTCACAAATTGATTTTCTCAGGTCTTTCAGCCAGTAAAAATTCTCCTTGTTTTTATGTGGTAGTGTTGAATACCTCAAACAATTACTGTATGTGCAAATATCCCTGGGTGGTGCCATTATTGGGGGTGGGGAGGGGTGAGCTGATGCTCTGTAGTAGCAATAGCTGGTGAGGTTCTTTCAGCTGAATATTAAAAACTCTGAAAAGGATCTTACTAACAAATTCCTGTATCATCAGTTCACAGTGTAAGCCTGAGCTCCCCAGCACAACATAATGGAATTTAGCTACAGATGTTGGTTCGGGACCAATAATACTAGCTTACCTGGTGGTGATACCAGAGCACATGCTGGGTATAGGGAAGTGAACAATGCATTTCCAAAATTTTAGCATGAGTTTTGTTAACTTTTGTATCAGAAAAATTTTCTTCTTAGCAATGAAAAAAACATATGTCTATTAGATATTTGTAATTGTGCCTGCTAAACCAAGCTTATGAAATAGAGGTAGCTAGTGGAGAATGATTTTGACTAGCACACTGAATTCTAGTAATCAGGGTTGAAATTTTGTTCCCAGTCCCTTGAGATGCTGATTAGCTGCCACAAAAGGACTTAGCTCTGAGAACAAGTAGGTGCTTTCAAAGTTAGAAGAATGCTATGATTCTTTAAAAATAACTTGATTAAATATCACCATAAAAATATCTAAATTAACAGACTATCTTATTTCTGCATTTGAAGAAAACTTAAAAAATGTAAATATTTGGGAGAAATAAATCCAAACTCTTAATTAGCTGAGAACGATTTTGGAGAGAATTTTATCTTCTATTAGTTGAAAAAGAAACAAATGAGAGTGTAAATTAGCTTCTGTTTTCTCATCTTTAGTATTAATTAAGGGGGTGTTATGGTCAGTATGTGGAGGTGTGGGACAAGAGAGTGTTATGGATTAAATTATACCCTCCCAAATCGTGGTGTAGTGCTTAAAGCATTTGACTGCTAACCAGAAGCGTGGCAGTTCAAACCCACCAGTCACTCCTGGGAAGGAAGACTGTACAATCTTCTTCCATAGAGATACTGTGTAGGAAACCCAAGGAGGGGTTGCCATGAGTCACAACCCCATCGGCTGTGGGTTTTTTTTTCCTTCTCCCAAATGTGTTGAAATCTTAAACCCTATGCTATGGATATAATTCTGTTTAGAAACAGAATTTTTGTTGTGTTGACTAGACCATATCCAAGTAAGATGGGTTCTAAATCTAATCATTTCTAAGACCATATTAGACACAGAGATATGCACACATAGGGTGGAGGACAAATTGCATAGGAGGATCATCTACAAACCTAGGAACCAAGAAATGCCCAGGACTCCCTACAAGAATCTACATAAACAAACCTTGATTTGGACTTTGAACATCCAGAACTGTAAGAAAATTAATTTCTGTTCTTTAAAGCCTCTCATCTTTGGAATTTCTGTTAAAAAGGCATTAGGGAACTAAGATAGGGATACATGTGTTTGGCATGGTAAAAGAGGAGAAATAATCATGTTGAATGTTTTAAATACATAACACTTTAATTTTTACAATTATGCCATTAAAAAGCTAACATTATTATCATCATTTTACAGAAGAAGAAATGAAAATACAGACAAAACCAAACTCACTGCCATTGAATCAGATCTGACTCACAGTGAGCCCCTCCTTGGGTTTCTGAGGGAGCTCTGGTAGCATAGTGGCTAAGGCACTTGACTGCTAACCAGAAGGCTGGTGGTTCAAACCCACCAGCCACTCCTCGGAAGGAAGGTTGGGCAATCCTACTTCCGTAGTGATACTGCCTCGGAATCCCAATGAGGGGTCGCTATGAGTCGGGGCCGACTCGACAGCAAACAACAACAACAAAGACATCACTATAGAAGTAGATTGTTCATTGTCCCTCCGAGGAGTGGCTGGTGGGTTTGAACCACCAGCTTTCTGATTAGCACTGTGCCACCAGAGCTCTACAATCAAAGACATGATGGCTTTTTGAATACTCAAATAATAAAAATAATTAATTGAAATAATAATAAATAATAATCAATTAAAAATAAAAATAATTTATCTTTATTTTACTTACATGCAAATTTTGTACCTGAATTCACTACTAAATTCAATTCTTTCAGTCTAAAGAAATGCTGATTTTTTATTACTTCTGTGACAAAAATAGTTACAAGGTTATCTCTCTCTCTCTCTCTCTCTCTTTTTTTTCCTTTAGTTGCCACATTATGTAATAGCCTTGGGGTCTAGTTGAGAGGAGTGTAGTGGGTGACACAGTTCTCTTTCCTTTTAACAGTGATAATTATGTAATTGTTAAAGTATTTCATCCTTATATTGAGTTGAAATCTGCCTTTCAATCAATTCTATTCCACTGAGTTGATTTTACCTCTGAACAGAGAGATCTAGTGTAGTCCTTTCATCACAACAGCTCATTTAGGTATTCTGAATCAGCTGTCAGGTAACCTTTTGCTGATTATTTTCCTGTTTTTAAATAAAATATTCCCAGTTTTTTCAATCATTCTTTAAGAATTAGTTTTCTTACCCTGCTTCCTTGTGTTACCTCTTCTCAATCCATTCCACTTTGCCAATAGCCCACTAAGACTGCTTCCCAGAATGCATTACGGTTCTGCAGATTTGTTCTCACCAACCAGAGTGTACAAGACAGAGCTTCTTCTGGATGCTTTTTTATTTTTATTTTTTTAATTAATACAGTTGACTAAGCCAGAAGATCTCTTAATGGGCTACTTCTGCAAGAATAACATGGCAAAGAAGGGACCATAAGGGCAGACAGAAAGATGGACTGACTTATATTAAAAATAATATTATTAGTGGAGGAGATTAACATGAAAGGATTTATCTTACAGCCACTGGACACTGAATACTCACATCTTCTTGGTTTTCTGTCTCTGTGAAGTGTTCTTTATCACTCCCATCTACTTGGCAAACACACGTTCATCTTTTCAGTTCTTCATTTGTGAAGAATTCTTGCCTGTTTATACCCTGTGTTAAGTGAATCTGCCCTGAGCACAGTGTCTGAGGAAGGGAATAGCTTTGCTCCAGCTCCAGTAACAAATGATTGGGCACAGGGATGGGACACCTAACTTATAGGACACATCTAATGTGATCCAGCCCAAAAAGTTGAGTGGAGTTTACTAGACTTCTTGTTGGAGAATGAAGAGTTGGGAAACAGAGTCTGGACTGGTAGCTAAAAGAGCAGCCAGGGCATGACTTAACTAAGGCTACAATTGTCCTCTTTAGTCATGGAGAATCACTGAAGTCCAGGGGAAAATAGTTCTGAGAGAGAGGAGAGCAGAGCAGATGTACAAGCAGAAAGACTGACTCTGTGAGTGAGAGACCATGTGGTCCAGATAAGCTGCCCTGCTTTCTTGTGGCTTTATGGTTGCTTCCATTTGTAGTTCATGACTGTGTTTTCAATAAACTCTACTTGAGATGAAGTGAGTGCCCCACTGTTATTTGAATCAAGAAATCTCTCCCCAAATATCTTTCACACAGAATGATCACTTTCTCCCTGTGCCTGATATATACTTCCTGCTGTACCTGTACATGTTGTTCTTGTTGTTAGTTGTCATCAAGTTGATTCTGACTTCTGACTTGTGACAATATCAAATGTGAAAGTAGAACTGCTCCATAGTTTTCAAGGCTGTGATCTTTTGGGAGTAGACCACCAAGTGTTACTTTATAGACATCTCTGGGTGGATCTGAACTGCTCACTTTTTTTGGTTAGTAATACAGTACTTAACCATTTGTACCACCTACTTCAATGAAAATACCTGATACCTTTTCTGCTCCCTACAGGTATCTATCTCTTAGTATAAAAAATCTTTGTTGGACAAATTTGTTGAGTTATTTTAGGTATTTATGATTTATTGCTTTAAGTATAAGTAACAATTTTTAGGTTCTGGGTATTTATATATTTCCACAAAAAATATTAAAATCTAATCTGGGATTCAGTTAAGGTACTTGAAAATAGTATGATCCCCTTGGGTTTTATATCTGAGATTTCATTAGGTGGGCCCAGAACAGTACTAGGTGTAGCACTAATTATTCCCCGTTATTGAGACAAAACCATTTGATTATCTACTGTAAATTATGAGATTTTTTCCAAGTTGGCTGTGAAAATGGACACTATTTCTAGCCCTATGTTTGGGTATCGCTTACTGTTTTTTCCCTCTAATCCTTTCAGATGGTTCTTTCCGCCCGACTCTTAGTAGTTTTCTCATACATGTGTGCTAATAAATGCTCTACTGAGTACTCACCTGGGACCCTCAGAATATCTCTGAGTCTCCTGAGACTCTCAGCTCTGTCTCCTCAACACATATGGCACTTGGTTATGCCTGGATTCCCTCTTCCCTGCTCAGTGTCCTAAAAACTGCCTCAAGAGAGAGAGCTGGAACAATCAACAATCCCACCTTGCTTGTTTCTCATCTCTCAGGGCTCACTGTCATTAGTACATCAAGTCCAGTGTCTTGAAAACTGTTTTTAAAAATATGTTTTCTGTTTGTTCTTGTTGTGGTTATTCCAGCTGAGAGGGTAAATCTAGTCTCCCTATTATTCTATCTTGACTGAATGTGAAAATTATATAACACTTTATTTTATTTTATTATTGTGATTTGAGTGAAAGTTTACAGAGCAGATTGGTTTTCTGTGCAACAATTTTACCTATTTTGTTTTGTGATATTCATTGCAATCCCCACAATGCACCTTCACTTTTTCTACTTCCTCCCTGAATATAACACTATTGTTTACTTCTTATTTCATGAGAAAGTTTGATATAGATATATATATATGTATTTTTTTAACTATTTATTGTGGAAAGCTTTATATATTGCATTTAGAATACTTGCCTTCATTTTGTCCATAGGGAGTTTTTCTTTTCTTTCTTTCTTTTTCTTTTTAATTTTTGTTTAGGCATTAAAGATGTATGTTATATTCATAATTTAAAACAGACCCTTTGTGCTATGGTTCCTCTGACATGAACACAACATGGGTTAAATCTTTTGTTTCATTGAGGCTCAGAATCAAGGCTGAAATTAAAAGGATTGAGCTAATAATGGATTAAGATGTTATCACACTTTCTTTATAAGAAATTCATTCCAGTGAACTATTTGAGTAAAAACAGTTTCCCAGGAGGTACTTAATTCCAGAAAGATAATTATCTGTTTTAGATGCCTGTAATTTACAATTATGTTTGGTTAGCTTCTAAATTGTGAGTGTGGGATGTGTTGCAAGACTTAGAATGCTGGTTTATATGTAATTCATGTAGCTCATATCTGAAGCTCAGAGGAGTCAGATACATTTAGGAAGAGAGTACAGATCTGCATTTAAGAGAGACATTCAAAGTTAACTAGGCAGGGCTCTGTGAGCATAAACTATGCATGAGTACTACTGATATTGTTGTTAGTAATATTAATATATTTATTTTCTTTAAAAACAAAGGGAATAGCAAAATGATTTTATCCCTAACTAGAAAAGCTCCCATTTATCTGTGAATCCTGAAGGGAAAGGATTTTTACCATCTGCCTATACCTAGAAAATGGAGTCCCATGCCTCACAGTTCCTGAAACAGGACCCCTCCCAAGAAGAGCAGAGAGGCAGATCACAGTAAGCCCTTCCACCCAGGGACAGAGTCACAAGGCTATCATATGGAGAAAGCCCTCAATACTTTGCAGGCAAAGTAGAAGGCTCCCAGTCTCTTTATGTCATGAGATGAAGACATGCTGAAACTATGGGCACCAGGGATGAAGTCCCTTGGTTTCCTCAAGTTCCTTACAGAGGACTGATCTCAGAACATTAAGTGAGAGAGGAGCCCAATGATTGGCAATTGATAAAGAAAAAGAGTTTCTGGAAACAAAGCCTTCATCATAAATAAATGAATGCTTCCTTGAGGATAAGTGTTCAAGATGATTCTTTGGGTTGTCACCCTTGGCTTACTCTTGCTCTCTTACATCCCATGTCATTATCTTTGCTGTGGGCATCACAGATGCTTCAGATTTCCCTCTAGGGACCAGATCAACAACAACAACAATAACAACAAAATGATTGTATCTATTATTTATACCTTTACTCTAAAACTAAAAACCAAATATTACTTCTAAAATACTGCAGAGTTAAATGTCCTTGATTCTTGGAAAAGAATCAATTTCATTTTCTTTCAGAATCAAAGTAATTTTCTTTCAGAAAAGAAAAAAAATCCTTATCTTTTACCATACAAAGTTATAGCTGAGGGGTGGATGAAAGAGCCCAACATATCTAGTAGGCCCTAATGGATGTCCTTATGCTCTGGGTGTCAGTCCAGCCACACATGGGCCTGAGGAAGGTTCTTCCCCATTGGCTCTGGAAGGCGTGAGGAGTGTCAGAAGTCAAGGAGTAGATGATTCATCGGGGAGTGCAACCACGGGGATGGCAAAGGAGTTTTGCTTATGCCCAAGGGGCTTTCAGATCACAGTTTATACCTTATGGCCCTGAGCAGCAAAGTGAGATATAAAGGCCACAATTTGGAAGTCAGATTAGTGATTTTGAAAGAGTGGCACTGTTTTGTAACTCATATTTGTGTTTTCCTGAAGGCAGTGCTGCCACTCTTATCTGCCTGTGAGCTTTGTGTGATAAGGGAATCATGTCCAAAGTAGACCAGAGAGAAGGACCATATCTTTCCCCAAAAGTGCTTGGTGAGGGTCTTGAATACGATAAACTCACAGTCATTGATGATGATAGTCATCATTTAGCAGACTTTAGAGGTTCTGGCCAACACCTTGCTTCTGCTTCTGATACCCAGGTCTCACTATTCAATTTATCAGACGTGGATTACTGAATCTTTCTGTCTAGATCACTTTTCTGAACTTTAATCTCAGATATAGTGTGAGGGATTGAGTAGATTACTGACATCTCCCCTCTGTTCTCTTAATGTTGAATATTATGTGAATTAATTTTCTTTTGTTGATCCATCTTTGCATTCTTGAAATAAATCCCCTTTGGTCAGGGGGTATAGTAATTTTAATACGCTGGAAGATTGTGTTTGAAAATATTTTGTGGATATTTGTTTGCATATTCATAAGGAATGTTGATCTGAAATTTTCTTTCTTTCTGGAAATTCCATCTTTTTTTTTTTTTTTTAAGTAATGCTATCCTCATAAAATGAGTTGAAGAGTGTTCCTTCCATTTTTAATTTTTGGAGTTTAAAAGGACTATTATCTATAGTGACCTATGAAATTTGCTTTATCCTGTTAATGCTCCTCAGTGAGATCCCTTCTAATAGATTTGTCCAGGAAATTCTTCAGTGGGTGAGACTGTCTCACTCCTTGTTGGGTTTATAACATCCTTAACCTCAGAGCACCAAATGCCAGTAGTAAGAAGCAAACACACTCTCACACATTTTTAAATGCTCTTCTCCCATCCAGTGGAGTACCCTTTGCTGTGGAGTGAATTGCAACCGGTGGTGATCCTATGTATGTCAGAGTAGATCAATGTTCTGTAGGATTTTTGATGACTGTGATGTTTCAGAATTAGATCACCAAGTTTTTCATCTGAGGCACATCTGAGTAAACTTAAATCTCCAACCCTCCAGCTGGTAACCAAGTAGTTTAACCATTTGTACCAACTAGGGACTCCCTGTTGTTTTTAAACCTGAACCTCTCATCCATTACTTACTCTGAATTCAAAATCTATGGATGCCCACCTTAGATTTTTGCTCACTTGAGTTCTAATCCCAGTACTATTCTTTAGGTGGTATAATTTCGTAACACTAAACTTGATACCCCTTTTCCTAAATCCATGATCAATCATCATCTAATAATTCAGAATAATGTTTATTTATTATTGCCTTGAAATACAGATGCCTTCAAAATGCCTTCAAAAACATGGGATTTGTTTATTTTTCTTACTTGAAGTCAAGGCCAATAATCCCATTTGTTCTGAACAGTTTCAAAAACTTCTCTAAACTTGAGCTGGCCTATTACACTGAAAATACTTGTTCAAGAAGGTAATTTGTTTGTAGAAGTGTGTATATATAAACATAGTAACTAGAATACAATCTTCAATGGACCAAATGTGCATGACCAATATGGCACCATTGAGGATGAGAAAGACATAGAGAGGTACATGGGAGGTACAAACAACAAATATGAACACTTTTGCACATACAGTACTGCATTGTCAGTGAAGGCAAACATGGGTATATGGGTGGATAGATGGGTGGACAGGCTAAACGATTAGGTATGTCTATGAAATGGGGAGTGTATCAAAGAATATATATAAGGTTGGCAGACAATGGTCCTATAAGTTTATGTGAATTCCCAGGTGTATAGTAGAGCTGACAAGGGGCAAAATTGTGGTCACTGCTTGGTCACAGCCAGCTACCCAGAGGGACCGAGTAGTTGAACCTGCGGGCTTGGGACCATAGTCACAGGGGACATCAAGCTCAATTGGCATAACATACTATACAAAACATTGTTCCACCTCCTATATTGGCAAGTAGTGACTGGGATCTTAAAAGCTAGAAAGCTGCCATCTAGATGCGATGATGGATCTCTCCTCGTCTAGAGCAAAGAAGAATGAAGAAAACCAAAGTTCATGGAAACAATTAGTCCTAGTGACTGGTACACCATCTGATCTGTAGCCTATATGACTATGAGACCACAAGAACTAGATAGTGCCTGGCTACCACTGTCATCCACTTGGAAGGGGATCTATGTAGGAGACCCTTGATAGAGAGGGAGAACAATGTGGAACAAAACACAAAATCATTTGGAGAAAAAAAAAGGTGGGGACCAGGTTTGCTGGTCCGATAGAGCTTGGTGGAACCACTGAGACTATGGTTCCTAGCTGCTCTTCAGCTCTGGAATTGAACCCACACCTGTGGTTTCCAGCCAAACAAAAGACAGGCATATGAGTTGAACATTTATCTCAAGTAGATACACTCCTTGGAGAGAACAATCATGGGAGAAAGAAGGGCTGCTTAGGCACATGGAGCCAGCTCAGGGGGCAGGAGTGCATGGAGGGATGGACACTGGGAAGAGGAACTATGGGGAGGAAGTGGGAGGAGAGCTGTTGCATTGTGGTAAACTGTGGTCAGTGACATGAGACAAAGTATATGTGAACTGCTGTATGGATAGTCAATTTTCTCTGTAAATCTTCACCCAAATCACAATAATAATAATAATAAAAGCTATGGTGAATGAAGGAACTAACTAGCTATAGTGCCATATTTCCCAAATATTTCCCATTTATTTAAATATCATTTAATTATTTATTTAATTTTTATTTAAATATTTATTTAAATATTTCCCATTGTGCTACAGAGTAATTAGTTTTGTGTGCTGGTTACTTGTAGCCACAGAATAAAACTGGCAGATCTTGATCATAAATTTTTAGATTCTTAAATTTATATTAATTATCAATACATATTTCATGATGTCAAATGATATATTTGAATACATTTTTAACATAACATGCTAGATTTCAAAGAAATGCTACACATGAAGTTGTTAAACCATTTTCTATGGTGTGTGCATCTATTGTCTCCAGCTATTGTCTCACTTTAGTGGGACATTATGCAAAACACTGGGATAGAAAATTCTGAAGCTTGATTTTTGCTAAACAGTAAAATAGATACATCTAGATGAGAACGCTTATATCATTTAATCAAATCAGTTTTGTCTTACAACAAGAAAAAGGATCATTAAAACTAAATAAAATCAATAAAAACAGTAATGACATTTTATCTGTGAACAAGTTTGTTCAAACAGCAATGCCGTCAGTTAGAACTGATTTTAAATCCCTGACCATCTCACTGTGAAGGAATTCTTCTTCTGCATATAATTTATTTTTTATTTTCTTGGCTCTTATCCAGTCCTACCACTGAGTAACCTTGAGCTAATGGAAATTCTGGTTCCAGCTTTTGTTCTTAAACATTAAAAAAATGACTCTTTTTTTCTTTGCCTATTTGTCTTATCAAGATAATAACAACAGAATTGTTTGCTTAGGCCATGTAATAAATGATATGATTTGAGTTGTAAAGTATGAACATTACATCTATTTTATAACCTGTACTCTCCCAGCTCTGGTAGCATAGTGGCTAAGGCACATGACTGCTAACCAGAAGGCTGGCTGTTCAAACCCACCAGCCACTCCTCAGAAGGAAGATGGGGCAATCTACTTCCATAGAGATACTACCTTGGCAACCCAAGGAGGGGTTGCTATGAGTCAGGTCTGACTCGATGGTATATAACAACTCTCCCATAGGGAACGGAGCTGTTAACCATTTTATGTGGACTGATAAATTTTCTACTGTTATTTGTAAGGATGATGTTTTTAAAACTTTATAGAAGAAATATTTTATAATTTAGGACTATGTGGCTGAAAGTAACCAAATGCTACAGTCCAACAGGTTTTATTTAATTAGGATTTTCCAGTAGATATTTAAATTTTCATTTGACCAATTTGCAGAAGCATTCTAAATGGATTGTCTAAGTGTCAAAGATGGTATTATGGCTTTCAAGGGTATCAAAGTGTGTTTGCTGTCCCATAGGCAGGATGTGATTGCGTCTTCTTATTTCTGCTAATGTTGTTGTTGCTGTTATGTGCCGTCGAGTCATAGCGACCCCTCCTTGGGTTTCTGTGGCAGTATCACTATGGAAGTAGATTGCCCTGTCTTCCTTCCAAGAAATGTCTGGTGGGTTTGAACCACCAGCCTTCTGGTTAGCAGTCAAGTGCCTTGGCACTATGCTACCAGAGCTCCTGCTTATATTAAGTGCTATTAATGAAGTCCAAGGGACTTGTACACCATGTGATCCTCAGCCTATACAACTACAACAGAAAAACTAGATGGTACCCAGCTACCACTGTCAACCACTTGGAGGGGGATCTTTGTAGGAGATCCTGGATTGAGTGGGAGAACAATGTGGAACAAAACTCAAAATCATGAAAAAAAAAAAAAGAAGAAGAAGAAAAGACCAGGTTTGCTGGTCTGATAGAGCCTGGTGGGCTATCAGACCATGGCCTGAGACTATGGCCCCTAGCTGCCCCTGAGGTCTGGAATTGAACCCACTCCTGTGGATTCCAGCCAAACAAAAGACAAGCATATGAGCTGAGAATTTACATTAGGTAGATACACTCCTTGGAGAGACCAATCATGGGAGGATAGAAGGGTCATGCATGCATGGGGAGACAACTTGGGGGTCAGAAGTGCATAGGTGGGAAGAACACAGGGAAGGGGTAACTATTGGGAGGAAGTGGGAGAGGAACTGTTGCACTGTGGGAAATTGCAGTCAACATCATGAGACAAAGTGTATGTGAGATCCTGTATAGAAAATGAATTTACTCCCAAATCACAATACAAATTAAAGAAAAAAAAAAAAAGAAGAAGAAGAAGAAGAAGAATTGATGTCTTTGAATTATGGTGTTGACAAAGAATACTGATTATTCCATGGACTACCAGAAGAATGAACAAATCTGTCTTGGAAGAAGTAAAACCTCACTCCTTAAAAGTGAGGATAGCAAGCCTTTGCTTCATGTACTTTGGACATAGTATCAGGAGTAACCAGTTCCTGGAATAAGACATCATGCTTGGTAAAGTAGAGAATAAGTAAAACAGGAAGATTTTCAGGGAGATAGATTGACACAGTGGCTGCAACAATGAGCTCAAACTTGGCAATGATTGTGAGGATGTCATATGACCAAGCACTTTTTCATTCTGTTGTGTATAGTGTCACTATGAGTCAAAACTGACACAACAGCACCTAACAACAAAAAACAACAATAAGTTTGTGGGTTGCTTTTGATTGTTTAACATATGCTGCCTTTATTCCATCAGCACTCAGAACTTCAGATAGAATACTTTTGTCAAAGCAATATTTTGTCATGTTGTAATATCTAAAATCAAATAAGACATATAAAATTAAATATATGAGACTGTTTTTGATAACATTAAAGTCCTATTAGAAGCTTGATTGTTGCTATCTATGTTCTTGTTTTGAATAGCTAAGGAAGACAAACTTGTCTGTCAGTTTGTCCTACTGTGGTGGAGTATTATTGTGAGGCTTGAGGCTGTGCCACCAGTGTATCAACCCCAGCAGGACTGCACATGGTGCACAGTTTTCAATAGCTTACAGACTGAGACAGACTAGGAAGAAGGAGGAGGCCATCCACTTCTCAAAGAGTTGGGCAGGAAAAACCTTATGAATAGCAGAGAAACACTGTCTGATACATTACTGTGCAACATTATGAATAGCCTGGAAACATTGTCTGATACAGTGCAGGACAATAAGCCACTTTGGTTGGAAGGCTCCCAAAATAGGACCAGGAAAGAGCTGCATCATCAGAGTAGAACCAGCATTAATGATATGGTTAATTAATGATAAGTTAAAGCTTTTGAGACCTACAATTGCTGACATGGCACAACTCAAATTGAGGAGAAACAGCTGCAAACATCTATTAATAATCAGAACATGGAATATACGAAGCATGAATCTAGGAACATTGGAAGTTGCCAAAAATGAAATGGAGCACATAAAGATTTATATTCAGCTGAAATGGATTGGTTTTGGTCATTTTGAATCAGACCGCCATGTGGTCTACTATGCTGGGAATGACAATTTGAAGAGGAATGGCATGGCATTCATCATCACAAAAGATGTTTCCAGGTCTGTCCTGAAGTAAAATGCTGTTGTGATAGGATAATATCCATACGCCTACAGGGAAGACCAGTTAATACGACTATTATTCAAATTTGTGCACCAACTACCAAAGCCAAAAATGAGGAAACTGCAGATTTTTTATCAGCTTCTGCAGTCTGAAATTGACCAAACATGCAATCAGGCTGCATTAATTATCACTGGTGACTGGAATGCAAAAGTTGGAAACAAAGAAGAATCACGGGTAGTTGTAAAATTTGGCCTTGGTAAGAGAAATGATGCTGAAAATTGCATGATAGCATTTTCCAAGACTAACAACTTATTCATTGCAAATACCTTTTTTCAACAACACAAATAGCAGCTATAAACCTGGACTTCACCTGATGGAATACACAGGAATCAGATTGACTACATCTATGGTAACAGACGATGGAAAAGCTCAATATCTTCAGCCAAAACCAGGCCAGGAGCTGATTGTGGAACAGACCATCAACTGCTCATATGCAAGTTTAACTTTAAGTTAAGACACTTAAAACAAGTCCATGAGAGCCAAAATAGGATCTTGAATATATCCCTCCTGAATTTAGAGACCATCAAAAGAATGGATTTGATGATTGAAAACCAAAAGAATTGTGGGATGACATCAAGAACATAATCTATGAAGAAAGCAAGAAGTCAGTAAAAAGATGAGGAAAGAAGGAAAGACCAAAATGGATGACAGAAGAGACTCTGAAACTTGCCCTTGAGTAGAGAGTAGCTAACGTAAGTGGAAGAAATGACAAGATAAAAGAGATTAATAGAATATTTCAAAGAGCAGCTCGAGCAAACAAAACCAATTACTATTATGAAATGTGCAAAGATTTGGAGTTGGAAAACCAAAATGGAAGAACATGTTTGGCATTTCTCAAGCTGAAAGAACTGAGGGGGAAAAAAAAAAAATTATGCCTCAAGCTTCAATATTGAAAGATTCTATAGCCAAAATATTGAATGATTCAGGAAGCATTAAAAGAAGATGGAAGGAATACACAGTCACTGTACCAAAAAGAACTGGTAGATCTTCATCCATTTCAGGAGGTGCCATATGATCAAGAACCAATGGTACTGAAGGAAGAAGTCAAAGCTGCACTGAAGGAATTGGGGAAGAACAAGCCTCCAGGAATTGATAGAATACCCACTGAGATTGCATTA
>NW_006921696.1:9098282-9099021 GCF_000298275.1 Orycteropus afer afer
GTCCAGCCAAGTTGACACACAGCTCCAACTATCACAGTCCACCCCTTGTCAACTTTGCAAATGTACACATCTTCTTAGCCATATATAATCTCTAAATAAGGACAATTATAAAGTCATATTTGCACCTAACATGATATGGTAAGACATGTACAACCGGAACGCATTAACCTTATGAACATTTCACAGTTCATAACAGAAGGAAACAAAAATATTTGATGCACATATACAATGAAGAAATATAACAATCACAGTCCTCGTTTCTGCAACTAGTCATGTGGTGGTAGCTGATATTCAGAGCTACCTTCTCCCACCACCCATTCTGTGTTCCCCTTGCCCTCAGCAAGCACCTCAGCTGGTCATGGTTCACTGGTGAGGTGAACCAAAACTTCATTCATTCCTGAAGCATCTGGCTGTTAGCAGTTGGCCTGCTTCCAGTGTATTTATGGGCATCCTGGCAAAAGAGACACTCTTCCATGGATCGGGATTCTGCTGTGCTCCCTACAACTGTCCATCCACAAACAATATACCATTCAGCCTGGAGCTATTGGATTCATCATTCGTTGGAGTCAACAGTCAGTATACTGCCTGCCAACCTTGAGCTCCTCAGCCTGCTGCAAGAGTCGGGAAAAGCCTCCAGCTTGACATTGATCCAAGAACTTTGGACTTGCCAGCTTCTATAAGTGTGTGAGCCATTTTCCTAAGATAAATTTCTCTTTCTCTCTCTCTATAAGCTTTACTG
>NW_006921696.1:9099121-9099828 GCF_000298275.1 Orycteropus afer afer
GGGCATGAGGTGGCAACATTAATATGTAAATTAGCACTACCAACTGATCAAGTACTTGTGAAAAGTGAGGCTCTGGGTGATCCCATATTTGATACTTTTCTGCAATTTTGTCAGCATGTGGAGTATAAGGAAGCTGGTTGTTTGGTCCTACTTACACTAGACAAAGTGGTGAAAGAGTGAGATAAGCACAGGACTGCTGAGTCACAAGTTGCATAAAACACCTCAGTGTTTCCAGTTGTGCTCTGAAAGAAAACCATATTTCTTCTAGTAACAGAGCCCAGAGACTGTCATGAGAGATGGCAGGAGCAGAGCCAAGAGAACTGGCATGAGACATCAACAGCCTTACCAACTCTCGAAGAAGAAAGCTTGATGCCATTGGTTAGGTGGCTTCCTGGTGGAGTGGGCTGCCTCCAGGCATTAATTGATATAAGAGACTGGCTTGAAATGGAGTAGCAGGTTGGCCAGCCCATGGAGCAAGAAAACTAAATGTCCTTTGGGGCAAGAAGATTCCTGGTGGAGTGGGTTGTCCTCAGGCATTAATTGGTAGAAGCGGAGACCATGGAAATGGAAGCAGAGTTGCCTCAGCCTGAAAGGGTAAGACCATGGCCTTTAGGGTGGAACAATCACAGCCCCCTAGGTTTCAAAGAGCTAGGCCTTCACCAACTTGGTTCTGGAGTGTGGGGCTGCTCGTTCATGTGAGCCAGTGG
>NW_006921696.1:9100778-9102024 GCF_000298275.1 Orycteropus afer afer
AGAGCTGGACCCCAAGGTTGAGGGGCTTTCACCCATCCCCTAGAGCCTGGCACTTTGAACTTGGACTTAAAGCCTCCAAATTGTAAAAATAAACTCCTGTTTGTTAAGGCCATCCCATTTGTGGTATATATTCCTGTCAGAGTGGCACTAGGTAACCAGAACAGAGATACTTCAACAAACAGATGCCCCACAGGAGGCACTCACTTGGTTATACCAAGAGATTTGGAAAACAACTACCTGGCCAAGTGACTGGAAGAGATTCATATTTGTACCCTTTCCAAAGAAAGGTGATCCCACAGAATGTGGAAATTATCAAACAATGTCATTAATATCGCACATAAGTAAAATCTTACTGAAGATAATTAAAAAAATGGTTGCAGCAGTATACTGACAGAGAACTTCCAGAGATGCAAGCTGGATTCAGAAGAGAACATGACACAAAGTATATAGTATTTCAAATACCAGCAGGGTCACCCTTTGTGGACAGGTTCTAGTGGAACTTCTAGACTAAGACAGACTTGGAAGAAGGAAGGAGCCATCCACTTCTCAAAGAACTGGTCAGTGAAAACCTTATGAATTACAGTGAAACACTGTCTGATATATTACTGGAAAACTTCATGGACAGCTCAGAAAAATTGTCAAATATAGTGCTGGAAGATGAGCCCCTCAGGTCAGAAGGCACTCAAAATACAACTAGGGAAGAGGTGCCTCCTCAGAGTAGAGTCAACCTTAATAATGTGGATGGAATAGAGCATCAGAACTCAGTTTGCTGATGCGGCACAACTCAAAATGGGAAGAAACAGCTGCAAACAGCCACTAATAATCAGAACACGGAATGTACAACATATGAATCTAGGAAAATTGGAAGTTGCCAAAAATGAAATGGAATGCATTAAGATCAATGTGCTACACATTAGTGAGTTAAAATGGACTGATTTTGGCCATTTGGAACCAGGAAACCATATAGTCCACTATGCCAGGAATGACAAACTAAAGAGGAATGGTGTGGCATTCATTGTCACAAAGAATATTTCAAGATCTATCTTGAAGTACAATGCTGTCAGTGATAGGATAATATCTATATACCTACAAGGAAGACCAGTTAATACTACTATTATTTAAATTTATGCACCAACCACCAAAGCCAAAGATGAGGAAACTGAAGATTTTTTACCAACTCCTGCAGTCTGAAATTGATGAAACATGCAATCAAAAGGTGTGGATTATTACTAGTGACTGAAGTGCA
>NW_006921696.1:9102714-9105850 GCF_000298275.1 Orycteropus afer afer
TATGAGTCGGGCCGACTCGACGGCACATAACAACAACAACAACAACGATGACTTATTCATTGCAAAAATTTTTTCAACAACATAAACAACATCTATACATGTGGACCTTACCAGATGAAATAAACAAGAATCAAAGTGACTACATCTGTGGAAACAGGTGTTGGAAAAGCTCAATATCTTCAGCCAAAACAAGAACAAGAGCTGACTGTTGAACAGACCATCAACTGCTCATATGCAAGTTCAAGTTGAAGCTGAATAAAGCTGAAGACAATTAAAACAAGTCCACAAAAGCCAAAGTATGACCATCATTATATACCTCCTGAATTTACAGACCATCTAAAGAATAGATTTGATACATTGAACACCAATGACTGATAACCAGAGGAATTGTGAGATGACATCAAAAGTATCATCTATGAAGAAAGCAAAAGGTCATTGAGAAGACAGGAAAGAAAGAAAAGAACAAAATGGATGTCAGAAAAGACTCTGAAACTTGCTCTTGAATGGAGAGTAGCTAAAGCAAATGGAAGAAATGACCAGATAGAAGAGCTGAACAGAAGATTTCAAAGAGCAACTCGAGAAGACAAAGTCAATTATTATTATGAAATGTGCAAAGACTTAGAGTTGGACAACCAAAAGGGAAGAACATGCTTGGCATTTCTCAAGCTGAAAGAACTGAAGAAAAAAGTTAAGCCCCGAGTTGCAATATTGAAAGATTCTACAGGCAAAATGTTGACTGATGCAGGCAATATCAAAAGAAGATGGAAGGAATACCCAGAGTCACTGTACCAAAAAGAATTGGTCAATGTTCATCCATTTCTAGAGGTGACAAATGTTCAAGAATGAATGGCACTGAAGGAAGAAGTCAAAGCTGCACTGAAAAACTGGCAATGCTGAAGAGGATTCTTTTTTATTGTGATTTGGGTGAAAATTTACAGAGCAAATTCACTTTCCATACAGCAGTTCACATACACTTTGTCTCATGACATTGACCCCAATTTACCACAATGCAACAGCTCCCCTCCCACTTCCTACCGATAGTTACCTCTTCCCTGTGCCCATCCCTCCATGCACTCCTGCCCCCTGAGCTGTCTCCTGTGCATAAGCAGCCCTTAAAAGCAAGAGCATCCTGATTTGCACAACAAATGTGTTTAGTTTAAAAATGCCATTTTTCTATTGCAATGAAGATGGGGTATAAAGTAATTAATACTGAAGGCACTAAGTTTTTTTTTTTATTTATTGAAAAGAGCATAATTATAAATTACTTATGTAAACATGTTCAGATGTACTCTGTACTCATATCCAAACATGATTCATTGAAAAAAATACACTTAATTTTTTGCCAACTCAAATAACCATAAATATGATCTTATAGTATTTCTAAAGGACTCAGTTTTCAAGTTGGAGATGATTACATGTTTATAACTTAGAAAAATAGATAGTAATTTACATAAACCATTTAAATAACAAAATTCCAATCAGACATGTTAGTAGAAAAAATTATAGAGGCAACTTTAGTATATTAAATGGGCTTGATTTTTAAAAAATAAAGTGAATTTAAATCCACCATTTCACAGCAAGCATTGTTGAGTATATAGAAAATCTTTATTTATAGACATGATACCTGTGCTGTATTTCATTTAATACAGTTTGGGTGAAGTTCATAACCAATAAAAGAAGTCACAAGTTCATTGAGAAACTGCCTCAGCATGTACCTTCTGAACAGAGTTGGCGAGCTTGGGTGTTTAGTGCAATTGAGGAATTGTTCTTCTGGAATTTTTCTGGGTATTTTAAAATTTTCAATAATACCTACAGGATTTTCTTTTCTAAATAAATAAATAAAGGGAAGGTTGGCCAGGTTGGTCATCTTTTGAGATTTTTACTTCTTATAAATAATCATAAATAATTTGGCTTCTCTTATATCTTCTTAGTGTATAAATTCAAAATTATTGTTCTCAGCTGCTGTTGAATTTGTTCCTAACTCATGGTGACCCACTGCACACTGTAGCTTGATTATTGTGATCTATAGGGTTTTCACTATAGAAGTAGATTGCCAGGTATTTCTTCCTAGTCTATAGGTTCTACTGAAAGCTGTTCAGCAATCAAGACAGTGAGCTGCTTATTGAATTGTATTGAGGGATTGCTATGAATTGAATTACATCACCAAAAAGGTATATTAAACACCTCATGCCTGTGAATGCAGCTTTGTTTAGAAATAGAGCCTTTGTAGATGTTTGTAGATGTAAGGATCCTAAACCTACTGACATCAAGTTGATTCTGACTCAAAACAATCCCTGCTGGGTTTCCAAAGCTGTAAATCTTTACAGAAGTAGACTGCTTTATCTTCCTCCCATGGAGCAGTTTGTGGGTTTGACTTCTCCTGGTTAGCAACCAAATGCCTTACTCACTGCACCAGCAGAGCTACTTGTGAGGACCGTAGGCAAAGCAAGTGGTTAACTACTGACTTAAATATAGGCAGTATGAACCCACCCAGGGTGCTGTGGAAGAAAGCCTTAGAGATCTGATTCCATAAATATTACAGTCAAGAAAAACCTATAGAGAAGTTCTACTCGATAACACATGTGGTCACCATGAGTTGGAATTGACTCTATAGCAATGGGTTTTGTTTTTATGTGTTTGCTATTGTGTGCCATTGAATCAGCTCTGACTCATAACAACTCTACAACAGAATGAAACACTGCCTGGTTCTGTGCCAGCCTCATAATCTTTGCTATTCCTGAGCCCATTATTTGCAGCTACTGTGTCAATCTATCTCATTGAAAACCTTCCCCTTTTTTGTTGACCCTCCGCTTTACCAGGCATGATATCCTTCTCTAGGAAATGGTCCCTTCTGACAGGATGACCAAAGTAGTGAGATGAAGTCTGGCTATTCCCTCTTCCAAGGAGTATTCTGGTTGCACTTCTCCCAGGACAGATTTGTTAGTTCATTTGGCAGTCCATAGTACTTTCGGTATTCTTCGCCAACACCACAACTCAAAAGCATCAGCTCTCCTTTGGTTTTCCTTATTCATTGTCCAGCTTTCACAGGCATATGAAGTGATTGAAAATTTTATAGATGTTCTCCAGTAAAATTAGGTCATCCTAGAGTACAAACGAAAAAAAAAAAAAAAAAAAA
>NW_006921696.1:9106810-9143947 GCF_000298275.1 Orycteropus afer afer
ATGACAGAGCCACAGATACACCCTCCTTACATAAATGGCCACACTGAATTTTAGGGATTTCATCTGGTCATAATAAACAAAATTTGATTTCTGGTCTTCAAACCCCAAGCTTTAGTGAAAGAGCATGACTTAGCAGTCACATATACTCAGGTTTGAGTTTTTGCTTTTATTATTTGCTGGTCTTATGGATTTAGGGACCCCTGCTTCAGGAAAATCACTGACTCACTCTAAGCCTTTCTTTGCTTACTTATAAAATTTGAATAACACTACTTTGCAAAGTTGTTGCATTGGTAAATAATAAAGAACACCTGGTACATAGCAGATTTTCTGTAGATGATAATTTACCTATAAAGTCAATTTTGATATCCCACAAGCCAGGACCATTATATTCTCTCCTTTTAAGAATTTCAAGTCTCACCTTTTTTCTTTTTCTTCTTAGTGTTTACAAACTATAATCCTAATCAATGTCATCTTCCTCTTCTGTTTTCCTTCTAGTACTAAATGGAATGGAATAAGGATGAGGAGACTGGAAGAGAAATGTTATGTTCTTCCTTTCCGCCATTATCTCCTCTGTCATTTCTTATTTTCAATTCCAATCTCAAAGACATCAGAGACACAGAACTACTTGGAAGATCTTGGCCCTAAAGAGGAAAAAAATGATATTAATTTCCATTGCACTTTCACTTTTTCTATCATCAGTTTCTCCATGGTTGGTACTGCTCTGGTTGCAGAATGCAATTGTTTAAATCACCAGTGGAAAGTATTTCAGGGACACATAAATTAGGTTATATCTTCTTAATCTTCAGCTTTTCTCTGTTTATTTCTTTGATTGGAATTTTGTATAAAAATGATTAACTTTGCTTCATGAATTATATTAGATCCTATGTTAGAAAAAGTTTAAAGTAGTTCATCTCAGGTCCTGAAGACTCAACATCTTCCTTCTCTGTCTCTTTGGTCAACAATCAGATTTGTTTCTCTGACCCTTCTCCCTCATGGCACAGAATTTTTATTTCTCCATCTCATTCTACTCTGGGTTATGTTGATGGCACACTTTCTCTATCTTTCTGAAGAAATTGTAAACTCTTTGAAAATATATTTTATTTAATGTCCTCAAGTCCTTTGACTTCCTGCCAGTGCTTAGCAGATAGTAGAGACTGACTAAATATATGTGGAAACAAGGACATCAGCATTATCTAGAACATTAAAGTATTATCATTTTAAAATATCTACAATGGTATTTTTCTGGAAACATATAAAAAAATTATCCTCAGTTTACAAAGAATTTCAGAAGAACTTTTGTGATTTAGTTGTGACCATAGTAATTAAATTTTTTTATAGTAAGAATATTAACAGCAATGATTATATTCCCAAACAAGCTTGGAAAAACATCATGTTATTATATGTCTAATGTACCTAAAAGAGGAGACCAAATGCCCTTTAAATGTTCCTTCTTAGAAATTTGCTCACCATGCCTCACTTTCTTATCTTCTCCATTGGCTTAGGAGGTTAGAAGGAAGTTTTTGACATGAGTTCAGTGGGGATTATAAAGACTTTTTTTGTGGGCATCATTAGTAAATCAAGTCAGCATATTTCCTGAAAGAAAGTAAGTCTAGTTGAATCATTCAGTTCCCAAAAGGAAAAGTGATGTCAAGTGAAGACAGAATATAGGGTGCATAACTTTGGCAATACTTGTAGAATTTTTACAAAGTTTAATGTTCTATAAAGTGTTCTATGACTGGTTTATAAGATTATTCATAACCTTTTTCTGATATGATCACAACAACAAGCAGAATGTTGGCTAGTTAAAAGTTCTTTACTAATGAAAGACCTGTAGGGAATAGGTACCTGCTACAATTTATTATTTGCAAATAGTATTCAGCATAGAGAGTACTTATATAATAAAGCTTATTATATAACTTACATAATTTTAATTGATAAGTAATCAAGGGGAAGGCCCTTGACAAGAAGGACTGACACAGTGGCTGCAATGATGGGCTCAGGTGTAGCAAGAATCGTTAACCTGGCACCAGACAAGGTAGTGTTTCATTCTATTGCACATAGGGTTGCTATGAGTTGGAGATAATGCAACAACCCCTAACAACAAGAAGTAATCATGAACTTCAGCAAGAAATGGTCAAAAAATTAAGTTAGTGGCACATTAAATTTTCAGTTGTCACACAATTTAGAAAAAAGCTGTATTTATTTCTTGCTTCTTAACAAGTGATTTAATATAATAGTTAAAAAAAGAAAAGGAAAAGAAAGAAAAACCTCACTGCCATCAAATTGATTCTGACTCATAGCCACCCCCTTTGGGTTTCCGAGGCAATAAATCTTTATGGAATTAGATTGTTCCATCTCACTTCCTGGTGGCTGGTGGATTTGAACTGCCAACTTTCTGGTTAGCAGTCAAATTCCTTACCTATTTTTAAGGTTTTCTAAATGTGAAACAATAAATAAAATACAAATATGTGAAAGAATTCTTTGAAATTCAAACAAAAGTATATCATAAATACTAAAGCATTATTGTTTTCAGAGAATTTAATAATATATTTGCTTTTTCTAATCACTATTTTTTTTTTTCCTTATGCCATGGGAAAATTGTGTATGTTTTATGGATGAACTTCCATAAAAGCAAGATCAGAATTCTTACAACTTGACAAGCATAAGAAAAACTCTGTTTATGGTGCTTCCAAAAAAGGTAGGCCTAAGGAGAATCTTAAAAAGATCTTCCTGCTCATGACCCTCATGTCTGAGACCCTATGAAGCATCAATAGAAAGATTCATACCCATTCTGTTCAATGAGAACACAGAGACCCAAGCAAATTTGACTTGTGGGCACTTTTGTATTTCTAGCCCCGTGAAAGGAGAAAGAGAAAACTAAACTGCTAATAAGTTAAAATTAAATACAGAGAAAAGTCTGAAAATCAGAAAAATGACTATTACATATAATTCTTTGACAGAATGGACTACCAAATGGACTACTTTGTTTTGTTAAAAAACAAAAATATATGGGGCCCAAAGGAGACAAAAGATATAAAGTAAAACAGTGGAAAAACCTAACAATGGGAAGAAATAAGGCCACCAGAGAGGCTAATATTGAACCACTAGATTTTCAAATAACAAAAAGGTTGAACATCACCTTCTGGGACTTCATAAGATGGGATTCAGACCTACTGTTTGCTGACAATGAAGGTAAGAACAGAAGGCAAAGTGCAAATAAATGTTCCAGAGTTGCTCTGATAGAAAAATACCGTGTTTTATCAAAATGATAAAAATAAGCTACAGAGCAAAACACACAAGAAAACTTCACCATGTGTTTTCCAAGAGAGTATTTCTGGTCTCACAGGAAAATACGTGAGTGTGGTAGATGTAGAGTTGAACAGTCTCAGTTTCCAGAAAAATTTTGGTAGGAAAGGTAGCTAATTCCTTTCCTTCCTGGTCTGTCCATCTTCTGACAAGCACTTATACTGGAAAACAAGTAGTTTACTGTCTTCTATAGGCAGAATCAGGGAAAATTACATTTTTCATTTGAAATACAATTTCTACTCTATTATTTATATTCACAGGTATATTCATTTAGCATGTAAATAAAGGCATTCTTGGGGATATATTAAACTTTCCACTGAAACCTAATGAAAACAATTACTCAGTGCTGTCAAGTCGGATCTGAATCATAGCATCCCCTCCTTGGGTTTCTGAGGCGGTATCACTATGGAAGTAGATTGCCTAACTTTCCTTCCAAGGAATGACTGGTGGGTTTGAACCACCAGCCTTCTGGTTAGCAGTCAAATGCCTTGGGCACTACGCTACCAGAGCTCCTAATAAAAACAGTTAGTTCCTTAAATAATTCATTCAACACATATTTGCTTTTGTTATTGAACATTTATGATGTTCTAGACATTGATCTGGGTGGTAGGAATATATTGACAAAGAGAATCAGTAAAGTCATTGCCATCATGGAATTTACATTTAGGCTAAGGAAGAAAGAAAATAAACAAAGTTATCACTAGCTAATATTATGGCAGAAAGTGCTAGGAGGAATAATAAAGCAGAAGAGGGGAGTGGAAAATTATCAAGGAGGGAGCACTTGCCATCTTAGACAGGCAGACAGACATTAAGGAAGGTAGAGCTGAATCATTTGTATGTTGGCAGCAAGTAGGCTCCAGGCACAGGGAAGAGCAGGGCATGGTTGGTATGTTTGGGGAAAAGAAAGGAAGTTATAGTGGCTGGAAGATGTGTGGGAAAGGTATACAGCATTCAGAGTAGGCTGTTATCAATCTACTGCTATGTAACGAATCACCCCAAAATCTAGGGGCTTAAAATAGCAAAGATTTATGATTTATCACAATTCTATTGGTTGAATGAGCAATTGTTTGACTGGTGTCACATGCATTGCAGTCAACCAGCAGCTTGGTTGGAAGTGATAGTCTAAGATGGCCTCACTCTCTCGTATGGGGCCATCCATCCACGACTTCTTTATATGGTGGTAGTGGGGCCTCTTAGGATCATTACCTTCAAGGGAATCTACAAAGCCAGTCCAGATTCAGGGGGTGGGAAAAAAGAGACTCAACTCTTAATGGAAGAAACATCAAAGCATTTGTGACCAAAGTAAAACTACCTCATAGGCTATAGAAAAGACTTAGAATTGCATTGCAAGAGTCATGGGTAGTGATTGGAAGGTTTTGAGTAAGGATATCTTGTGGGCAGATTGTTTCTCAAAGACCTTTCTGGATGTTGTATGGATAGATTATTGTGGGGCAAAGGTGCAAGCAGAGAGATGAGTGGAGGCAAATTTAATAGCATTCCCTCCAGTATCCATTAAGCCTGTAGAAAGAAGCTGATAGCTTTTAATATAGAGAGTCATTATGCTCATAATCCATGACACCCCTCATGGCTCAACTTATGGCAAAGTGGTATAAATTACTTAGGACGAAGATAAAGCTTTTCAATTTTTTTTTTTCAGAAAAGGACATTCAGGAGCCATATTTCCACCATATAGCGATTGCATTAAATTATCTGTGCTGCACTGGAACTTTGTCATTTTAAATAAGAATATCATAATCTCAAAAAGGCATTCCTATTATATCTTTCTCCAAAGAGCTCTAAGCAGTATAAAAATACTCTGTGATAGAAGCAGCCATTTAAATTATTACTGTGGAAATCCTTGCAGTTGTGTGCACATTTTGTGAATGTGCATATATTATGCATGCCATAACTATTTATAGATGCATCTGCTAAAGATTGCTGTCATTTTTTTATTTTGTCTGATTTCATCTTCATTTTTTTTTTAATTCTCCTCATAATCATTTTCAATATTTTAAGTCTGGTTAAGAGCACTATAATGAATGATTTTTTTTTTTTTAAATCAACACAGAAGAGGTCCAGGGGGTGTTGGTTAAGAGAGGGGAGAGAACAGAGTGTGAGTCTCTTTAGAGGATGCACTTCACTACCCAGGAGGCAATCTCAAAGCCGAAGGACCTTCGTGATCATTGACTTCACTTTATTAGTCAAGAAATTGAGGCCTGGAAACGCTGTCAGGTCCCTATCCTGTAGGATGCAGCCCATAGATATGTTTTCTTTCACCATCAGTGTATTTTAGTTTTAGTTCCAGTTAGTCTTGGACATTAGAAACTCAAGAGCTTTTGCATAAACTGTCTGTATTCTGACTTTCCTTGATATAGTAAGCTATCTTAGAACACCGAATATTTTTCAACTTTCTCCACTGGCCTGCCTCTCTCATTTCTTTGAATAGAATTTGCTTCCATTTTATTCTAACCTCTGGGCCACAGAAATCTTAGTGGTAGAAATGAGTCCAAAAGCACCAGTTCCATGTTCCTTCCAAGTCTCTCTTCTTTGCTTTTCTTTGAGATACTAATTTTTACTGGTGGTTTTCAGATATGGGGAGAGGGGGAAGCAAACAGTTGCCATTAAGTTGATTCTAACTCATGGGGACCCCTTTTGGGTAAAGTAGAACTGCTCCAGATTTTTCAGGGCTGTGACCTTTTGGAAGCTAATCACCAGGCCTTTCTTTTGAGGCTCGTCTGGATGGATTCAAACCCCCAAGCTTTTTTGGTTAGTAGCCCAGAGTTTAATGATTTCCATCTCATACAGACACTTTTTCAGACATAACTATCCATTAAAAATCTATTTTGTCCAAATTGGAGAAAGTTGTTTGTGGATAATGCATCCTGATAAAGCCAATCCCTGTACCTTTATTTAAAAAAAAAAAAAAATCTTTCATTCACAGAGCAGAAAGCAGATGGGCTATTTCAGAGCTGGGACCATATGGGATCATCAGCTAAGAATGAATGGGGCAGAGAGAGTCCCTCCCCACAGAGGAGCACATTGAGAGTTACTTCAGCTGAAAAGATGCCATTAAGAAACTCATAATAACTGTATCTGGTGCCTTCCTACCTCAGATACTACTCATTAGGAAGCTCCACATCCTTTAGACTTTTATTAATATGCTATTAAAAAAAAAAAATCAGTCTTCTTCTGTTCAGAGAGGTGAGTTAGGAATACTGTGGAATAATGTTACTGCTGCCAGGCAACAAATTAAAACAAATATAAACTGTCTGCTAGGAGTTTTGTCTGGCTCCTAGAATATGCCTTAGAGTTGACAATTTCAGCTAAAACATTGTATTCTTTCTTTGTTGTTAACGTAAAATCTATGTCTCATTTTAAAAACAAAGGATTCTGAATTGAGGTTTTACATGTTATCTTTACATATATTTATATGGAATATTTCACCTTTTTAAAAAATAAATATTTATTTTAAATGAAATGTTCACTTCTCATTATGGCCAACCTACTTTTCACAAGATGGCTTTTAATTAGCCATCTGCATTTTGGATAGGGGCTTGTGTTAAATAAATCAAGAAATCAAAGAAGTACTTCAAGGATTGAGGAGAAGGAACATGTAAACGGCACATCACATGCACTGTTACTGATGGAATCCTTACCTATTTCTGTGCACCAGCACATATAGGTGACATGATCCACACATCACACACACTAAGCACAATGGCTCTCTCCAGATTTCTCCAGAAAATCACTAACTAGCACTTGAGAACTATTAGCAGCCATATTATTGATCAAGGACAGTAAATGCTTGAATTTGACATGCAGATATGTAATCAATATGTATAGTAGCTAATGCTTGTTACTTCATTGAAATTCAAATCCCTCTAAATGATGTTAAAATTAAAGTGTTGTCAATCTTCCCTTGACTTGTTATGACTGAAGGGACTAAAAGTTTGCAAACATCTGTCTCAGAGGTTGTCTGCAGATGACTTTGAACATGTACTTTCTTTTTTACTGACCTCTTACTTGGCATATGATTAAGACACTTTGCTCTGGAGACCTTACCGCTGACCTTTCCTGACCCAGTATTCATTTTCCTGCTAATATGAAGCTTAGAGTCTTCCTCTCTATGTATCTGGCCCTTCTTCTAAGTTATTAGTTATTAATCAATTTATATCTAATTAACAGGATCATATATTCACTGTGAGTCCTCCAATAACTTCTAGACTAACTATGAGCACATGATGAGTATAAAAGGAGTAAACCAAAAACCAAACCCACTGCCATCAAGTTGATTCTGACTGAAAGTGACTCTAGAGGCCATAATAAAACTGTCCCATAGTATTGCCAGGGAGCTCTGGTTAGCATAGTGCCTAAGGCACTTGACTGCTAACCAGAAGGCTGGTGGTTCAAACCCATCAGCCACTCCTCAGAAGGAAGATCACTTCCTTAGTGATACTGCCTTGGAAACCCAAGGAAAGATCACTATGAGTCAGGTCCGACTCAATGGCACATAACAACAACACAGTATTGCCAAGGCTATAAATATTTACGGCAGCAGACTGCCTTATCCTTTTCCCATAGAGCTGCTGGTGGGTTCAAATTGTGAACCTTTTGGTTAGCAGCCAGATGCCTTAACCACTGCACAACCAAGCTCTTTACAATGAAGTCAAATTCCTTCAAAGGAAGATTCCTGTATTCCTGGGTGGTATTAAAGTCCCTCTTAAATCAGGCCACATCTGCTTTTTAAAGTTAGTCTCCATTTAACTTCCTACTTCAGCCAGATTGGTCTACCTGCCAGAGATAGCCTGACTTCAGCTTTCCTGTTTAGACATCATCTGAAGTCCCAGCTCTCTATCTTTTCAATTTGACTTGCATTATTTTTTTAAGACTCAGCTTATGTCACTTGCACCTTGTTTATAAAATCTACCTCTGCAAAAATGAGGTAATCTCCAAAGAGTATGGTCCCTGCCCTGAGCCACACAGTGGGGCTATAAAAGTGCAGACTCCTGAGTTCTATTCCCAGTGGGCTTTCTGTCCAGTTGAAGAGAGCACAGTCACTCCATCCATTCAGTGCTTTGAAAGAGGAATTCAGAGGGCTGTGGTCTCAGAAAAAGGGCGTAACCTCACAAGACCTGGAGGAAAGTGAAGGTGAAGCTAGATTATCTGAGGTTGGCCAGAGGAAGGGTGCTTAGAGATGATCATGCCAGAGAGTGAAGAGGGGTGAAGCCTTAGAGTGGAATGAGAGTGAGATATCCTAAACAAGTACTGATACTAAAGCAAGAGGGAAAAGTGGTGAGAAATGCAGAGGATGATCTTAAGGAGTTCTGTGATATACTAAGGAGCTTGAATTTTATCCTGAGTCATTAGGAAGCCATTGGAGTGACAAAAAATATTACTATGAAAGTCTTTTCTAGCTTAGAAATTCAGTGGTTTTTAAACACAAGTCAACAGAGTTCTTGTCCAGAATGTACTTTTCTTACTCATTTTACTTAATAGACACTTGCCACAGATGAATTAAACAATATATTGTTCTTATTTATATATGTATCATATCCTCTACAATAGATTTCATACATAGTAGTTGCCCAAACAATGGTGATGAATTTTTTAAAATGTATTGTAAAAGAAACCTTCTTCCAGAACTCCTAAACTCAGTTGATTAGTTCCCAATCTCAAACCTGATATACACATTTGTTGTCTTTCCATTGTTCTATGTGTTGGAATCGTTATTCCAGCCAGGAAGTCTCTCTCAGCGGAGAATTATTAGCATTGCAGGCAGGACATTTCATTGTTTAAGAATGTCAAGTCCATTCAGGACTTTGACCTAGTCCATTCTAGTTCAACCTCCTGATAAGAATTTGCATTTTTTACCCTGGATATGCCCAATCAGCATCTACATTTTAACAAGATTCCCAGGTGAATCTTGTTAAAATCTAGTGAATCACCTGGGGATCTTGGATTCTGATTCGATATATCTAGTGTGGAAAAACAAATTCTCAGGAGAAGGTCGAACTGAAATGAACCAGTTTCAAAGCCCAGACTACATTACAAGACATTGAGCATGCCTTGGCTCTACTCATTAAATGCTAGTAGCCCCTCCCCCATCATCGTGAAAAGAAAAAAAATTTCCTTGATATTTCCATATTTTGCCTTGAGTTCATAACCACTGAATTCAAAGTAGAGAAAGCACTTTAAAATTTCTTCTTTAAAATGTAACATTATTTGGGAATCAAAAGGCAAAATGAGTTCCTGGTGCTGAGGTCTTCTGTGAGTTACCTTGAGCAATTTATACTACCAGTGTGGGCTTCAGTTTTCTTGGTGGTAAACTGGGGAGAGTAATACCTGCTCCTTCCCTTCAGGGCAGGGTTTCTCATCTTTGGTGACAATGACATTTGGAGCCAGGCAGTTCTTTGTTGTAGGGGACACAATTTTGTTCCTGTGTATTGTGGAATATTTAGTAACATTCCTGGCCTCAACCAACTACATGCAATTTATAGCTCCCTTATTCAGTTTTGACAATAAAGTCAATCTCTAGACATTAATACAGTCAAATTTGACCTAGTCAAATATCTAGACATTGCCAAATGTACTCTTGTGTGGTAAATCTCCCCTGTTTGAGAACCATTGCTTTCCAGGATGTCACTTTGAAAATAAAATATGAATATGGAATCATTTCTCAAACTGTTAACATGCCTTTAAATATAAATTTATCAAGGTGCATTGACTCTGAACTCCTAATCATAATTGCTGGTACACCTGCTTCTTTCTCTTCCCTTCCTTTCCCTTCCCTTTCTTTCCCCTCCTTTCCCTTGCCCCCCTTCCTTCCTTCCTGACTACAACTCTCCTGTCCCTTGTACAGCTAAACCCTACTTATCCTTTATGTCTTACCTTAATGCTCTCAGGAAGTTCCTCTCTCAGAATACTCACCACACTCCATTATAGTATCCATAGTATGTTGGAGGAGGACAGAGACTATTTTCCATTTGCTCTTTCATCCTTGGAGTGCCTAACACTGTAAGTACTTGTTCAATGTGTAAAGGTAACATAAGACAGAATTCCAGCCTGAGGCAATGACATCTTCCTTTCAGTGTTCCTAAGCTTAAGAATCTGAATGAAAATACATTACCCTTGATTTTTTGTTGCATGAATATTGATTGAACACCTACTAGCTACCAGTACCTGGGCAGGGCTCATGAACACAATAAACAACAACGGCCTTGACAGTTATGACCTTTGCCCTCTTGCATTTTATATTTCTCCTTCTGTCTTGCCTCTCTGCCCTTATCCCTGTGATTGAAAATGTTCAGAAAAATTAAAGATACTCCTCTCTACATAAATAATGGGGAAAAAAATGGAAAGATTCTTGAAATCTTCACTAATTTTTTTTTTTTTTTATATTATATATTGTTGCTATAAAGGTGTTTGGTATTGTAAAGATAGCATGGAATGTCAGATAGACAGGGTTTGAATCTTTGTTCCACTATTAATACGTATCCTTGCACAATCTATCTTTCTTCCCTAAATTTCTGTTCATCCATCAATAAAATTGAGCTTACTAGTATAGCACATGGCATTTATTAGGTGTTCAGTAAATGTTACTTTTCCATTCTTTTATTTATTTATTCTTTTATTTTATTTATTTATTTTATATAATGACCTTGATTTCTTCATGGAAGTGAAATCATTCTAAAATAATATGGAGATTAAGAGATTGAAAAGAGTGTGTGTGTGTGTGTGCTCTGGTTACCGAGTGCCACTCTGACAAGAATATACCACAAATGGGATGGCTTTAACAAACAGGAGTTTATTCTCTTGCAGTTCAGGAGGCTTGAAGTTCAAGTTTCAAATGGCAGGCACTAGGGGCTGTGTGAAAACCCCTCAACCTTGGGCTTCAGCTCTGGCTCCAGCTCCTGGCCCACTGAAGCTAGAGGCTTTTCTTCACTCAGACAGCTGCTGGTTGCTGAGGCTGCCAAGCCCAAGGTTGACAAGTAAAAGGCACAGGTCTGGTGTTACCAAACCACATGGCAGGCCATCATTTCAAGTCCATTGTAAGTCCCAAGGTCGACAGAGCATGGCAGGCTGCTGAACAATGACACGACTACATGCAGGGTTCAAGGTGCCATAAGCTAGAGACCATTCCCGAAGCTGTTTCTTATATACGGGAAGCAGACCACATACCCAAAGCAGCTACTCAGCTGCTTGTGGTAGATCCCACCGTGGAGTTGATTGCCTGTCTTACCATGGGGAATAACTACTACCAGCTGCCCAGCCACTCAACCTGGCCCAGCCAAGGTGACACACAAACATAACCACCACAGTGTGTATGTATATGAATGTACATGCACACATAAAAACTATGTGCATGCATGGGGTGAGTAGGAAGATGAGAAGACCTCTTGGAATACTCTTGATCTAGGGCTTCACTTAATCTAGATTATTTCATTTCAGTCACATAATTTTAAGCACCTTGTCTATATGTTCTAATAAACTATTACGGGAGCACAAAGATGAATAAGCCAAAGTCCTTACCTTTAAAGATTTTATAGTCTAGTAGAGATATCAAAACTCTGAGACACTCTATTATTTGTTTATTTTTGAAACCACCTTTTAATAGTGAAATTGCTGATTTTAGTGTGCTTGGATGTATGATGGTTTGAAACCTCTTTTGGGATGTACTTTTTATTTTATTTTATTTGAATTGTCACTTGGGTGGAAGTGTACAGAGCAAATTCATTTTTCACACATTAGTTCGTACACATTTTGTTTCATGACATTGATTACAATCCCCAGAATGTAACACCTCTAATCTCACTTCCTTCCTGTGGTTATATTTTTCCTATGTCCTTCTTTCCTATGCATTCCTGCCCTGTGAGCTATCTCCCTGTGCAAATACTGCCCTTCTGATCTCCCATGGTTGTTTGTTCTAAGAGTGTACCTACCTGGTATAAATATTCACCTTGTTGTCTATTGTTTGGCTAGAAGCCGCAGGAGTGAGTTCAATTCCAGGCCTGAAAGGTTATTAGGAGTCATAGCCTCTGGGGTTTCACCAGTCTCTATAAGACCAGTAAGCCTCATCGTTTTCTGATTTTGAGTTCTGTTCCACCTTTTTCTTCCACTCTATCCAAGATCCCTTATTTTGATCCATTTCCTAGTGGTTAACAGTGGTAGCCAAGCACCATCTAATTCTTCCAGTCTCAGTGTCATTTAGGCTGAGGTTCTCATGAACCAATAGCCCCTTGGACTAATTACTTCCATGCATCTTTAGTTTTCTGCATTCTTCTTTGCTCTGCACAAAGAAAGACCAATTGTTGCATATTAGATGGCCACTTGCAAGCTTTTAAGACCCCAGTTGCTACTCATCAAAGTAGGATGTAGAACCATGTTTTTCTGTAGTATGTTATTCCAGTTAAGGTTGATGGTGCCAGTAACCAGGGTCCCTAGCCCATGGCGCCAACAACTTGCCCCCTATTAGCTCTATTATATATATGGACATTCTTATAGCACATACAAATACCAATGTAAAAACATCATTTGCCAAACTTATCTATGATCATGAATATATTCCCTTTTGCCTTCTGTATCCACCTATAGATTAATGTTTATTGATACCTATAATGGAATATTGTCTATGTAAAAGTTTTATCTTTGTTGTCCTTACCTCTTTTGCACCTCTCTTTGTCTTTCTTTTTCTTAGTGTTATTGCATTGGTGACTCACTTTTGGTATATTGCCTTTCCATTCACCCAAATTGCTGTATGTACTTTGGTTTTTCCTTTTCTGAAACACTTTTTTTCCCCAAATCTATCCAACAAAGCAACAACACTCAAGGATATATGTAATAAATAAATAAATAAAATATAATCTCCCTTTATTTTTGTTTATTTATTTATTTTCAGCTAATTTAGTATGTGTCTACCCTCTATTTACTGATTTACCCTCCCTTCTGCACCCACCACTGGTAACTATCAAAGAATATTTCTTTTTTTGTGAAACTGCTATCTTGACTTTTTATAATACTGTTCTCATATAATATTTGTCCTTTTTTGGTTGACAAACTTCACTCTAACTAGGAAGAAGGACTAGGAAAAAGGACAAGGCATCCCACTTCTGAAAAAAATTAGCCACTGAAGACCTTATGAATAGGAGTGAAATGTTGTCTGATATAGTACTGGAAAACTTGATGGATAGTGATGAAACATTGTCTCTTGTTGTATGACACTCAACACATGACTAGGGAAGAACTGATTCCTCAAAGTAGAAGTGACCTTAATGATGTGGATGGAGTAAAGCTTTCAGAACCTTCATTTGTTGATGCGTCAAGACTCAAAATGAGAAGGAAAAAAAAAAGCCTGCAAATTTGCATTAATAATCAGAAAGTGGAATGAATGATGTTTGAATCTAGGAAAGTTGGAAGCTGTCAAAGATTAAATGGAATATATAAAAGATCAATCCTAGGCCTTAGTGAGTGAAATGGACTGACACTGGTCATTTTGAATCAGACAATCATATAGTCTACTATGAGAGGAATGAAAAATTCAAGAGGAATGGCATTGCATTAATCATGAAAAGAACATTGCAAGGTCTATCCTGAAGTACGATGCTGCCAATGATAGCTTATGGATAGAAAACTACCCATAAGTTTACAAGAAAGACCAGTTAATACAATTATTATTCAAATTTACACTCCAACCACTAAAGCCAACGATTAAGAGATGAAGATTTTTACCGATTCCTGCAGTTTGAGATTGACCAAACATGTAATCAAGATGTATTAATAATCACTGGTCATTAAAATGTGAAAGATGAAAACAAAGAAGAAACATTGGTAGTTGGAAAATGTGCCTTTAATAATAGAAATTACACTGGAGACCACATGGTGGCATTTTGTGAAACCGATGACTTGTTCATTGCAAATACCTTTTTCAACAACACAAATGGCAACTATACATATGGAAGTCACCACATGGAATACACAGGAATCAAATTGACTACATGTGTGGAAACAGATGATGCAGAAGCTCAGTATCATCAGTCAGCACAAGACCAGGAGCTGACTATGCAACAGATCATCAATTATTCCTATGGAAGTTCAAGTTGAAGCTGACAATAATTAAACAAGTCCACAAGAGCCAAAATATGACCTTTATTATATGCCACCTGAATTTGGAGACCATCTGAAAAGCAGAGCTGACACACTGAACAACAGTGACCAAAGACCAGATAAGTTGTGTGAAGATATCAAGACTATCATACATGAAAAAGCAAAAGATCATTAAAAAGGCAAGAAAGAAAGAAAAGACCAAAATGGTTGTCAGAAAAAACTCTGAAACTTGCTCTTGATAGGAAAATAGCTAAAGCTTAAGGTAGAAATGGTGAAATAAAAGAGCTGAACAGAAGGTTTCAAGAGATGGCTCAGGAAGAGGAAGTAAAGTATCACAATGAAATGTGAAAAGACCTGGAATTAGAAAACCAAATGGGAAAAAGACATTCAACATTTCTGAAGCTGAAATAGCTGGAGAAAAAATTCAAGCCTTGAGTTGCAATATTGAAGGATTCTATGGAAAAAATATTGAACAATGCAGGAAGCATCAAAAGAAAATGGAAGGAAGGCACAAAGTCACTCACCAAAAAGAATCGGTCAATGTTCAACCATTTCAGGAGGCAGAATAAATTAAGAATCAATGATGCTGAGGGAAGAAATCCAAGCTTCACCCAAGGAATTGGCGAAAAGAAGATTCTAGGAATTAACAGACTACCCATTGAGAGATTTCAACAAATGGATGCAGCATTGGAAACACTCACTCACTTATGCCAAGAAATTTGGAAGACACCTACCTGGCCAACTGATTGGAAGATAATGATATTTGGGCCCATTCCAAAGAAAGGTGATCCAACAGAATGCAGTAATTATCAAACCATATCATTAATATCGTACACAAGGAATATTTTGCTGAAGATAATTCAAAAACTGTTTTAGCAGTATACTGATAAACTTTCAAAAATTCAAACTGGATTCAGAAGAGAATGAAGAATATCATTGCTGATGTCATATGAAAGAAAAGTGTGCCAGGAAGATGTTTATCTGTGTTTTATTGACTATTTAAAGGCACTCTACTGTGTGGATCATAACAAATTATGGATATCATTGCAAAGCATGGGAATTCCAGAACACTTAATTGTGCTCTTAAGGAACCTGTACATAGACCAGGAGGCTGTAGTTTGAACAGAAGAAGGAGATACTGCCTGGTTAAATCAGGAAAGGTGTGTGTCAGGGCTGTATTCCTTCACCATACTTATTCAATCTGTATGCTGAGCAAATAATCCAAGAATCCGGACTATATAAAGAACAACGTGGCATCAGGATTGGTGGAAGATGCATTAACAACCTGTGCTATGCATATGACACAACCGAGCTGGCTGAAAGTCAAGAAGACTTGAAGCACTTACAGATGAAGATCTTCATTATGGATTATACCTCAACATAAAGAAAAGAAAAATCCTCAATAAGCAACATCCATGATAAATAGAGAAAATATTGATAATGTCAGAGATTTTATTTTCCTTGGATCCACAATCAATGCTCATGGAAGCAGCAGTCGATAAATCAGATGAAGTATTGCTTTGAGCTAATAGGCTACAAAAGATCTCTTCAAAATTTTAATTAGCAAAGATGTCACTTAGAAGACTAAGGTGCTCCTTTCCTAGACTATAATACTTTCAATGGCTTCATATGTGTGTAAAAGCTGGACAATGAAGAAGGAAGACAGAAGAGCTGATGCCTTTGAATTGTCGTGTTGGCAAAGAATACTGAAATACCATAGACAGCCAGAAGAGCTAACAAATCTGTCTTGGGAAAAGTACAGCCAGAATGCTCCTTGGAAGTGAGAACGGCCAGACTTTATCTCATTTACTTTGGTCATGTTGTCAAAAAGGGACCAGTCCTTGGAGAAGGATATTATGCTTGGTAAAGGAGAGAGTTAGCAGAAAATGGAGAAGACCTTTAACAAGATGGATTGACTCATGGTCTGCAAAAATGGACTCAAACATAGCAACAATTGTGGCATGGCACAGGACTGGGCAGTGTTTCTTTCTGTTGTATATAGGGTCACTATGAATAAGAACCAACTCGTCCACCCCTAACAAAAATAACCTCACTCAGCAAAATGGCCTCTAAATTCATCCACGTTATGAGATGTTTCACATATTCATCTTAGTTTTTTAACATTGCATGATATTTCATTGTGTGTGTGTACTATGGTTTTCAGTTCCATTCATCCTTTGATGGCCATTTAGATTGTTTCCTACTTTTTGCTATTGTGTATAGTGCTGTGGGCATATATCTGCTTGTGTCATGGCTCTTATTTACCTACTGTATATACCTAGTAGTGGAGGTTACTGGAGCATATGGTATGGCTAAAAAACTCAAAAACTCTTTGCTGTGGATTTGGATCTGACTCATAGCAACCTCTCCTTAGTTTTCTGAGGTGGTATCACTATGGAAGTAGATCACCCAACCTTGCTTCCGAGGAGTGGCTGGTTGAATTTGAACCACCAGACTCCTGATTAGCAGTCAAATGCCTTAGGCACTACACTACCAATATTGTTAGTTGTAGCTTTTTAAGGAAGTGACAATCCATTTTCCACAGTGGTTGCACCATTTTACAATCCCACCAGTGTATGAGGGTTCTAGTCTACTCAAACCCTCACCAGAATTTGTTGTGCTCTGTTTTTTTAAACTATGTTATTAGAGGTAGAGAACGAGCACTGGTTGTAGATTGCTTAAGGCATTTGTTTGCTAACCAAAAAGATCAGTAGTTTGAACCCACCAGCTGCTCCATGGAAGAAAGATGAGGCAGTCTGCTTCTGTGGAGATTTACTGCCTTGGAAGTCCAGTAGGGGTCACTAGGAGTTGGAATCAACAATTTGGTCTGTTTTTTTGTTTGTTTGTTTTGCTTTTTCAGTGATGGTGTGAGATAATATTTTCTTTTGACCTCTCTAGGCCACTCCTCGGAAGGAAGGTTGGGCAATCCTACTTCCGTAGTGATACTGCCTTGGAAACCCAAGGAGGGGTCGCTATGAGTCGGGTTTGACTCGACGGCACATAACAACAACAACAACAACAAGTGGCTAATGAACATGAGCATTTCTTTGTGTGTTTGTTAGCTGTCTGAATGTCTTTTAGTGAAGTGTCTATTCATATTCTCTGTTCATTTTTTAATCAGATTGTTTGTCTTTTTGTTATTAAGTTGTTGAAATTTTCTGTAAATTTAGAGATTAGTCCTTTGTCTGATACGTCATTGTCAAAAATGTTTTCCCAGTATGTAGGTTTTCTTTTTAATCTTTTAGTGAAATCTTTTGATGAGCATAAGTATCTAAATTTTAGGCAGTCCCAGTCATCTATTTTATCTTCTGGTGTTTGTACACTGTTATATTTAATAGTGTATTTAAGCCCCAAATTAGGACACCTAAGTTTGTCCCTATTTTTTCTTTGATTAGTCTTTATGGTTTACATTCAGGTCTTTGATCTAACCTGACTTCATTTTTATATATGCTGCGAGATATGGGGTTCTATTTCAATTTTCTGCAATGGATATCCAGTTTTGTCAGCACCATTTATTAAAGAGACTATCTTGTCTCATTTAATGAGTTTTGGTCCTTTGTCAAAGATAAACTGTCCATAAGTGGATGGATTTACTTCTGAGTTCTCAATTCTGCTCCATTGGTCTATATTTCTATCATTGTACTGGTACTAGGCTGTTTAAACTACTATGGCTGTATAGTAACTTTGGAGATTGAGGAGTACAAGGCCTTCTATTTTGTTGTTCTTTAGTTGTGCTTTAGTTATCCAGGGTCTCTTTCCTTTGCATATAAAGTTGGTGATTAGTTTTTCCATCCCTTTAAAGAAAGATGATGGAATCTGATAGTTTTACTTCTTTGCCAATTTGGATGACTTTTATTTTTTTTCCCCCTTTCTTGACTTACTGCTCTGGCAAATATTTCCAATACTATATTGATCAAAAGTAGTGATAAATGACATTCTTGTGTGGTATTCATTCATAAGTGAAATGCTTTCAAGTCTCTCCCCACTGAAAATGTTGACTATTGGTTTTGTAAATATCCCATTAACTATGTTAAGGAATTTTCCTCTTACTCCTATTTTGTTCAGTGTTTTTATCAGGAATGGGTATTGGATTTTGTGAGACACTCTTTATTCATAAAGAATAAATAAAATGTATTTCAATGAAGATGGATGGGGGGTTACTTCCAGGCAGAGGGAACAGGAAGTAGATAGGCACAGCTGCACAGAAGAGCCTGTTATATAGGGAGTTGAGTGCTGAGTATTTTAGTGTGACTTGATGTCTGTGATAGGCTGTTGCTACTTGAACTTAAATTACTAAGGATCAAGGGCATCAAGAACCTGGGAGGAAGTCAAGGAATGAATGCCTTTTTTAAAAAAGGATAAGAAATGCTGATCTTAAACAGGTTCTGCTTTTGCTCAGGGCTTTAATGACAGTGCCAGACAAGGAATAAGAATCAGGTATAGGACGATGTGGCTGAGAGAACACTCCGTCACAACATAGAGCCTGGAGAAGCACTTCAGGAGCCTTTCTTTCATTTTGTATATTAGCAAAATCCTTTAAGACTCCCAGAATCACAATTCCATACCAATTAAATCTGCCTTAGAAGCAAATTCCTGGTCTCTTGTTGCTGTGGCTACCAAGTTGCTGCTTCTGTAATGCTTTGGTCTGGATCACCAGGTTAGTGCACAACAATGGGAAAATGCCAGCACTAGCTGTCAAAGTGAATGACTAGTAATAATAGAAGTTTTCTCTCTTATTTCATCTTCTGTAAGTGCTAAGTGTCTCACAATAACCCTGAGAAACAGGTTTTACTCATCCCCATTTTATAGAGGAGAGATTGAGATTCAGAGAAGCTAACTTGTCAAAATCATACAGCTGATGAAGCTGGGCTTTGATTCAAAGTATGTCCAACATCACAGGTTCCTACCATCTCTAACCAATAGCCATAACATACTGACTCTCTTGAACTGTGCAAAAAGTAATGTGTCACTGTCCTTGGTCTTATCTAGTACTGATTGTAAAAGGTAAAAGACACAGACTTATTTTAAACAGGCTAAGCACAAACACCAGAAAGAAAATATGCCCCTGCAGTTATACTCAGAATCACAAATCATCACACTGTTTGTGTAGGTAAACTCAGGCCAAGAAAATATCCTGAACACGTGGGTTAAAGAACACTAAACATATCTGTGACGCAGTCAAAACATTAGCTTGTATACTTCATATACTTCTCTGGGAAAAAATAAAATTTAAATAGCTTATCTTGTGATACTATAAAGGAACTCTGGTGACATCGTGCCTAAGGCATTTGACTGCTAACCAGAGGCTGGCGGTGTAAACCCACTAGCTGTTTTGTGGAAGGAAGATGGGGCGATCTACTTCTGTAAAGATTTACCACCTTGGAAACCCAATGGAGGTCGCTATGAATTGGAATTGACTCTATGTTCCAATTATTTTTTATTATCATGTGTTAACACAATAACATAAGATGTAATATATAATGTTCACAGCTCTCTCCCCTGATCTCACATGTTGATGATAGAAAGTGGATAGTGGGATCCATTTTTTTTTTTTGCAAAATTATGGGATAGATGGCATTAAAATTTCTGATGTCCTTAACTCTTTTCTAAGAATGCTCCTCACCTTGTGGTGTTGCCTCTACTGGTCTTATCCCACCCTTTGCCTTACCATGGATGTCCAGGTCTACATTTCTCTGTATATATTCACTAGTGAAAAGCCACACTCTCTCAAGTTTCTTCTCTACCCACTGTGCTCCATGTTTCAGAATTACCTTCTGCAGTGCAGAAGATCAGTCTGCAACTCTGGTCAGTAAGAAGAAAGTAGTTATCATTAAATTAACTTAATTCACTCTCTGGTGTGAGTAACAAAGACACCAATTTGTTACTTGGAAGCTTCCTGGCAACCAAAAGAAAAAAATCTCAGAGGAGTGAGGAGTAGTGCTTCAAACATACCATGAAAGTCCCAGGAATTAGGAGAAAAGGCGTATTAGGTCACGTAGTGGAGCAGTGGGATATTTCGTGACGAAATTCTGTATTACAAAGAGGAAAAGATGAGGTAGAAACTACTTTGTACATCCATCCACAAATTGCAGGTGGGTGATTGTATTGTTTTAAATTCAGAAGAAGAAATATACATTTTCACAGTTTATGTTAAAAAGAAAACAAACCAAACTCACTGCTGTTGAGTTGGATCCGACTCATAGAGACCCCTCCATAGTTTCCAAGGCAGTATCACTAGGAAAGTAGATTGCCTAACCTTCCTTCGGAGAAGTGGGTGGTGTGTTTGACCTGCCAACCTTCTGGTTAGCAGTCAAATGCCTGAGGCACTACGCCACAGCTTATGTTGTTGTTATGTGCTGTTGAGTCAGACCCGACTCATAGAAACCCCTCCTTGGGTTTCCGAGGTGGTATCACTACAGAAGCAGATTGCCCAACCTTTCTTCTGAGGAGTGGCTGGTGGGTTTGAACCGCCAGCCTTCTGGTTAGCAGTTGAGTGCCTTAGGCACTACACTACCAGAGCTCCTGTTTAATCAGTCCCAGAGTGAGGTGACACTGTGTTAAAGAGTAGATCTGCTCGACAGGATTTTCTTGACTGTGATCTTCACAGAAGCAGATTGCCAGACCTTTCTTCTGTAGAGCCACTGAGTGGGTTCAAACCACCACCCTCTAGCTTAGCAGTCAATCACAAATGGCTTGTGCCATTCAGGTTCTTTTTTAATAGCTAATCTGTGTAAATATGTTTTTGTAATAGCAATACTTAGTTATTGGATACTTAGTTGTGTTTTGTTTTAATTGCAATGCATATAAAAACCTCTTGGTCATGCACGTACCTTTAGTAGCCACTTAAGCACCCAAGAGGTAGGGAAGAAACCTGATAGCAGGTAAGTACCTCAGCCTGCTGAGTCCCTTCCTCTTCATCACAGTCCCCTGTGGCAGATATATACTTATGTGTTAGGAACTCTGCTCTCCACCCAGCCACCAATATTTGCCTTTGACCTACATCACCCTGTTAGTTGGGGCTCCATGAGGGAAACACTTGTGCCAGTTACTGCAAAGTACTAGGTAATTTTCAGAGCCTAAGAGGCCTAATTTTGAAGAAATCAGTGAGAATAAGAACTCCAGGGAAGTTTTATAGCAGTGGAAGTGACTTTAAATGATGCTGGAAAATGCTTGCTCACAGCTATGCTGGAAGCCAGCAAATAACTAATTGAGCTATCACTCTGTTAACATAGGAAAGGAATCAATTTTCATTTGCTCACCCCAGTTCTGCCTCTCATTTTGGAACCTTCTTGTGAGTTCAAATACTTAACTGTGTTGGGAAACACACACACACACACACACACACAAACACCTCACTTCACTTTTAGATTCTTCTAAACTTCCTAGCATCCAATGCACACTGTCTCCAGTGCGCTGTAAAGGTTATTGCTGCCTCCCCCTCCTCTTCTCAACACCACATAAACTGTGTTCCAAAACCCTGGGTATGCGTAAACTTTGACAGGCAGCCATTCACAATGCCTCCCATGATGACTCTAGCTGCTGGATGCAGAAAAGAGTTTTCTGTCAGCCGGATTCATTTACATTCTAACTGACAAGGTTTGGGTCCCAGAGTCTGTGTTTTATGTTACGGTGTCTATTCAAACTAACAGTGAGCTCAGTTGTGCTCTTCTGACCAAGGGTCACATTCTCATCTGGTGACTTACTCTGGGCGGGTACAAATTGTATTAAAACAAAAGCCACAACTGTTAATATTCTGTCCAAGAGAATATATTCCATTGATTTAAGTATGTGAGCATTGACTTTTCACTTAGAACATTATCTACTCCCCCCCCTTTCCCCTTACTGTTAGATTGAAAATCCTTTACAAGGGTGTGACACTATGAGGAACTGAACATCTTTTGTGATTTCTTTGAAAGAATTCTTGGAAAGTTGTATGGTAATTTTTTTCTCTGTTCAGTATCACTTGGGGATAATTGTGGTTTCAGTTCAGATGGTGTTGATTTTGCCTTGTGAGCTACTCATTGTATAGCTCACAATAATACTGATTGTTTATAATACCGATTGTATGTGCTTTCTGACTGGTATCATACTTTATGAATGAATACTGGAGGTGAGTCTGGATGTCTGAGGCAGACATTGGTCAAACAGCTGGTGAAAGCAAAGAAGTATCTAGGCAAAGAACTAGGCAATTCCTGGGAATATAGAGGTGTAGGCATGTAAATAAATGAATAGTCTCCACAACTAATGACATTTGTGAGACTTCTTTTGAAGTTCGTTTAAGACCAAAACCTGCTCCAAACCTCGCATGCATAACTTGATCCTTTTTAAAAGGGCCAAATCATTTACAAATGAACAGAGAAGAAATCTCATGTTTAAAAAATTGTGATTTGCAATAAAAAAAAAAAAACCCTAAAGTTTAGTCTGACCAGTCTTTTTCATTCCTTTGACCAAAGTAATTGGTTCATAAAAGACCTGGGATCCCAGTTGATCCAACAGCACACAATCTGGGACTTTCATTGGCACTACTGGGGAGGAAGAGAGCTCCTTGTACCAATCTAAAGCTTGTGGCTTCTGGGGGATATCACATGCAGTATGCTTATAAGTAAAATCAGTAGGAGGAGGCAGGACTGACAGATGACTACTGACAGATGACTAGAATGACACCAAGCACTGACAGCAAACTTCTCAGACTTGTCTGAAGCAAAGATTATCCATGGACTGTCCTATGTGTCTTAGCCATTTTAAACTGGGTTCTTGAGACATTTTTGTGAAAGTGTCTTGTCAAAAAATGCACACAGACACATATATATATAGAGGGGGGGGGAATATAATCACACATTCTGTAAAGCATTCTATTCTATACACCTTAATCATATTTATAAATGCTTATAATGCATATTCATGTTATTAGGTGCCTTCAAGTTGGCTTCAATTCATAGCAACCATATGCACAACAGAATGGAACAGTTCCTCTTCCTGTTGCATCTTCAGAGTCATTGCCATACAAGAGCCCATCATTGCAACCACTGTGTCAATCCATCTCATTGAGGGTGTGGCTGTTTTTCACTGACCTCTACTTTACCAAGCATGATATCCTTCTTTAGGGCCTGGTTGCTTCTGACAACATGACCAAAGTACATGAGATGAAGTCTGGCCATTGTTGCTTCTAAGGGACATTCCAGCTGCACTTCTCCCAAGAGAAATTTGTTCACACTTTTGTACATCTGTGGTATTTTCAGTATTCTTCCCCACAATTCAAATGCATTGGTTCTTCCTACACTGTTCCCATTCATTGTCCAGCTTTCACATGTGTAGAAAGTGATTGAAAATTCCATAGTGAGGTCAGGAACACCTTCACCTTTGAAGTGACATATCTGCTCTTTAACACTTGAAAGAGATCTTTTGCAGCAGATTTTCCCAGTGCAATACATCTCTGATTTCTTGATTGCTGCTTCCCCAGGCATTGATTGTGGATCCAAGTAAACTGAAATCTTTGCTAACTTCAATCTTTCTCCATTTATTGTGACGTTGCTTATTGGCCAAGTTGTGAGAATCTTTGTTTTCTTAATATTAAGGTATAATCCATACTGAAGACTGTAGTTTTTGATCTTTATCAGTAAGTGCTTGAAGTCATCTCCATTTTCAGTAAGCAAGGTTGTGTCATCTGCATATTGCAGGTTGTTAATGAGTCTTCCTCTAATCCTAATGTGGCATTCTTCTTCATATAGTCCAGCTTCTCAGATGGAACAAGTGTGGTGATAGGATGCAACCCTGAAGTACACCCTTCATGATTTTAAACCATGAAGTATCCCTTTGTTCTGTTCAAACAGCAGCCTCTTCGTCTATGTACAGGTTCCTCATGAGCACACTTAAGTGCTCTGGAATTCCAATTCTTTACAATGTTATCCATAATTTGTTAGGATTCGCACAATCAAATTTCTTTGCACAGATCATAAAACACAGGTAAACATCTTTCTGGTATTCTTTCCTTTCAGCCAATATCCATCTGACATCAGCAATGATATCCCTCATTCCACATCCTCTTCTGAATCCAACTTGAATTTTGGAAGTTCCTTGTCAATATACTGCTGCAATAATTTTTTAAAATTTTCTTCAGCAAAATTTCAATGACATTGTTTGATAATTTCCACATTCTGTTGGATCGATCACTTTTCTTTGGAATGGGCACAAATATGGATTTCTTTCAGGCAATTGGTCAGGTAGCTGTCTTCCAAATTTCTTGTTATAAATGACTGAGCACCTCTAGCACTGCATCCATTTGTTGAAAAATCTCAATTGGGTTCCCATCAATATCTGGAGCCTTTTTTTTTTTTTTTTTTTTTACCAATACCTTCATTAAAGATTGTACTTCTTTCATTACCATTATTTCTTGATCACATGCTACCTCCTGAAATAGTTGTACATCGACCAATTCTTTTTGACATAGTGACTAAATTTGTGTATTCCTTCCGTCTTCTTTGATGTTTCCTGAATTATTCAATATTTTGCCCATAGACGTCTTCAATATTGCTACTCGGGGCTTGAATGTTTTCTTCAGTTCTTTTTGCTGGAGAAATGCCAAATGTCTTCTTCTCTTTGGGTTTTCTAATGCTAGGTCATTACACATTTCTTTATAATACTTTACTCTGTGATCAGTTTTCTTTTCAACTATTTTATCTCACCATTTCCTCCATTCTCTTCAGTAACTCTCCATTCAAGAGCAAGTTTCAGAGTCTCTTCTGACATGTATTTTGGTCTTTTCTTCCTTTCCTGTCTTTTTAATGACCTTTTGCTTTCTCCGTGGATGATGTTCTTGACGTCATCCCACAATTCCTCTGGTTTTTGGTCATTGGTGTTGAATGTATTGGATCTATTCTTCAGATGATCTCTAAATTCAAGTGGGATATAATGAAGGTCATACTTTGCCTCTTCTGGACTTGTTTTAATTATCTTCAGCTTCAGCTTGAACTTGCATATGAGCAATTGAGGATCTGTTCCACAGTCAACTACTGGTCTTGTTTTGACTGATGTTATTGAACTCTATTACCTCTTTCGACAGATGTTATCTATCTGATTCCTGTGTATTTCATATGGTGAGGTCTACATGTATAGCTACTGTTTATGTTGTTGAAAAAAAGTATTTGCAATGAATAAGTTATAGATCTTACAAAAATCTATCATGGGATCTCCAACATCATTTCCATCACGAAGGCCATATTTTGCAAATAGCAATGATTCTTCTTTATTTCCAACTTCTACATTCTAGTCACCAGTAATTATCACTATATTATGATTGTATGTTTGTTCAATATCAGTGTGCAGAATCTGGTAAAAATCTTCAATTTTTTCACCTTTGGCTTTAGTGATTGGTGAGTAAATTTGAATAACAGTGTGATAGTTGGAGCTGTGTGTCAACCTGGCTGGACCCCAGTTCTGTGTGGTTGTTCCCATGATGAGATCAGATGACTGTGTTCTGAGTGGCCAGTCTGCCCAAGGGGAGTTTCCTTAGGGGTGTGGCCTGCTTCCAAGATATCCAGGAACATCCTGGGAAGAGCCGCATTCTTTGAGGGATTGGAATCCTGGTGTGCGGACTACAGACTTCCATGAGTGAGCAGCCCACCGCTCGGCCTGGAGATCTTGGATTCGTCTTTTGTTGGAGCCAACAACTAGCGCACTGCCTGCCAGCTTTGAATCTCTCGGCCCCCTGCACTTATGAAAGCTAAAGTGGCCGCCAGCCCATCTCCTCCAGAGACTTGGACTTGTCGGCTGGGACTTGTCGGCTTCTATATGCTTGTGAGCCATTTTCCTAAGATAAATTTCTCTCTCTATATATATATATACATATATATATACACTTTGCTGGTTTTTTGTGTTTCTCTAGAGAACCCAATCTAACACAAACAACAATGTTAACTGCTGTTACTTGTAAGTGTATGGATGTTATCCTATCATTGCAAGCATTGTACTTCAGGATACATCTTGAAATGTTCTTTTTGAGCATGAATACTGCAACTTTCCTCTTCGATTTGTCATTCCAATATAGTAGATCATATCATCGTCTGATTCAATATGGCCAAAACCAGTCCATTTCTGCTAATGCCTAATATATCAATCTTTATGCATTTCATTGTTGACAACTTCTAATTCTCCTAGATTCATACTTCATACATTGCACGTTCCAATTATTAGCAGATATTTGCAACTGTTTCTTCCTGTTGTTAATAGTGCCCCATCAGCAAACACAAGTCCTGAAAGCTTTACTCCATCCACATCATTAATGTCAATTCTACTTTGAGGAGGCAGATCCTCCCTAGTCATATTCTGAGTGCCTCCTTACCTGAGGGGCTTATCTTCCAGTACTACATTGGACAATGTTTAAGGGCTATTTATTAAGTTTTCCAGTAATATATCAGACAGTGTTTCACTGCTATTCATAAGATTTTCACTGGCCAATTTTTTGAGATGTGGATGGTCCATTCCTTCTTCTGAGTCTCTCTTAGTCTGGAAGCTCCACTGGAACCTGTCCACTATCGGTGACCCTGCTGGTATTTGCAATACCTGTGGCATAGCCACCAGCCTCACAGCAACATGCTAGCCACCACAGTACAACAAACTAACAGAAGGGTGGTGGTTAGAACTAGTCTAACACAAGATGTCACTAGATAAATTATTTTCTATAGAAATTCTAATGTCTGTTAATTTCTAATTATTAAAGAGTAATTTTTTTTCTCTAGAATGGTTTTTTTTTTTTTTTTTTAAGATATCTGGTGATTTCACCTACATTAAAAACAACAACAACAACAACAAAACCCTACAATATATCAGACCTTTATAAACCATATAATTACAGTCATTAATTTGGTTATGACAGTAATTAAATCTCTCTGTACAAATTCAGAGACTGTAAAAGATATTTCCCAAACCCAGCAGTTCACAAAACTAGTTACTAAAATTAAAATTGCCTTATTGAATACATTTGGAGGTTTCTCCAAAATGCAGCACATCATTGCAGAAATGGGAAAAACAGAAAAAGAAAAAGAAAAAAACCTCTTCTTGTATTTCAAGCATTTAATAGCTTTAAGACAGCTTCACTTCACTTAAACGTAAAAGTTCACTGCAGGAATCAATTTGATAAAGATTAATTGTTTAGACATTTTACAGATTCATCAAAAGAGCAAAAAGAAATCAACATGGCCACATTGCACATTTCTCATTTTGTTTTATGAATAAACAAGTAATACATAGAAAACAATTTTTAAAAGTTTAATTGCTCTGAAACTGCTAATGTTTTGGAAAATGGGATTAAGTGAAGAACAAAGTACTATCTCAAGTTGTTGTGGGAGCTCTGGCGGCATAGTGCCTAAGGCACTTGAACTGCTAACTAGAAGGCTGGCGGTTCAAACCCACCAGCCACTCCTTGGAAGGATGGTTGGGCAATTGACTTTCGTAATGATACCACCTTGGAAATCCAAGGAGGGGTCGCTATAAGTCGGGTCCGACTCAACGGCACATAACAACAACATCTCAAATTGGAATTTAAGGTAAAACTAAATGCATCAGAAACTTGTATTTGGAAGTCTTATTTTATTTATTTTTTTTTTTTAAGTTTTAAGATAAAGTTAGGAAGAGTTTGCATTTAAAGTGGAAAATGTAGAATAAAAATTTTAAATAATTACTTGGGAAAATCCAATTTCTTTCAAGTATGCCTCAATATTTTAGAGCTATCCAATCAGATATTTCCTATCCTAAATTATTTAAAGTGACCATAACCTTATTTTCTGTGTACATAATTTTCCAAGTTAAATATCAATATAATATATTCCACAAGTAATTACCAAGGCGAATGATTCTGGAACCACATGAAATCATACGAGTCAATCCAGAAAAAATCAAATATGTATCTACTTTTGTCAAGCCTTACGTGATTTCATGAAGAAGAATTTGACTTAAAATATGCTTCAGTGGAAGAGATTAACAACATGTTAGACACAGCTAACGGCATAATTATTAACTGGAAAATAAATCTGAAGAAAGTGTACTGAATAACACACAGACTGAAGAAGAGATATAAGTGATATAAAACATGGAAGACAGAGCAAGAAAAATCTAGCATACTTCTTAACAGATCTTAAGAAGAAGAGAAAGAAAATACTGCAGAGAAAATATTTGAAAATGTAATACCTTAGAGTGTTCTAAACTGATGAAAGATGCTGACAAAACATTTAAAAAGACCAGTAAATTCCAAGCACCTTTTAGAAATCCATACGGAGACATACAATAAAAATGTAAAACAACAAACAGAAAATATTAAAGATAGCATGGGTGAGGGGTATTGTATATTAGATTACCCCTAGAAATCTATGTCCTATGATTTTCAAGCCAGTGCTCTGACACTTTAATTTCCCAAACTGACTATCTTCAGGTAGATCTATCAACATTCTCTGGGACAACACAGAACAAGTCTATGCCTCTTTTCATGGAATAATCTTTCATGTTGTTACAAATAATAATCATAGTCTCATATAATTATTTTTTTTCATCTTCAGATCCTTCAATCATCCCATAAATGGCACAGCTTTGAGATTTTTCATCAACCTGTCATTCTCTTTGGGATAATTTACCATTATTCTGTGTCTTTTTGGGCCCCCAGAACAGTGAGTCTGATTGAGGTAGAGGGAGATGATTACCTTTGTGGCTGTTACAATTCTATTTCTGATAGAGCCACCTAGAAAGGTTAGCTCCTTTCTGATAACTACATCACACTTGTTATTCACATTTAGACTACAGACAATTATAAAGATTATATTTATTATGTATATTTATTATATAAAGATCATAAATATTTTCCACATATGCTACTACGTCATACTTTCTAGGCTTTTGAAGTTCTGTTGGGAGATACAAGTGATATTTCTGTTCAAATGCCACTTTGTTTTGTTCAATTTACCATTTAAGTCCATTAAGATGTTTTAATCCCTATTATTACAAACTGCTTAGCTTTTCAGTTTCTGGAATGGAATGGAAACTATTTTATGGATTCTATTTTAAACATAGAATCTAAATGACAGAATTCAGTGACTGGCATATAGAAACCAAAAACCCACTGCCATCAAGTCAATTCGGACTCATAGCAACTCCCATTGGGTTTCCAAGGCTGTAGATCTTTATGGAAATAGATTGCCTTATTTTCCTCCCATAGAGGAGCTGATGGTTTGAACCACTGACCTTCTGGTTAGCAGACAAATGTCTCACGTACTATGCCACCAGAGCTCTTGGCATATAAAAAGCACTCAGTAAAAAGTTTTAAACTTTGTTATTACTATTAAATTTATGTTCCAGGTATTCTCCTAATTGTATTCCATAATGACAGTTCACTACCCTGTATGATAGGTAATATTACTTTAACCTTACAGATGAGGGAATTGGTGCTGTGAAGTGCTGAGGGAATGTCGACCAATTCTTTTCGGTAGAGTGACTGTATTCCTTCCATCTTCTTTTGATGCTTCCTGTGTCATTCAGTTTTTGTCCATAGAATCCTTCAATATTGCAGCTGAATTCTTTCTTTAGTTTTTTCAGCTTGAGAAATGCCGAGTGTTTTCTTCTCTTTTGATTGTCTAAATCCAGAGTTTTGCACATTTCATTAGAGTATTTATCTTCTTGAGCCACCCTTTCAAATCTTCTGTTCAGATCTTTAATTTCATCATTTCTTCCACTTGCTTTAGCTACTCTACATTCAAAAGCTACTTTGAGTCTCCTCTAACATCTATTTTGGTCTTTTCTTCCTTTCCTATCTTTTCAATGCCCATTTGCTTTCTTTATACATGACATTCTTGATGTCATCCCACAACTACTCTGATCTTCCATCACTGGAGCACTTGTGTTCAATGTATCAAATCTGTTCTTCAGATGAACTTCAAGTTGAGATGGGATATAACCAAGGTTGTATTTGGTCTCTCATGGATTTGTTTTAATTTTTTTCAGCTTCAACTTGAATTTGCATGTGAGCAGTTGGTAGTTTGTTCCACAGTCAGCTCCTGGACTTGTTTTGGTTAAAAAAAATTGAGTTCCTCCATCACCTCTTTCCACAGATGTAGTCAACCTGATTACTGTGTATTCCACTGGGCAATGTTCACATGTGTAGCTACTGTTTATGTTGTTGAAAAAATTATTTACAATGAATAAGTTGTTATCTTGCAAAATTCTATCATACTATCTCTGGTGTCATTTTATCACTAAGGCTATTATTTTCCAACTATCAATAATTCTTCATTTTTTCTAACTTCTGTATTCTAATCACTGGTGATAATCAATGTATCTTTTTTGCATGTTTGGTCAATTTCAGACTGCAGAAGTTGGTAAAAATCTTCACTGTGTTCATCTTTGGCTTTGGTGGTTGGTGTGTAAATTTGAATAATAGTAGTAACAACCGGTCTTTCTTGTAGGTGTATGGGTATTACCCTATCACTAACAGCACAGTACTTCAGCACAGATCTTAAAATGTTCTTTTTGACTATGAATGCAAAGCCATTCTTGTTCAATTGGTCATACACAGCATAGTACACCATATGATTGTCTGCTTCAAAATCATCAAGTGAGTGCTTTCCAATCTGAGGACCTCATGTTCTCGTACTATATCAGATAATGTTTCACTGCTATTCATAAAATTTTCCAGTAATATATTAGACAGTGTTTACTTGCTAGCCATAAAGTTTTCAGTCACCAATTGTTTCAGAAGTGGATGGTCATGTCCTTCCTCCCTGTATGTCTCACTCTGGAAGTTTCACTAAAACCAATCTACCATGGGTGACCCTGTTGGTATTGTGACATAGCTTCCAACATCACAGCAACACACAAGCCACCACAGTATGACAAACTGACAAAAGAGTGTTGGGATCCACATTCTTACTTAATGCTTATTCAATAGTATACCACCCCTTGTCTAGTCTACTCTATTAGGTTTTCCAACTTCCTTGCTTGTTCTCTCAGAGCTAAAGCTGTTGATCTCCTTTTGCGGGCTTACACACAACCCTGGCATCAGGACCAGAACTCTCCTTTATAAACTGTAATTTGATGGTCAAAGACCTCAATGGCCTTTTAGGTAGCCTTAATCTGGTCTGATGAGTCCAATTAGTTTGAAACATAGGCCTGGGCACCTACCTTATTCTAGATTATCTATTCTCAACAGGGACAATTACTCTCAGAAAGGTAAATTTGCTCTTCAGGGATGAAAAAAAATCTTACATTATGTCTAAAGCACAGACATACATAAAGTACATAATTGTATATATAGCATGCCTATGGTATCAAAATTTCATGGGAGGTGATAATTAGGGGGAAAAAAAGAAAGGCTTTATAAGGGGAATTGTAAAAAATAAATAAAAGTAAAAACGGTTGAAAAAACACTGTTCTAGCAATGAGAACACCTTCCATTTCTTCAGATAAAGGGATCCTTGTTTTACTTTCCTAAACAGTAGGTCCTGCCTTGATAACCTGTTTGGTACTTACAACACTCTGAAACTTACTTTCTGCCTTTTTCCTTGAGACTCACTCATTTTTAGATGCTTACCTGTCTATTTACCTACATTTCTTCATATTTTATATTGAGTTTCAATGTTGTTGTTTTTTTATTTGTTGTTGTTCTTCCTGTTTTCATGTTGTCTGAGACTATTTTCTTTTAGTGGAAGCTCTTACAATATCATCTCTTCTTGTTAGACAAAATTATCCTCACAGTCCCAATATTGACAGTAGGTATGATCCATATTATTCAAACCCTGCTCAAAGTCTTACATTCTGCTACTACACATTGCACTGATTTTTTTCTAGACAATGAGCATGGCAAATTATTGAATGAGGAAATAGCTACATATAAGCATAGCTACACTTCAGCAAGGTATCTACCAATAGTGTCTCACAATATTCTTGTTGATAATCTATACATAGTTTTAAATCTCTTAGATCAAGCTCTCCAGTTGACGGTTGATGGAAGTTTACTGTTCACCATCATCCTAAGGAAATTGCTTTGAGCCCTCCAAATTCTTAACTGGATGTATCCTTTCTTTGCATTGTGATATTACTACCACTGAGGAATTTTAACCTCATTTGGGGTCATCACTCTAAATTTTTAGCTTATGATGTATCTGTGGGAGGTCTGATGGCATAGTGCCTAAAGCATTTGACTGCTAACCAACAGGCTGGAGGTTCAAACCCACCAGCCACTCCTCAGAAGGAAGATGGGGCAATCTACTTCTGTAATGATACCACCTTACAGACACAAGGAGGAGTCGCTACAAGTCAGATCCCACTCAATAGCAGTGAGTTTGGTTTGGTTTGGTTTTGGGTGTATCGGTCAAGGTTCTTAGCATATGTATTTGAGAGTTTGCTCAAAGTGGTTTAAGGAGGAACTTCAAAAATGAAACAGAATATTACAAAGTTTAATTGAGAAAACATTTCTTCCATAATTGTGTAAATAAGTAGTTTCCTTCTATGCTGAACAGACTCTAAGATTGGCCCATGATTCCTACCTACAGATATCAATGCTTTTGTGTGATTCCTGCTCTTTGAATATGGGTGGGGTCTATGCCTTCCTTTTATTGATTTAATTAATTTTTATTGTGATTTAGGTGAAAGTTTGCAGAGCAAATTCATTTTCCATACAGCAGTTCATACATGTTTTATTTTTTAACATTGACTGCAATCTCCACAATGTAACAGCTCTCTTCCCACTTCCTCCCTATAGTTACCTATTCCCTGCTTCTTTCTTTCCTATGCATTCTTGAGCCCTGAGCTCTCTCCCTATGCAAATATTGCCCTTCTGATGCCCATGACTGATTATTCTAAGAAATGTATCTACTTGGTGTAAATATTCACCCTTACTGCCTATCTATTATTTAGCTGGGAGCCATGGGAATGAGTTCAATTCCAGGCCTGAAGGGTTACTAGGGGCCATAGTCTCAGGAATCTCTCCAGGTTCTATCAGACAAGTAAACCTGGAAATTTTTATGATTTTGAGTTTTGTTCCACATTGTTCTCCTACTCTATCCAGGTTCTCTTGCACTGGTCCATTTCCAAGTGGTTGATAGTGGTAGCTAAGCATCACCTAGTTCTTCCAGTCTGATAGCTATAACTTCCTTTTAACTAATAGAATGTGACAAAGGTGATAGGATGTCACTTGCATGATTATATTACACTGAATTTTAACCTCTTTCTTTCAGGGAGAGTTCTTCCTTTCTGGATCTGAAGAAGCAAGCTGTTACATTGTGAGCTCCCTGGTGGAAAGGATGATGTGGCAAGAAACTGAGGGTGACCACAGTGTGACAACCTGCAAAGAACTGAATACTGCTAACAACGATGTGAACTGGATGCAGATCCTTCCAGTCAAGTCTTGCATATGACTGCAGTTCTAGCCATGACTTTGATTGCAGCTTTGTGAGATCCTGAAGAGCAGGACCCAAGCAGGCTATGCCTGAACTCCTGACCCACAAGATCTATGTGATACTAAAATGTGTGTGATTTTAAGCCCCTACATTTCAGGTACTATAGTTATTCAACAACAGATAATAAATATACTTACTACTTTAAGAGGTAACACATATGAAAATTTGAACAAACCCATAACAAAAGAAGAAATTGAACAGGTCATAAAAAAATTACAAAAAAAAAAAAAAAACCCACAAAAAAGTCCTGGATCAGACAGTTTCACTGGAAAATTCTACCTAGTGCTCAGAGAAGAACTCACACCAATCCTACTCAAATTATTCCAGAACATAGAAAAGGATGGAATCCTCCAAATTTGTTTTATGAAGGATGCATAACCTTGTACCAGAACTTGGCAGAAACAGCACCAAAAAGGAAAATTATAAACCAATATTCCTCATGAATATAGATGCAAAAATCTTCAACAAAATTCTAGCCAATAGATTCCAACAGTATATCAAAAATATAATATATTATGACCAAGTTGAGTTCATATCAGGTATACAAGGATGGTTCAACATTATAAAAACAATCAACATCATCCATCACATAAATAAAACAAAGGAAAAGAACCACATGATCATATCAATCAATGCAGTAAAAGCATGTGATAAAATCCAACACCCATGACTCATCAATACTCTCAGCAAAATAAGAATAGAAGGGACATTCCTCAAAATAATAAAAGGCATATATGCAAAACTAATAGCTAACATTATTTTCAATGAAGAGAGATGAAACCATTCCCCTTGCGAACAGGAACCAGACAAAGATGACCTCCATCACCACTTCTATTCAACATTATATTCGAATCGTGTTGTTGTTGTTAGATGCCGTTGAGTCGTTTCCAACTCATAGCGACCCCATACACAGCAGAACAAAACACCGCCAGATCCCATGCCAGCTCCATGATCTTGCTATACTTGAGCCCACTGTTGCAGCAACTGTGTCAATCCATTTCATCGAAGGCCTTCCCTTCCTTCGTCGACCCTCCACCTTACCAAGTATGACATCCTTCTCCAGAGAATGGTTCCTTCTGACAACATGACCAAAGTAGGTGAGATGAAATCTGGGCATCCTCACTTCCAATGAGCAGCTCAGCTGCACTTCCTCCAGGACAGATCTGTTAGTTCTTTTAGCAGTCCATGGTACCTTCAGCATTCTTCACCAGCACCAAAATGCAAAAGCATCAACTCTTCTTTGGTCTTCTTTATTCATTGTCCAGGGCTCACATGCATACAAGGCGATTGGAAATATCATGGCTTGTGTCAGGCGCACCTTAGTCCTCAAGGAGGCATCCTTGCTCCTCAGCACTTGAAACAGTTCCTTCGCAGCTGACCAGTCCAGTGCTACACATTATCTAATGTCCTGATTGTTGCTTCCATTGACCTCGATTGTAGAACCAAGCAACATGAATTCGTTGTCAACCTCAATCTTTTCTCCATTTATCATGATGCAGCTTATTGGTCCAGTTGTGGGGATTTTTGTCTTCTTTATATTTTGATGTAATCCATACTGCAGACTGTGTTCCTCAATCTCCATCAGTAGGTGCCACAAGTCATCTTCACTTTCAAGAAGCAAAGTTGTATCGTCAGCATATCTCAGGTTGTTAATGATTCTTCTGCCAATCCTGAGGCCACGTTTTTCTTCATATAGTCCAGCTTCTCGGATTATTTGCTCAGCATATAGATTGAATAAGTATGGGGAAAGGATACAACCCTGACACACTCCCTTCCTGATTTTAAACTATACAGTGTCCCCTGTTCCCTTCGAATGGCAGGGTCCTGGTCAAGGTATAGGGTCCTCATGAGTACAATCAAGTGTTCAGGAATTCCCATTCTTCTCAATGTTATCCATCATTTGTCATGATCCACACAATCAAATGCTTTTGCATAGTCAATAAAGCACAAGTAACTATCTTTCTGGTATTCTTTGCTTTGAGCCAAGATCCATCTGACAGCAGCTATGATATCCCTTGTTCCACATCCTCTTCTGAATCCAGCTTGCATCTCTGGAAGTTCTCTGTCAATATACTGCTGTAACCATTTTTGAATTATCTTCAGTAAGTTCTTACTTGCATGTGATATTAATGATATTGTTCGATAATTTCCACATTCTGTGGGATCACCTTTCTTTGGAATGGGTACAAATATGGATCTCTTTCAGTCAGTTGGCCTGGTAGCTGTCTTCCAAATCTTTTGGCATAACCAAGTGAGTGCCTCCAGTGCAGCATCCATTTGTTGAAATATCTCAATGGGTATTCCATCAATTCCTGGAGCCAAAAACAGTTCTTTGCCAATTCCTTCATTGCAGCTTTGACTTCCTCCTTCAGTACCATTGGTTCTAGATCATGTGCCACCTGCTGAAATGGATGAAGATCGACCAGTTCTTTCTGGTACATTGCCTCTCTGTATTCCTTCCATCGTCTTTTGATGTTCCCTGCTTCATTCAATGTTTTGCCCTTAGAATCTTTCAATATTTCAACTTGAGGATTGAATTTTTTCTTTGATTCTTTCAGCTTGAGAAATGTTGAGGCTGTTCTTCCCTTTTAGTTTTCTAACTCAAGGTCTTTGCACATTTCATTATAGTAATTGGCTTTGTCTTCTCAAGCTGCTGTTTGAAATCTTCAGTTCAATTCTTTTATCTTGTCTTTTCTTCCATTCTCTTTAGCTACTCTCCACTCAAAGGCAAGTTTCAGAGTCTCTTTTGTCATCTATTTTGGTCTTCTCTTCTTTTGTTGTCTTTTTAGTGACCTCTTGCTTTCTTCATGGATGATGCTCTTGATGTCATCCCACAATTCATCTGGTTTCCAGTCATTGGTGTTCAATGCATCAAATATATTCTTTAGATGGTCTCTAAATTCAGGAGGGATATATTCTAGATCATATTTTGGCTCTTGTGGACTTGTTTTAATTGTCTTTAACTTTAAGTTGAGCTTGCATATGAGCAGTTGGTGGTCTGTTCCACAATCAGCTCCTGGCCTGGTTTTGGCTGAAGATATGGAGCTTTTTCATTGCCTCTTGCCACAGATGTAGTCAATCTGATTCTTGTATGTTCCATCTGGTGAAGTTCACATGTACAGCTGCTGTTTGTGTTGTTGAAAAAAGGTGTTTTCAATGAACAAGTTGTTGGTCATGAAAAATTCTACCATGAGAGTTCCAGCATTATTCTGTCACCAAGGTCAAATTTTCCAACTACTGGTGATTCTCCTTTGTTTCTAACTTTTGCATTCCAGTCACCAGTGATAATTAACACATC
>NW_006921696.1:9144360-9156041 GCF_000298275.1 Orycteropus afer afer
TTCCAATTTTCTTAGATTCATACTTCATATATTCCATGTTCCGATTATTAATGGATGTTTGCTGCTGTTTCTCCTCAATTTGAGTGGTGCCACATCAGCAAATGGAGGTCTTGAAAGCTTTACCTTATCCATATGAGTAAGGCCGATTTTACTCTGATAATGCAACTCTTGCCCAGACCTACTTTGAGAGCTTTCTAAGCTAAGTGACTCATCTGCCTCCTCTGTATTGGACAATGTTTCTGGACTATTCATAAATTTGCATATCAGAGAGTGTTTCTCTGCTATTCATCATATTTTCCCTGGCCAATTCTTTGAGAAGTGGATGGCCTCCTTCTTCCTACTCTGTCTCAGTCTGCAAGCAGGGCTGATACCTGTGCAGCAGGTGCACCCCACTGGGTTTGAAACACCAGTGGCACAGCCTCAAGACTCACAGCAACATCTCACCACAGTAGGACAAACTGACAGACAAGTTTGTCTCTCTTAGTTGTTGGAAACCCCTCCAACCACCCTTACTTGGATCCCTGCAGCTAACTCCTTAATCTGTACCAGTCCCCTTTACCTTTTCTGTCCTCTCCCTGCTTCCTGCCTTGCTGCTTGTGGGGGATGACTTGGGTTCCCTCTCCTCACCTGGCTCCCTGTGATTGATTCCTTGATCTTTTCCTATTCCCTTTGCCTTTTCTGTCCTGTCCCTGCCTTCCCACCTCGCTCCTTGTGGGGCATGGCCTGGGTTCCCTCTCTTCACCTGGGTCCCTGCAGCTGACTCCTCTATCTGTTCCAGTCCCCTTTGTTTTTTCTGTCCTCTCCCTGTTTCCAGCATTGCTGCCTGTTCTTAGGTCCCTCGAATCTGAATGAGAATGCTATCACTTTAAAATACAAAATAGCTGCCACATGTAAACAAACAAGAAGGTCAGCCAAAAAAAAAAAGAAAAGAAAAGAAAACCTGCAATATCTGGGAATAGGGCAACAGGAGAAAAAAGTTACAGAAGGAGAATAATGAAGAAAAAAAAATGGGAAAAATGCAAAAAGAAAAATAAGGAATGGGTTTAACCACAAGAAAAAAATTTTGCAACCAGCAATAGGGAAAATAAATAAACCAAAAACTAGGAACTGGGAAGAGAGTAATAGTGAAAAGGACAAAAGTATTAATAATAGTGGTAGTTTTCAAAGCAGACCAAAGCAAGCAAAGTAAAAACCAGAAAAAAGAAAGAGAAAAAAAAAAAAATCAGGGGAGGGCAGGGCAGGGCACCCAGGCTCCATCCAAGCACACAGAGTGGGGAATCCTAGCCAGGGCAATAAGGCAAGAAAGAGAAATCAGAGGCATCCAAATTGGTAAGGAAGAAGTCAAGCTATCCCCATTTGCTCATCATATGATACTATACCTAGAAAACCCAAGAGATCAGTTTAAAAAATAAAACAAACTACTGGAGCTAATTGAGAGATTTAGCATAGTGACAGGATAAAAGATCAACATCTAAAAATCTGTTGGATTCTTCTATACCAGCAAAGAGATTGCTGAAAAAGAAAAGGAAATCAATACCATTTATAATAGCTACCAAAATGGTAAAATACTTGGGAATAAATCTTACCAGGGACACAAAGACCTGCACAGAGAAAACTAAAAAAGACTACTTCAAAAAACCATAAGAAATCTACATAGATGGAAGAACACACTATGCTAGTGGATAGGAAGATTGAAGACTGTGAAAATGTCAATTCTACACAAAGCAATCTATATGTGCAATGTAATCCCAATCCAGATCCCATCAGCATTCTTTAAGGATATGAAAAAAACAATCATTAACTTTATATGGAAAGCACTAGTGAAGAAGAACAAAGTAGGAGGTCTCACACTGCTGGATCTCAAAACCTACTATACAGCCCCAGTAGTCAAAACTGGCAAGTATTGGTATAATGACAGACACACAGACCAATGGAATAGAATCGAGAACCCAGAAATAGATCCATCAACCTATCATCAGCTGATCTTTGAAAAAGTGCTGAAATCCATTAAATGGGGAAGAGAATGTCTGTTTAATAAATGATGCTGGCAAAACTGGAGATCCATTTGCAGAAAAATGAAACAAGATCTGTACCTCACACCATACACAAAAACTAACTCCAGATGAATCAAAAACTTAAATGTGAAACTTAAAACTATAAAGTCCCTCAAAGTCCCTCAAAGAAAAACTAGGGACAAATTTAGGAGCCCTAATATATGTCATATATTTAGGGGTCCTAATATATGGCATATCCCTAGTTTTTCTTTGAGGGACTTTATAGTTTTAAGTTTCACATTTAAGTCTTTGATTCATCTGGAGTTAGTTTTTGTGTATGGTGTGAGGTACAGAGTCGGGTCCAACTCAACAACACATAACAACAACAACAACAATAAATATATGGCATGGGAGCTCTGGCAATGTAGTGCCTAAGTCATTTAACTACTAACCAGAAGCAGGTGGTTCAGACCCACCAGCCACTCCTGGGAAGGAATGTTGCACAATCAACTTCTATAGTGATACTGCTTCAGAAACCTAAGGAGGGGTCGCTATGAGTCAAATCAAATTGACAGCAGTGAGTTTTTTTTTTTTTTTAATATATGGCATAAATACTGTCAAGCATAACCCAAAATGCACAAGCAGCTGAAGATAAACTTGATGAATGGGACCTTCTAAAAGTTAAAGTTTTATTTGCTTCCAAAGACTTATCCAAAAGAGTCAAAAGAGAACCTACAGATTGGGAAAAAATATTTGGCAATTACATATCGCTGAGGGACTTCTCTCTAGAATTTATAGAAAAGTTCAACACCTCAACAACAAAAAGACAAATAATCCAATTGAAAAAATTGGCAGAAGACATGAATAGACACTTCACCAAAGAGGATATTCAGGCAGCCAACATAAAGAAATGTTCATGATCATTAGCCATTAAAGAGATGTAAGTCAAAACAACAAGGAGATATTATCTTGCCCCAGCACTCATAGCAAAGTTCAACAAGACAGAAAGTAACAAATGCTGTGAGGATGTGGGGAGATTGGGACTCTCATACACTGCTGGTGGGACTGTAAAATGGTACAAGCACTGTGGAAAGCAGTATGGAGATTCCTTCAAAAGTTGGAAATAGAAAAACCATTTGACCCAGCCTTTCCATTACTAGGTATATATCTTAGAGAAGTGAGCCTGGACAGGAACAGATATAGGCACACCCATTTTTAATCACAGCTCTATTTACAATAGCCAAAAATGGAAAAAAAAAATCTAGGTGCACATCAACAGAAGAATGGATAACCGAACTATGGTACATACACACAATGGAATACGCTTCAACACTGAAGAATAACATAGAATCCATAAAGCACTGCATAACATGGATGAACTTGGAGGAAATTATACTGAGAAAAATAAGTCAGTCCAAGAAGAACAAATATTATATTAGTCTGTTATTGTAAAAAGTCAAGGAACAGTTTATATATGGAAAGAAATTTTCTTTGTTGGTTACCAGGGATGGAAGAGGAGTGGAGGAAACACTGCAAAAAAAAAAAAAAAAAAAAAAAAAATATATATATATATATATATATGTAAATAAATGTGAAAAAAATATATGAGAAAAGCAATGACAGTGCCAGTAGAGTAGTGGTAATGGAGAGGTAAATGTTTTCTGTGTAATATATCAAATATTCCTTTCTGAAGGCATCTAGATTTTCTGGTTTCATTTAAAATTGAAAATCTGAATAACTGATTTGAAATATTTTGTCTGATGTCAGGATATTCCCATTACCATATCCCTTTCTACTTAAGATGGGCATATCCAAGTTTGGAATTGAGTACACTGGAGTGTTAAGTTGTCACAGTTTTACAGATACGATTTAGAAACAAAAAGAACTTCATGCCTATTTCCTAGCATGTACTACAGGCTATGATTTAGTTTAGAGGAAGGCCAAGTCTTAGACAACAACACGCTCAAAGATGGTGTGCTAACTTCAGGTCACCATTTCTTGATGGGCACATATCTCTTCAAAAATCACTAGTTAGGATAGAATTTACATTAAACTAAGGAAAGATTGGATTTTGAAAATTAGTATTTTTAGTTGTTGTTATTGTTGTTGTTGTTAGGTGTTGTCGAGTCATCTCTGACTCATAGTGACCCCATGCACACCAGAACAAGACACCACCTGGTCCTGTGCCAGCTCCATGATCCTTGCTATACCTGAGCCCAACTTTGCTTGGTGAGAGTAATAATGACATCAGCGTATTGCAGGTTTTTAATGATTCTTCCTCCAATCCTGATGCTGTGTTCTTATTCATATACTCCCACTTCTCAGATTATTTGCTCAGCATACAGATTAATAAGTATAGTGAAAGAATAAAATGCTGACACACTCTCTTCTTGATTTTAAATCATATAATGTTCCCTTGTTCGGTTTCAATAGCAGCCTCCTTGTCTATGCATTGGTTCCTTATGAGTACAATTAAGTGTTCTGGAATTCCCATTATTCTCAATGTTATCCACAATTTGTTATGATCCATATAATCAAATACTGTTGCATAGTCAATAAAACACAAGTAAACATCTTTCTGGTATTCTTTGCATTGAGCCGAGATCCATCTGTTATCAGCAATCATATCCCTTGTTCCACATCCTCTTCTGAATCCAGCTTGCATTTTTGGAAGCTCTCTGTCAATATAGTGCTGCAACCATTTTTTAATTATCTTCAGTTAGTTTACTTGCATGTGATATTAATGATCTTGTTCTATAATTTCCACATTCTGTGGGATCACTTTTCATTGGAATGGGTACAAAGATGGACCTCTTTCAATCCGTTGGTCAGGTAGCTGTCTTCTAAATCTCTTGGCATAGCTGAGTGAGTGCCTCCAGTGTGGCATCTGTTTGTTGAAACATCTCAGTGGGTATTCCATCAATTCCTGGATCCTTGTTTATTGTCAATTCCTTCAGTGCAGCTTCAACTTCTTCCTTCAATACCATTGATTCTTGCTCATATCCCACATCCTGAAATGGAAGAACATTGACCAATTCTTTTTGGTACAGTAACTCTGTATTTCTTCCATCTTCTTTTGATGTTGCCTGCATTATTCAATATTTTTTTGCCCTTAGAATCTTTCAATATTACAACTTGAGGTTTAAATTTTTTCTTAAGTTCTTTCAGCTTGAGGAATGCCAAAAGTGTTCTTTTTTTTTTGGTTTTCTAACTCCAGTGTTTTTAGTAAATGTCTAAAAACTTGTCCTTATGACAAAATAAAGAGAAAAATTTCATTTTTACTTTGAGTGTTAAGATAATTTGGTTAGTAAAAGGGCATCAAATATTAAGGATGAGATTCCAAAACTGAAACCCATTAGTTTCTCAAAATCAATGATTTAAAGTTTTAAACAGATTGTTGCTATTGTGGTAAGACATGTCCTTTTCTAATATTGATTGTAAAAACACAACTGGCTCACAAAATGTGCATGCTCAACTTTGGTGTAAATATCTAATTCCTATTACTAATTAGAGAAAAATAATTGTCTACATTTTGTGAATTCTAATTTGTGTGGGTTACCTCCTGGCATAGGTATAAATGCCATCCAGGCAACTGTTTTACACTGGATTCATGGGAATTAAAAAAGAGAGAGAGAGACCTCATCTAAAGAGGTATATATTATCTAACAATTATTTAGAGAAGGAAGAGTCTTTCTGAAATTACTTAATGTTATTAAATAATTCTAGGTGAAGAAGGAAAGGGAGAGAAGAAGCAAGGACTAAAGAGAAAGGAAGAGATGTTTCTGAGTTAGAGGATTATGCATCAGTTATTGTTGTTGTTGTTGTTGTTTGCCGTCAGTTATTAGGAAGTAAAATAATGTGAGATTTGGTAAGTGGCCACTGTTACTGACTCTTAGCTTCCATTGAATCCAAATAAATGCACATAGGGCATTCAGAATGGAATAGATGAAACATTCTATGAAAATGGAAAAGCATCAAGGGGACACTGAATCAGAAAAATCTCTTTACATTAATGTGTCTGGCCATTTTATTCCTCTTCTATTTCTGCCTCATGAAGATGCTCTGGATATAGACTATATTCCATAAAAGTTTAGATTTGTGTCATTTAGGATTGCCTTTTATAATGAGTTATTTATAAAATAGGAATAAATTATATTGAAAACTATTGTAATAAATCACATCCAAGATACTAATCTTAGGTTTTGCCTAGACAGTGCTGATGTTTTTTGGGAAATACAGATTTCATTTTCTTTCCTTCAAGTTATGATGATTTGTTTAGCATTCTGTTATCATTTAAAGTTTCTGAAGGTCTCCTTTTTTCTCTTACTTGCCTTCTGTTTCATATCAGTTTCATATCAGTCTCCTAATATGCATCTACAAAAGCCCCACGATGACTCAGACACTGGGTTGACTCTGAGTAGAAAATTTGGGTCTCCCTCTGGATTGGGAGCAGGAAAGTTGGAGTAGACATGAAAAGAACCCCCCAAAATAGTACTTAATTCATTTTCAGTTCATGATGATTACCTATAAAATAGCTTTTGAAAGCTCAGATTCCTACTTTTATTTTCCCTTCAGAACTTTCCTCAGAACATTAGAGAGTGTGATATTGACACCATTTCTTGCCAGATTTAGAAAACAATATATAAATATCTACAATGATGACTCATTTTCTACAAGCAGATATTATTCAATAATAACTACTTTTACATGAAAAAAAATCATATTATTTATTATCTTCTGTTACAGTAACATTATGACACTATTAGACTAAACAGTAGGTAAATATTTGCCAAATGAAAGGAATGGCAAGCTGTCACCGGAGCAAAGCAGTTTCTCTGTCTAAATATTAAATAGTATTGATACAAATAGTAACTCTAATCAAAATTAGTGTCACTCATTTCCTTGCATACTGAGAAGAGTAACATTTGAGTGTGCAACTCTACTTTGAAAAATTTGCTTTATAAGATGATATTTCAAATTAAAAACTGTATTCTGTTTTATAATACCTGAAGTATCACCCCAAAAACTAAGAATAGTCTTCTAAACCCTTAAACAAAACATACTAGAAAGATGCACAGTGCTTTGTTTTTCTGTTTTCTTTTTAACTTTCTGTCGTGATTAGGGTGAAATTTCACAGAGCATAGTTGTTTTCCATTCAACAGTTCATACATATTTTGTTTCATGACACTGATTACAATCCCCACAATGCAGCAGCTCTCCTCCCACTTCACCCTTGCAGTTTTCCTCTCCTTGTGTCCTTCTTCCCTATGCATTCTTGCCTCCTTAGCTTTTTCCCTATACAAATGCCACCCCTCCAATTCTCAAGGCTGATTATTCTAATGAGTGCATCTCTCTGGGTAATTGTTCAGTTCCTAGGCCTGTCCATTGTTTTTTGGCTGAGAGTTAAGCCATGGGAGTGAGTTCAACTCAAGGCTGGAAAGGTAACTGGAATCCTTAGTCTTCCGGGTTTCACCAGTCTATCAAACCAGTCAAACCAAACTCACTGCTATTGATTCTATAGTGATCCTCATTGGGTTTTCAAGGCTGTAAATTGTTATAGCATCAGACTACCCAATCTTTCTTTCATGGAGCAGGCAGTGGGTTCAAACCACAGGTCTTCTGGTTAGCAGCCAAATACCTTTACCACGAAAGCTCCTTATCAGACAAGTAAGCCTGGTCTTTTTTTATGGTTTTGAATTTTGTTTCATATTTTTCTCTCACTCTATCCAGTATTTTCAATTTTGTTCCTTTTCCAAATGGTTAGCAGTGGTAACCAGGCATCATCTAGTTCTGGTCTCAGGGTAGTGCAGGCTGAGGTTTTCATTGCCCACTAGTCCTTTGGACTAATTGTTTCCATGTGTCTTTGATTTTCTTCACTCTTCTTTGCTCCAGATGAGAAAAAAATAAATCATTGCATTTTAGCTGCTAGCAAGCTTTTAGGACCCCATCACTACTCATCAAAGTAGAATGTAGAGCAATGTTTTTGGGTACTATGTTGTGCCAACTGAACTTGATGTCCCCCACAACTATGGTCCCAAGCCCACAGGCTCAGCAACTCATTCTCTCAAGGTGCTTGGATATGATGAAGAAATTATCCTAACTTTGCCCCCTGTTAGCTCTATTACAAATATGGACATTTTTTATAGCACATACAGATACAGACAGAAAGAAATATCATCTGTCAAACCTATATAGGGTCATGGGCATATTCCCGTTCACCTAATCATACCTGATCATCTTGGCTGTCTATCCATAGATTAATATTTGTTATTTATGATAAAGCAGTATTATGTATGTAAAAGTACTTACCTTTGTTGTCCGTATCTCTTGTTTACCTCTCCAGGTCTTCCTTTTCATTAGTGATATTGCACTGGTCATATGCTTTTTTTTTTTTATTGGCTTTCCCTTCACCCAAATCAATATATGTCTCTTACCTAGATATCAATTTTCCCTCCCCTTCCCTCCCTTCCTTGGTAACAAACAAAGAAATTTCCTTCCCTGTGTAAACCTTTCTTTGACTTTTTTATAATAAGAGTCTCATACATGCATTCATTTTGAGTTTCTTGCACTCTATGGAATTATTTAGAAAAATGCAGTCCCTAAAGCCCACAATCATCACCTCTGCTTTTCAGTAGACAAGAATTATGTTTTATTGTTTAGGCTGGGGTTCATTTAGGCATATCTGCACTATTGCAGGAAGCTGAAAACAAAAAAAATTCCCATCAAACTTCATTGATGTCTCATCTCAAATCGTGTGCTGTTGACAGCAATAAGACACTACCAGAATGATCTGCAGCATTTGAGGCAAGTATTCTTGAAAAATAGAATTGGTTGAATATTACATTACTGATAAATAAGATATAGAAATCAACATTTAGATAATTTTCAATTTCATTTTAATTGTGACAGTCTCAAAAATAAGTGTCATGACTTTGCCCTTGATCACTTCATTAGTCGTTAATTAAACTGACATGCTATTTTTCTTGTCATTTCACTGGCTAAATAGTAAAAGTGGGTGAAGATTTGGAGTAATCAGAACAATTTCCAATCTATTTTCACTTTCTCCCCTCTGCCACTATATAAATCTGGTGTTGGTGGCAGGTTCCAGGTATAAGACAGCAGTTATTAATATCTGATGTCTGAGTTGTTGTTTATGAAGGCTTATTAACCAGACATTGAGTTAATAGTAAATGTTACACAAAAAGAAATATATTCAAAATTGGACTATCTATAATGGAAATGTAGATAAATTCATAATTAATGAAGAATATTTAAGAATTTATCAATAAATAAATCACAGGCTTAATGACTTAGAGGGAGCTCTGGTAGCATAGTGGCTAAGGCACTTGACTGCTAACCAGAAGGCTGGCTTTTCAAACCCACCAGCCACTCTCGGAAGGAAGATGGGGCAATCTACTTCCGTAGTGATACTGCCTCAGAAACCCAAGGAGGGGTCGCTATGAGTCAGGTCCGACTCAACGGCACATAACAACAACAATGACTTAGATAAGTTTAATTGAATAAATGTATAATAGATGAAGTTAGCATTAGATTCTTCATTTATAGGTCATCTGAAAAAAAATGTACATTATTAAAATGGCTGTTCGATTGATATGTTTATTCAACACATAAGAAGGAAATCCTGAAATGAAGCTGACGACATCATGTTTGATCATTACGGGCAGTCTGAGGACCCAGAGTTTAGTTCTTTTTCAGACATTTACTGCCTTTGTAACCATAATCAGTTTTTCATATTTGCCACCAAAGAAGTTTGTTGTGAATGCCTATTAATTCCTATGGACTTCTAAGCTCTCATGGTAAACATTTTTTTCCGTAAAATTGTTCAGGTTTCTGAACTACAGTTTGTTCCAGCCAACCACATTGAGTTCAAACCAAGTACAATGGACTAAAGACTCATTGACCAGTGAAGTTTCAGTGTCTAAAGAGTAAAATCATCTCCAGATAGTAGAGTAAAGTATCTAAGATATCGGGCTCTGGAATCACAGGGCATGATTCAAATCCTAGAGTCCCATCTTTCTACCTGAGGGAATTTGGGTCTCAGAGACTCAGTTTTCTCCGCTAAAGACTCAGTTTTCTCCACTAAAGACTCAGTTTTCTCCACTTTAAGAGGAATTCTTTAACAGATAAGGAGCCTTGGTGTCACGATGGTTAAGCTTTGGGTTGCTAGTGGGAAGATCTGCAGTTCAAACCCATCAGTGGCTCTGAGGTAGAAACTATGTGACTATCTGCTCCCTTAAAGCCTAGGAAATCCTATGAAGCTGTTCTACCCTGTCACATTGGGTCACTATAAGTCAAAATCAACTCAACAGCACTCAATAACAACAATGGTTAACTGGGGGTTATTATGAGCCAGGCACAGAGCTATTGCTAAATTCTTCATCAATAAATCCCTTACCCCAAATGACTGCCAGGAAGATTAAACTAGATAAGGAACAAAGAACACAGAGGAAGCACTTGATAATTAGTTGTTACTTTTTCTACTGTTATTATTATTACTATCACAGCTGTAGTAGCATATCCTACTGCTGCTATTAGTGCTGTTGCTGCTAATTCTAACCACCAAATAGCCTTCTCAATAAGTCTACTAGATAAAATGCCTTCTCAATAGGTCTACTAGATAAAATACAGGACACTCAGCAAATTTGAATTTCAGATAAACAAGGATTAATTTTTTAGCATGAGTGTTGCATAGGAAATATTTATATTATATATACCTCCACTAAAAATTTATTTGTTATTATCTTAAATGAGCTCTGTAGGTTGGAAGATACTCAGAATGCAACTGGGGAAAAGCACAGCTTCAAACCATTTGAATTTGTACAGTTTTGGCCAATGCAGTATAATAGGAACAGACCTGAATTTATAAAATGCTGTACTGGAACGTTAACTGAAATGGGAAAATTATGGTGTGAAGCCCTGGAACTGGAGATTCAGGAGAGACCTAGGAAGCCCTTTTAGGAGCTTGATGTGAGAAATTAATTATTGCTAGGACTCTGGAGAATAAAATACATGTCAAATGGTGCAATCAGCTACCATCTTTGAGCAGTGCACTATTGTTTCCAACTATACCTGTCAAAAGATTTGGTTGCTATGCACTGCACACGCTGTCTTTGTTTTCTAAGAGGAAGATTATGTTTCTATCAGGGCATTGCCCCATATTTTTCCTGTTGTTGTTATTATTCCAGTACATCATATTTTACAAATTCAAGTCCATTCCAATGTGGCTTTGCCTACCATGCCTGAACCAGAAAAAACCAGTTCGAAGCCCTGAGGTAGAGCTGCCTTTTTGAAGGAGAGTTGACCTTAATGATATAAAGTAAAGCTTTGAGGACTTTCATTGGCCAATAACACACAACTCAAAATGAGGAAAAAAAAATGTGGATGCCTATGTATAAACAAGTTATACAGTAAAAATATGCATAATAAGGACTTAGCTGTGCTCTATATTCAAGCACTCCAGATTATTCTTCAAATATTTGTACAGAAATCCATACATGTTGTGATAAATACAATTTTTTTCATTGTAAAATATATCTCTGGCCTAAAGAACCTTAAGTCTTTTTATCTTTGAAACTTAATGGTGTTCAGGGTTCATATACAGCTATTTCATACTCTTAAAACTTCTGAGGTCTTTTTATAAATGCCCAATATCTAATTTAAAAAATA
>NW_006921696.1:9156731-9167776 GCF_000298275.1 Orycteropus afer afer
TTGCCCAACCTTCCTTCCGAGGAGTGGCTGGTGGGTTTGAACCGCCAGCCTTCTGGTTAGCAGTCAAGTGCCTTAGCCACTATGCTACCAGAGGAATGGACAAGAGAATATTGAAGTAATAAGATATTAACTATGTCGTTGTTGTTACTGATAAGTGTTGTCAAGTCAGATTCCACTCATGGTGACTCTATGTACAACATAATGAAACATTGTATGGTTCTACCACACTTAAAATCATTGCTATGCTTGAGGCCATTTTAGCAGCCACTGTGTCAATCCATCTCTTTGAGAGTCTTCCCCTTTTTCACTGACTCTCTACTTTACCTAGCATGATATCCTTCTCCAGGGTCTGGTCCTGTGGGATAACCTGACCAAGGTATGAGAGATGAAGCCTCATTCTCACTTCTGGGTAGCTTTCCAGCTATACTTCTTCCAAGATAGATTTGTTTGTTCTTCTGACAGTCTATGTCATATTTAATATTCTTTGCCAACACAATTCAAATGTATCGATTCTTTTGTGGTCTTCCTTATTCATTGCCTAGGTTCACATACATAGGAGACTACTGAAAAGTCAATGGCTTGGTTCAGGCAAAACTTAGTCTCCAAAGTGACATCTTTTCTCTTTGATACTTTAAAGATGTCCTTTGCAGCAGTTTTATCCAAAGAAATATGTAGTCTGACACCTTGGCTGCTGTTTCTATGGTCATTGATTGTGGATCAAAGTAAAATGAAATCCTGGACAACTACAATGTTTTCTCCATTTGTCATGATATTGCTTATTGGTCAAGTTGTGAGGACTTTTTTTTCTTTATATTGAGGTGTGATCCATACTGAGGGCAGTAGTCTTTGATCTTCATCAGTAAGTGCTTAAATCCTTCACATATAGCAAGCAAGGTTGTGTTATCTCCATATCACAGGTTGTTAATGAGTCTTCCTCCTACTCTAATGTCATGTCATTCTTCATATAGTCCAGCTTCTCACATTATTTCCTCAGCATACAGATTGAATAAGTAAAAGAATACAACCCTGACACACATCTTTCATGATTTTCAACCCTGCAGTATCCCCTTGTTCTGTTTGAATGACTGCCTCTTAATCTATGTATAGATTCCTCATGAAATTAAGTAGTGGTATGGAATTTCCATTCTTTGCAAATTTTCTTAATTTGTTATGATTCACCCAGTCAAATACCTTTACATAGGCAAGAAAGCACAGTGATCTTTCTGGTACTCTTTGCTATCAGTCAAGATCCATTGGATATCAGCAATGACATTCCTGCTCCCATGTCCTCTTCTGAATCCAGCTTGGATTTCTGGAAGTTCTCTGTCAATATACTGCTGAAACCATTTTTTAATTATCTTCAGCAAAATTTCACTTGTGTGTACTATTAATAATATAGCTCAACAGTTTCCACATTCTGTTGGATCACCTTTCTTTGGAATGGGCACAAATACGGATCTCTTCCAGTCAGTTGGCCAAGTAGCTGTCTTCTAAATTTGTTGAAAGTGATGAGCGAGTGCTTCCAACATTGCATCAGTTTGTTGAAGCATGTCAATGGGTATTCCGTTCATTTCTGGAGCCTCGTTTATCACCAATGCCTTCAGTGCAGCTTTGACTTCTTCTTTCAATATTATCGATGCTTGATCGCATTTATCTCTTAAATGTCTGAACACTGACCTTTTTTTTTGGGGGGGGGGGTACAGTGACTGTGTATATCCCTTCCATCTTCTTTTGATGCTCCTTGTATTTTTCAATATTTTGCCCATGGAGTCCTTTAGTATTGCAACTCAAGGCTTGGATTTTTTTCTTCAGTTCTTTCAACTTGAGAAACTGTATATGTTTTCTTCTTTTTTGATTTTTTAATTTCAGTTCTCTGCATATTTCATAAGTATTAACTTTACTTTGCCCTCCTGAGATGCCCTTTGAAATCTTCTGTTCAGATCTTTTACTTGATAATCTCTTCCATTCACTTTAGCTACTCTCTGTTAAAGAACATGTTTCAGAGTCTCTTCTGACATCCATTTTTCCTTCTTTTTTGTCTTTTTAATGACCTTTTGCTTTCTTCATGTATGATGTTCTTGATATCATTCTACTATTTGTCTGGTTTTCATTCATTGGTGTTTAATGCATTAAATATATTTTTCAGGTGGTCTCTAAATTCAGGTAGGATGTAGTCAAGTCATATTTTGTCTCTTGTGGCCTTGTTTTAATTTTCTCAGCTTCGACTTGAATTCGCATATGAACAATCGATGGTCTGCTCCACAGTCGGCTCCTGGTCTTGTTCTGATTAACGATACCGAGCTATTCCACCATGGTTTTCCACAGATGTGGTCGATTTGGTGCCTGTCTATTTTATCTAGTGAGATCCATGTGTATAGTCACTATTTATGTTGTTGAAAAAATGTGTTTGCAATGAACAAGTTGTGGTCCTGCAAAGTTCTATCATTTGTTCTCCAGCACCATTTCTATCACCAAGGCCATGTATTCTGACTACCAATGCTTCTTCTTTGTTTCCAACTTTTACATTCCAATTAACAGTACTTATCAATGCATCTGAATTGCATGCTTGACCAATTTCAGACTGCAGAATTTGGTAAAAATCTTAAATATCTTCATTTTTGGCTTTAGTGATTGGTGTGTAAATTTGAGTAATAATCATATTAACTGTTCTTCCTCACAAGCTTATGGATATTATCCTGTCACTGACAGCATTGTACTTCAGCACAGACCTTGAAATATTCTTTCTGATGATGAATGATATGCCATTCCTCTTCAACATGTCATTCACGGTATCTCTATGGGAGTAGTTTGCCCAATCTTCCTTCTGAGGAGTGGCTAGTGGGCTTAAACCACCAGCCTTCTGGTTAGTAGTCAAAATTCCTCAGGCATTCACTATGCCACTAGAGCTCCTTAGTGAACCATATGACTGCCGAGTTCAGAATGGCCAACACCAGTCCATTTTAGCTTGCTTATGTCTGGTATATCAATCTTTATGCATTCTACATCATTTTTGACAACTTCCAATTTCCTAGATTAATGCTTCATGTGTTCCATGTTCTGATTATTAATAGATGTCTGCAGCTCTTTCTTCTCATTTTGAGTTGTACTACATCAGCAAATGAAGGTCCTGAAAGCTTTACTCCGTCCACATCATTAAGGTTGACTCTACTTTGAGGAGGCAGCTCTTCCTCAGTCTTATTTTGAATTCTTACCATATTTTTTTTTCTTTTTCAGAAGTGGAAACTTCTTCCTTTTTTCTTACCTGTCTTAACTGAAATGCATCCACCGTGGATGACCTGCTGGTATTTGACCCTGTTGGTATGTTATGGGTGGCAGAGCTTCCAGTATCACAGCAACATGCAAGCAACTACAGTAGGACAAACTGTTGTTGTTGTTGTTAGGTGCCGTCCAGTTGGCCCCAACTCATAGCAACCCTATGTATAATGGAATGAAACACTGTTCAATCATGTCCCAGCCTCACAATCCTTGCTATACCAGGGCCCATTGTTGCAGCATTGTGCCAATTCATCTCATTGAGGGCATTTCCCTGTTCCCTTGACCCTCCACTTTATCAAGCATGATATCCTTTTCCAGGGAATGGTCTCTTCTGACAACATGACCAAAGTAGGTCAGACAACGTCTGGCTATTCTCACTTCCAAGGAGCAATCCGGCTGCACTTCTTTCAGGCCAGATTTGTTAGTTCTTCTGGCAGTTCACAGTACTTTCCATATTCTTTACCAGCACCACAACTCAAAAGCATCAACACTTCTTCAGTCTTCCTTATTTATTGTCCAGTTTTCACATACATATGAGGCAATTGAAAATACCATGGCTTGGGTTAGGCTCACCTTAGTCTTCAAAGAGACATTTTTTGCTCTTCAGCACTTTAAGGAGGTCTTTTGCAGAAAATTTGCCCAATGCAACAGGTCATCTGATTTCTTGACTGCTGCTTCCATTGGTGTTGATTATGGAACTAAGAAGTATGAAATCTTTGACAATTCAATCTTTTCTGAATTTACTGATACTGCTTATTGGTCCATTAGTGAGAATTTTTGTTTTCTTTGTGTTGAGATGTAATCCGTGCTACAAACTATAGGACAAACTATAGAGACTAAATTTTAAAGTGACTCACAATGCACAATATTCATTCCTTCTTATGAAAACTGCCCTTGTTGAATATAGGGGAATGGTCCAATATTCACCACCACACCATGGCTATCACCCTTTTCCAAGCACTTTAGGCTCTGCTTAGGTGAAAACAAACAAAAACTTCTTTACTGCTATTTTGGCTACCTAGCTCTGGTAGCATAGTGCCTAAGGCACTTGACTGCTCACCAGAAGGCTGGTGGTTCAAACCCACCAGCCACTCCTCGGAAGGAAGGTTGGGCAATCCTACTTCCATAGAGATACTGCCTCGGAAACCCAAGGAGGGGTCGCTATGAGTCAGGGCCGACTCGACGGCAAACAACAACAACAACAACAACAACAGTGCTCCTCTAACAAGAATATACCACAAATGGGTGACTTGAACAAATAGGAGCTTATTCTCTTACAAATTTGGAGGCTGGAAGTCCAAGTTCAAAGTGCTAGGCTCTAGGGGCTAGATGAAAGCCCCCTCAGCCTTGGGCTTGAGCTGTGCCTCCTGCTCTGGGCCCACTGAAGCCGGAAGCTTTTCTTCACTCAATTGCTGGCTGCTGAGGCTGACAAACCCAAGGTTGACAAGTAAAAAGACATAGTCCCAATATTATCAAACAATATGGCAGGACACTAATTCAAGTCCAGAAAAAGTCCCAAGATCCACAGGGCATGGCAGGCTGTTGAACAATGACTTGGCAACAGGCAGGGTTCAAGCGTGCCAAAAAGCTTTAGACCATTCCCAAAACTTTTCCTTATATTCAGGAAGCAGACCACACCTCTAAAGTAGCTATTCAGCTGCTCGTGGCAGATCTCATCATGGAGCTGTCAGTCTCATCATGGGGAGTACCTACCTCTGGCTGCCCAGACACTTAACCAGGCCCAGCCAAGTTGACAATATTAACTACAAAAACTATTAGGTGAGATTATTTCATGGCAGCAATGAAACTTACACTAACTCCCATTTGTTTTGTATTTTGCAGTTCAAAAGAACTTTCACAAATCAGTTTTAGAAGAATGATCAGCCAAAAACCAAGAGAAACCCCTTTCTTTCCATGAGGCCATGAATTAATAAACATTTTTTTTTTGTTTCTTTATATTCATTTTAAATAAAAACAGGAGTTGAGTCATTCAGAATTCTAAGGTGCATGAACCAGTGAAAAGTGTTTTGTTTTTTCACATTTTTTTAAATTTTTTCTCTGAAGATAATATTGAAGGTATAACAACAACAAAAACAATGACAACAGAAAAAAAAAAAAAAAACTATTCCATAATGTCATTCCATCTCATAGCAACCCTTTAAGACAGAGTGGAACTGCCCTGTAGGGGTATCCAAGGTGGTGATACTTACGGAAGCAGACTGCCACATCTGTGTCATGTGGAGCAACTGGTGTGTTCAGACCTTTCAGCTCCCAGACAAGTGCTTAACCCCTGCACCACTAGGGCTCCATCAAACATTATTCTCAGCCCTCTGTAGTGGTGGTGTTTCTTTTGTCTCAGAAGCATGGTCATTGAAAATCTCCTCTTCTCCTTCCCCTTAAGGGAGAAGAGGTGGAGCAAGAGGAATACAGGCAGTGAAACAATCTCTGTGTAGTGCCTGATCATCAATTCCAAGGGCCAAAATGGCAAATATCCATCTCTTCTGTCCTAGATGACTGATAAGGATTATATTCAAGTATAATTTTTCTCATTTGGAAGACCACCGATAGCTTGCTTTATTCTCTAAGAGAAAAATGACAAAAGACTGGCATGCTTAATTTTTCCGGGCAAATAGGAAGATAAAAATATTTGTAGAACATCTCAATCTTCCATTCTTTCTCTTTTTTTTGTAATGTACAAAACATCTTTGGGTAATGAATGGTTTGGTCTGTACAGAGCACTGCTTTAGTCAAATAAAGACATTTATCAAACCAATTTCCAAAGATATACCAAATAGCCAAGAAGAAACATCCAGACTAGAACTACAAAATTTTCCAACAATTTCCTAGCAATTTGCTGCTCAAAGTATAGTCAGTTCCTAGAGCAGCAGTATCAGCCTTACACGGACACTACTTGTTGTTGTTGTTGTTATGTGCCATAGAGTCGGACCCAACTCATAGCGACCCCTCCTTGGGTTTCCGAGACAGTATCACTATGGAAGTAGATTGCCCCATCTCTTCCTTCCGAGAGTGGCTGGTGGGTTTGAACCGCCAGCCTACTGGTTAGCAGTCAAGTGCCTTAGGTACTATGCTACCAGAGACACTACTTAGAAGTAGAAAATTTCATGCCCAGACCTAATGAATGAGATACTGCATTTTATCAAGCACCCCAAAGCACATTAAATTTTGAGAAGCACTATCTTAACACAAACACATTATTATTAATTAAAGTGTTACAGTAAACCTTTGAGAAAGATTACTGCTCTTACAATGTGTATGCTTATGAAGAAACTGAGGCTTTGAGATGTTATCCAAAATAATCTTTAAAATAAATCCCTCAAGAGCACAACCTTTAGTAGTAATATTAATAACAATGTAGTAATACATTTTTTAAAATGTTAAAAAAAAAATTGGTTAAGAGTGCTGGTTCTGGAGGCAGACTATTTAGGTTCAAATCCTGACTGTTCACTCACCAAGTACAATCTTGGGAAAATTGCTTACTTGTTTTTTTGCATCTCAGTTTTCTCAACAGTAAAATGGGACTTTTGAAAGAACTTACCTGACAAGGCTAAGCAGCTGGATGATTCAATGAATTAATTCATGTAAAACCCTTAAAATAATGCCTAGCAGATAAAAAAGCCTTTAAGTCAATTCCAACTCATGGCAATCCGGCAATCCCATATGCATCAGAGTGAGCTGTGCTCTGTAGGGTTTTCAAGGAGATCTGGTGGTGCAGTGGTCAAATCATTTGGCTGATAACTAAAAGATCAGTGTTTTGAAACAGCCAGCAACTTCATGGTAGAAAGATGAGGCAGTCCGCTTCTGTAAAGACTTATGGCCTTTACTTTATATGGAGCAGTTCTACTCTGTCCTATAGGGTTGTTATGAGTTGGAATTAACTCAATAACAATAGTTTCGGTTTTGTTTTGGTATAAAGTTTTCAATGGCTGATTTTTCAGATCTCCAGGCCTTTCTTCCAAGGGGCATCTATGTAGATTTAAACTCCCAACCTTTGGGTTAACAGTGCTTAATTGTTCGCATTACCCAGGTGTTAAAGAATAGAATAGTAGGGATAATAAAAGTAGAAGTAATTAACATTTTCCTCTGGACTTACCAGGTTTTATCTGATTCAATCCTTCAAATAACCCTTTGAGATAAGCACAATTGTCAGCTATACTTCAGGGCAGAGAGACAAAGGAAGAGCCATTTTGCCGGAAGTCACACATTTTGCCGGAAGTCACACAACAGATGAATAAGATGCTGGAATTAAAGCCTAAAGTGAGCACTGCAGTACAATGTTCTGTTCCTTTAAGTCAGATTCCTTAAGTGTAAGTCTTTTGAATGCAAGCCTTTGATTTTTCTCCCAAATTGCACTTCTTTCCAACCATGAATGAGAAGAGCATTTTCAGATGACAGATGACTCGTTAATGCTATTTGATTTAGAACACAATTACCGAGCTTTTAGATCTACCTCTCTCTTTTGCTCCAGGTCCAGTTCTTTTACTCTTTGCCCTGGCCCTAGAGAACACTGTGTCATGCTTTGCCTGCCTTCAAGCCAGAGAGGAAATTTCAAATCAGCATCAAAATACTTTTATAAAGTAATGAATTTTGAGCTGAGAGTTCAGCTTTCCTAGGATTCTGCCTAATAAATAGCTTCTTAGCATGTCTGTTTCATAGCCTTCTGAGAGTCATTTCTATTATGATGGAGAACTTCTCCACATGAAATATTGAAATCTATAGAAATACTATCTAATGGTATTATATCAGGTGCTAGAGGGGAGTGCACTACAGGGTAAAACAGAATTGAAATAGGAAAAAAAAAAAGAAAAGTTTTTCCAGAGCACCTCTGATCTCAATCTGTAGACAAATGGTGAACCAGATTAAAGAACCACACATAGAAGTCTTTACTAAGCAGCAATAGGGGACTGTGATAATCTACATGCTTTGTTGTTGTTGCTATGTGCTGTCGAGTTGGACCCAACTCAGCGACCCCTCTTTGGGTTTCTGAGGCATTATCACTATGGAAGTAGATTGCCCAACCTTCCTTCTGAGGAGTGGCTGTTGGGTTTGAACCTCCAGCCTTCTGGTTAGCAGTCAAGTGCCTTAGGCACTACACTACCAGAGCTCCTGTACATGCTTTAGGAGTTTCTTAATCCAACTTTACCAATGGTTTTCATAACTAAATTTTTTAAAAAAATTATCTGTGGTAGCCATTTAGTATGAAGAAACATCTCTTCACACTAGCCAAAAGCATGAATATGCTTGAACATCATATAAATGTATGGGTGGCAAACAAGAAAATACTTGTACTCTTTTCCATTTCAAGGGAAAGAATATTTTTCATATCAGTCTGAATAGGTAAGACAATAGAGAGGATGTCCAACTTCATGAATCATTGTCACAGTGGAAACATAAACGTACATAAGTTATCTTTTCTAATGCTTCATGATATGAAAGACTTTTATAGATCTTGGAAATGTATATTTAGCTGCTTTTAATGTGTATATTTTAAAGGAAGCTTGAGTATGTTGGGAGATTTATATAAAAATTTATGGAGTATTATGGCAGTGCAAGCCTTTTGTTAGCTGAAGGTTTAAACTACTGCAGTCTTTGTCAAGACTAAAATTTTAAGTCCTTTAACAGAAAGGAAAAATGTCAGCTGAATCTTGAAAAGGACAGAGAAGCCAACTAGTATCTGTATTCTTTTGTTGTTTGAAAGAATGAGAAATAGAACTAGACTAGGTGGTTTAAGTTTTATAATTATCCCTCTTCAGAATGTTAGAGATTTCTTTGCTTCTCTTACATAAGGTAAAGATATATTTCATTTTGGTTGATAAAAGAAAAAAAATATATTAGCCCAAGATTAAAGCATTAAGAGCTCAAGAGTGTATGTATACATAGGGGTCAGTGCTTCAGAAAGAAAGAAAAAAAAAAAGATCTGGGAGAGTTCTAAAAATATATTTAAAAAGAAAAGAAGAAGAAAAATAATCTCCAAAACAAACCTGACTGAAAAAGTGAAAAAAAAAAAAAAAAATGGGACATTGAGTTCAAAAGAATGAATAGCTGATCATTTGTTTTTATCTGTTACCTCAAAATTTGGAACAACTGAATATCATGTCTGGTTTTTCTTCTCTTTTTTATTAGCTCAACAATTTGTCATTATTTCTTTTGCAAAAGTGAGTGGGATGTGATATTGAGGTTGCTATAGTTACTTATCTTTAATGGGTTTTGAGACTGTTATTCAACCAAACAAATATCACTCTCTCTTGCACTCAAAAGTATTAGAACATAGTGAAGGGAAAATTGGTGACTGAAATATGACTCATCATAAGACAAATACAGAAAAATATTAATATCTAGTTAAGGAATAGAATTATAATTGATTGAACAAGTGTGTGATCTTTGAGCCACTCATCCAATATGTGATTTGAGGGCATTTCAACAACACTCATTTGAGTAAAATTAATTTAATCCATTATGAAACAATGACATTGTGTGTGGCTGTTCCACCTTCACACCCCTTAATATCTATTAATAATAAAGAATATATAGTGACAAAACATTCAAACACAAATTATAGAAATCAAAATTATCACTTTAAAAGCAGAAATAATTTTGAATAAGTAGTTCAAAATTTTAATCTCTTTCATTGTAAAAATGTTAAAGAAAAACATTTTTGGTACAACTATGAGGCATTGGTGGCTCAGTGGAAGAATACTTACTTTTCATGTGTGAGACCTGAGTTCGACTCTTGGCCAATGCACAGCATATACAGCTACCACTCATCTGTTAGTGGAGACTTGTGTGCTGGTAACAGAGCTTCTAGACTAAGACAGACTAGGAAAAAATGTCCTGATGATCAATTTCTGTAAATCAGCCTGTGAAAATCCTATGGATCATGTCTTCTAATCCTGTTGTGTGAGCAATTGTGTTGAATCAGGCACCAATTTGAATACAGCTAACAATAACAACAACATAAGCTTTCTAGTACAGAAGTAAATGCAAGATGTTCAGAAAAAGTATCAAAGTCTCATTATCTAAGAGACCAAAGCAGGAAAGCAGGAAGGGATATAATTCAGGCTGTTGTTGTTTGCCATCGAGTCGGCCCCGACTCATAGCGACCCCTCCTTGGATTTCCGAGGCAGTATCACTATGGAAGTAGGATTACCCAACCTTCCTTCCAAGGAGTGGCTGGTGGGTTTGAACCTCCAGCCTTCTGGTTAGCAGTCGAGTGGCTGGTGGGTTTGAACCTCCAGCCTTCTGGTTAGCAGTCAAGTGCTGTGTTAGATTGGGTTCTCTAGAGAAATACAAAAACCAGCATGTATATATATATATATAGAGAGAGAGAGAGAGAGAGAGAGAGAAATTTATCTTAGGAAAATAGCTCACAAGCATATAGAAGCCGACAAGTCCAAGTCCAAGTCTCTGGAGGAAAATGGGCTGGCGACAGCCTTAGCTTCCGTGAGCGCAGGGGGCCGAGACATTCTAAGCTGGCAGGCAGTGCACTAGTTGTTGGCTCCAACAAAAGGCGAATCCAAGATCTCCAGGCCGAGCGATGGGCTGCTCCCTCACGGAAGTTTGTAGTCCGCACACCAGGATTCCAATCCCTCAAAGAATGTGGCTCTTCCCAGGATGTCCTTGGATATCTTGGAAGCAGGCCACACCCCTAGGGAAACTCCCCTTGGGCAGACTGGCCACTCAGAAGACAGTCATCTGATCCCATCATGGGAACAACCACACAGAACTGGGGTCCAGCCAAGTTGACACACAGC
>NW_006921696.1:9172531-9174703 GCF_000298275.1 Orycteropus afer afer
ATGGGCTCGAGTATAGCAGGGATTGTGGGGCTGGTGCGGGATCGGGCAGTGTTTCGTTCTGCTGTGCATGGGGTCGCTATGAGTCGGAAACGACTTGACGGCACTTAACAACAACAACAACAACCAGAAAATTTGAAGTTAGACATGACTCATATTTCAACTGGACAATACTACATTAGAACAATGAAAATAAAAAACAAACATTGCCATAGAGTTGATTCTGACTTGTAGAAACCCTATGGGACAAAGCACAATTGCACCATGGAGTTTGAACTCTGTATGTCTTTGCAGAAGCAGACTGCCACAGCTTTTTACCACGGAGCAGCTTGTGGATTTCAACCATGGACCCATACAAAGACTTCATCAGATTTGGTTTACTAGCCAAATGTGTTACCTAGTACACTGCCAGAGTTCCCTTGTCTTACAAATCTCTAAATATGCCTTGAGGAGCTCTGGTAGAGTAGTGCCTAAGGCATTTGACTGCTAACCAGGCTGGTGGTTCAAACTCACCAGCCACTCCTTGGAAGGAACTTTGGGCAATCTACTTCTATAGAGATACCACCTCAGAAACCCAAAGAGGGGTCGCTATGAGTCTAGGTTTACTTGAGGGCAGTGAGTTTTGTTTTGTTTAGTTTTTAAATATGCCTGTGTCTTCCTTCCTCTGAATTTCAATATGGAATTCCCTACTTTCTCCTTTCTTGCCATATAAATCTTACCTAGTAATCTCCGTAAAGTATTTGCTTACTAAATCAGCTCTCATTTGAAACTTAACATTTTCTACCATGTACTATTATTAGCTTCATGATCACTGCTACATTTGAAATCCATTGCAGCTCGGGAGTTCTGGTGGCCTAGTGCCTAAGGCATTTGACTGCTAACCAGAAGGCTGGTGGTTCAAATCCTCCAGCCACTCCTCAGAAGGAAGGTTGGGCAATCTACTTCCGTAGTGATTGCACCTCGAAAACCTCTTATATCAATCCATCTCACTGAGAATTGCCTTCATTTTCATTTGTCCTCTACTTTACCAAACACAAACTCCTTTTCAGCAATTGGTCTTTCCTGATGACATATCCATATGAGTGAGTTGAATGAGCAAATTTTACTTTGTTATACATAAGGTCACCAAGAGTTGGAGCCAACTCAAAGGCAACCAACCACAATAAGTATTTATGTATTTTTACACAAATATCACACACCTTCTACATTTGTTTGCCAGCCACTTCCCCTTACCACAAGTATTTTCATAAGCTTCTTTGCCAATTTTGTTTTTACATGTAGCTATGAAAAAAATTCACATAATGCACTTACAAAAATACTTGGGGGGGGGAGTAGCTGGCAAACAAACCTAGGAAGTGTGTATTATTTGAATAAAAATACAATAGCTAGTCTAGCCTGTATTAACAATTAATAGCTGCCATTTATATAGTATTATTTACCAGAACAACAAACAAAAAGTCAGTCACCAAAATCCCTAAAAAGATGTAGATGCTATTTCCATCCACATGTTAATATTGAAAACTCTGAGGCTCAGAGAAGTTAAATAACTTGTCCCAGTCATGCAGCTGAGATTCATTTTAGATCTTTGTATCCTGCAAAGTCATATGCATGAAAAAACACTGTGTCACATTGTGTGGCCATCTTTACCTTATGAATGGGCTATGGAATTTTTTTAATGTCTAATATCCATACACCTACAAGGAAGACCAATTAATATTACTATTATTCAAATTTACACACCAACCACTAAAACCAAAGTTGAGAAAATTGAAGATTTTACCAGTTTCTGCAGTCTGAAATCAACCAAACATGCAATCAAGGTGTATCGATTAGTACTGATGATTGGAATGCAAAAGTTGGGACTAAAGAAGACTCACTAGCAGTTGGAAAATATATCCTGGTGATAGAGATGATGTCAGGGATCACATGATAGAGTTTTACAAGACCAGCAACTTACTCATTGCAAGTACCTTTTTCCAACAATATGAAAGGTGGCTATACACATAAACTTCACTAGATGGAATATACTGGAATCAGATTGATCACATGTATGGAGAGAGGAGACGAAAAAGCTCAGTATCATCAGTCAAAACAAGGCCAGGAGCTCATTGTGGAACTGACCGTCAATTGCTCATATGCAAGTTCAAGGTGAAGCTGATGACAACACAAATAAGT
>NW_006921696.1:9175389-9177726 GCF_000298275.1 Orycteropus afer afer
CAGAACTGGGGTCCAGCCAAGTTGACACACAGCTCCAACTATCACAAATGCCTTAGGCACTATGCTACCAGAGCTCCTATAATTCAGGCTAGTAAGGGATATTTAAGTATCTATCATGCTAATAAGGAGCACAGGTGGTGTAGCAGTTAAGCGCTCTGTCGCTATTCTAAAGGTTGGTGGTTTGAATATACCCAGTAGCTCTGTGGGAAAATGAGCTGGTGAACTGCTCTGTGAAAGATTATACCCCAAAATCTCTATGGAGCAGTTGTACTCTACCACATAGGGTTTTTATGAGTGCAAATAGACTCAATGACAACAACAGATGTTAAAGAAATTCAGTATGTTTGAAGCCTATAGAAAAAGTGTTCAAGGAGCCTAAAGACTACAGTCTTCAGTATGGATTACATTTCAACATAAAGAAAACAAAAATCCTCAAAATGGACCAATAAGAAGCATGATAGTAAGTGGAGAAAAGATTGAAGGTGTAAAAGATTTCATTTTACTTGGATCCACAATCAATACCCATGGAAGCAGCAGTCAAGAAATCAGATGATGTATTGCACTGGGCAAGTCTGCTTCAAAAGACCTCTTTACAGTGCCAAAGAGCAAAGATGTCTCTTTGAAGTCTAAGATGTGTCTAACCCAAACCATGGTGTTTTTAGTTACATCATATGCGTGTGAAAGCTAGACAATGAATAGGGAAGATAGAAGAGTTGATGTTTTTGAGTTGTGGTGTTGGCAAAGAATACCAAAAGCCCTATGGACTTCCAGAAGAACTAACAAATCTGTCCTGGAAGAAGTGTAGTTGAAACGCTCCTTGGAAGCAAGAATGGCCAGACTTTATCTTTGGTCATGTTGTCAGAATGGACCTTTCCCTGGAGAATGATATCATGCTTGGTTAAGTGAAGGCTCAGCAAAAAAAAAGGAAGTCCCTCAAAGAGATAGACTGACACAGTGGCTCCAAAAATGGTCTCAAGGATTGTGGGGATGGCACAAGACTGTACAGTGGCTCGTTCTGTTGTATATAGGGTCACCATGAGTGGGAGCTGAGTCAACGGCACCTAAGAACACCAACAGTCAAGGAAACAAAATAGAGAAGAATTTGGCCAAGATATATTTGAAATATTCATTGATATAGACATAGCTTCTTAAGCTTAATGCCCAGTACAACCAAACCAATTCTATTTGATTACTCCTCTTTTCAAGTGAGCCCAACTATAAACAGCAACAGTAATCATGAATTATGTTTAGAACATTTCCATTTCTTTATTATGGGAACATAGAAATATTTACTTAAGTGTTCTAGTAGTTAAAAGATTTTCAGAGATACAGAATTTTTTTTTTTAAATGTACTTATACCTCTGCTCAATAAAGAACATTCTAAAGCAAATTCAGGCATATGAATATCCATCTTACAAATGAAGAGTTATAGAAAACATACTTCTTTTAGAAAATTTTAACATTTGAAGGTCAAATTTATACACACACACACATAAGGTCATCCTATACTTGGTTCTAATAAAAGAGAGCAGACAGAAAAATGTAGCTTTTTATGATAAAAATTTGTCGGTAGTATTGTTGTTAATTTAATATTCAAGTTTTTTTTTTTTTTTTTTCATGTCTCAAGAAGATCATCTTGCTTTTGAGGACAGAACTATAATGCACAATGTAATAGCCACTACCTATAGAACAGTACACATCTGGATTGGGAGATCTTATAAGTCTACACTATATGCCAGATTTTTCCCCAGCACTGATAACAAAGTTCAACAAGACTAAAAATAACAAATGCTGGTGAGGATGTGAAGAGATTGACACCCTCATACACTGCTGTTCGGACTGTTCAATGACACAACCACTGTTGAAAGCAGTGTGGTGATTGCTTCAAAAGTTGGAATTAGAAAAACCATTTGATCCAGCAATCCCATTACTAGGAATATATCCTAAGGAAGTGAGAGTCAGGACAAGAACAGATGTATGCACACCCATGTTCATCGCAACATTATTTACAATAGCAAAAAGATGGAAACAATCTGGGTGCCCATCAACCAAAGGATAGATTGCCAAACTATGGTGCATTCAAACAATGGAATACTGTGCAACACTAAAAAACAATGTAGAATCTTCAAAAAAGCATATTACATGAATGAACTTGGAGGACATTATGGTTAGTGAAATAAGTTAATCACAGAAGGACATATATTGTATTAGTTCATTATTGTAAAGGTCAAGAAAGGTTTATATATAGAAGGAAACTTTCTTTGTTGGTTACCAGGGGTGGGAGGGAAGGGGAGAGGAGGAAACACTGAAAAAATAAAAATAAACTATATGCCTAAT
>NW_006921696.1:9177826-9187816 GCF_000298275.1 Orycteropus afer afer
AAAACCCACTGCTTTGCAATTGACCTGACTCATAGTGACCCATCCTTGGGTTTCCAAGACAGTATCACTACGGAAGTAGATTGTCCAACCTTCCTTCCAAGGAGTGGCTGGTGAGTTTGAACTATGGGCTTTCTGGTTAGCAGTCAAATGCCTTAGGCACTACTTCACCAGAGCAGTTAAGAAATCAGATGTCATATTGCATTGGACAAATCTGCTGCAAGAGGCCTCTTTAAAGCGTTAAGAAGCAAAGCGGTTTCTTTGAAGATTCAAGTGTTCCTAACCTGAGCCATGGTATTTTCAGTCACATCATGTGCTTGGGAAAGCTGAACAGTGAATAAGGAAGACCGAAGAAGAGTTGATGCTTTTGAGTTGTGTTGTTGGCAAAGAATACTGAAAGTACCATGGACTGCAGAAGAATGAATAAACTTGTCCTGGAAGAAGCGCAGCCAGAATGTTCCTTGGAAAACAGAATGGCCAGACATTGTCTCACCTACTTTAGTCATGTTGTCAGAAGGGACCATTCCCTGCAGAAGGATATTTTGCTTGGTACAGTGGAGAGACAGCGAAAAAAGGGAAAACTCTCAACGAGATGGATGGTGGCTACAAAGATGGGCTCGGGTATAGCAAGTATTGTGAGGCTGGCACAAGACCAGACAGTGTTTTGTTCTCTTGTACAAGGGGTTGCTATAAGTCAGAGCTGACTTGATGGCACCTAACAACAAGAAGGAATATATGAAAATGGATGTTTAGCAAATACTTAATTGTTGATTGGAATTTGATTTATTACAGTTATATATGTAAGGTCTCCACTTTTTCTTAAGCCTTACAGCTCTAATCACTAAGCTTTTTATTTTGCTTATGAATCTAATAATTTTGTGTTAAGATGAAATAATTCATTTTCACTTTCATAAATGCTTAATTAATAAATTTGGCAGAGTAAATTCCTCTCTAGACATTTAATAGCATTTACAAACAAGATTAATTGAATCTCTTTAGACATTTCACACTAATGTTCCATATTTATCTAATTTCCTCAAGACCTTCAAACACACCTAGCTGTTGCTAAGGATGTAAATAACCCTTGTAAATCTATTTAATAAAGTAAATCTCAAAAATTCAGTAAATCATACTCTCCTGAGCGTATCTAATATATTTAAATGACGAAGTAAAGCATACTTGAATTGGCACAATGATTTCAAATTTATTTTTACATGTACTTATTCCACACCTGCCTAAGGCACTTGACTGCTAACCAGAAGGCTAGAGGTTCAAACCCATGAGCTACTGCTCGGAAGGAAGGTTGGGCAATCTACTTCTGTAGTGATACCACCTCGGAAACCCAAGGAGGGGTCACTATGAGTCGAGTCCAACTCGACGGCACATTACAACAACAACCACATTCCGCACACACACATACATTCATACTATCAAGTTTTTTTTTCTTTATTCATATATTTTCACACTTTCTTGAGGTAGAAAAATCAATTTATTAAAAATGTGAGGGGCTGAGAGAGAGGTGGAGTTATCATCCTGGCAAACCTGTGACTATTTTAGATGAAGATACAGGACTATCATGGATTCAGTTATGCTTTAGAAATTAGTAATTGGGGCAGGATATTCTTGGGGAACCTTCCAGGATTACTTGACCTCAGTTGGAATTTATTGAATTGGATATTTTCTTTAAGAAATAAAAATCATTCTTGCATTGACCCATGTCACTCTAGTTGTATATATATATACACTGTAGTTGTGTAAATATACATAAATTATGTTTCAAGAAAATATATTTTAAAAAAATAAATGATCATTCTTTCATTTTTTTCTTTCTTTTTTACTTTTATTGTGATGAAAACATACACAAAACGTTTGCCAACATAACAACTTCCCCATTTATAGCTCAAAGACATTGATGACACCTTTCATATTGTGCCACCATTATTGCTATCCTTTTCTAAAATATTCCATCACCATTATCATAACTCAATGCTCCAGAAACAAAAGCTTTCCCTTTCTCCCTTCTCTCTTACCACTGGTAAGCAATAATGATCTTTGGTTTATAAATTTACATATCTATATATATAGGCATATAGATATAGATATTGTTCAACTTATCTAGGAATTTAATCTCTTCTCCCCTCCTATCCCTTGTAACCAACAAAATTTCCTTCTATGTATAAACCTTTCCTTGACTTTTTATAATAGTGGACTAATACAATATTGTCCTTCTCTGATTGACTTATTTCACTTAGCATAATGTCCTCCAAGTTCATCCATGTTATGCAGTGTTTTGCAGATTTGGTATTATTCTTTAGGGTTGCATAGTATTCTATTGTGTATGTACCACAGTTTGCTATCCATTCCTCAGTTGATGGGCCCTTAAGTTATTTCCATCTCTTTGCTATTGTGAATAGTGCTGCAATGAACATGGGTGTGCATATATCTGTTCATGTCCTGCTTCTCACTTCTTTATGATATATACCTAGTAATGAGATTGCTGGATCAAATAAATGGTATTTCTATTCCCACCTTTTTAAGAAATCACCATTACTGATTTCCACAGTGATTGTATCATTTTACAGTCTGACCAGAAGTGTATGAGAGTCTCAGTCTCTCCATATATTTGTCAGGATTTGATAGTTTCTGTCTTGTTGAACTTGGCTATTAATGCCAGGGTGAGATGGTACCTCATGATTGTTTTCATTTGCATTTCTCTAATGGCTATAGATCACAAATGTTTCTTCATGTGTTTGTTGGCTATCTTCTCTGGTGAAGTGTCTTTTCATATTTTCTGACCATTTTTAATTGGATTTTTGTCATTTTGATGTTGATGCTGGAGTTTTCTATAAATTTTACAGATAAGTACTTTGTTGGATATGTCATTGCTGAATATTTTTTCATATTCTATAGGTTCTCTTTTTGGACAAGTCTTTTGATGCACATAGGAATTTAATTTTTAGAAGGTCCCAATCATTCCAATTATCTTCTGTTGTTTGTGCATCTTGGATTATGCTTGATAATCTATTTATGCCATAAATTCAGTCCCTTAAATTTGCTTCTTTTTTTTCTTTGATGAACTTTACAGTTTTAGGCTTCAGGTTGAAATATTTCATTAATCTGGAGTTAGTTTTTATGTATGGTGTAAGGTATGGATCTTCTTTCATTTTTCTGCAAGTGGATATACAGTTTTGCCACCACCATTTGTGAAAGAGACTATCTTTTTCTCATTTACTGCATTTCAGCTCTTTGTCAAAGATCATCTGACCATAGATTGATGGATCAATTTCTGGGTTCTCAATTCTGTTCTACTGATCTATGTGACTGTTGTACCAACACCAGTATGTTTTTACCACTGTGGCTGTGTAGTAGGTTTTGCTGTCTGGGAGTGTGAGACCTTCTAGTTTGTTCTTCTTCTTTAATAGTGCTTTCCTTCTTCGAGGGCTCTTTCTTTTCCATATAAAATTAGTCATTGGTTTTTCCATGTTTTTAAAAGACGTGGATGGAATCTGTATCAGGATTACAATGAACATAAAGATTGCTTTGGGTAGTACTGACATTTTGACAATGTTTGATCTTCCTATCCATGAACATGGTATGTTCTTCCATTTATGCAGATCACATCATTTCTTAAAGTAATGTTTTATAGTTTTCTCTGTATAGGTCTTTTGTGTTCCCAGTAAGATTTACTCCCAAGTATCTTATCGTTTTGGTAGCTATTGTAAATGGTACTTATTTCCTTATTTCCTTTTCAGAGCCCTCTTAGCTGGTGTGGAGGAATCCAACTGATTTTTTATGTTGATCTTTTATCTTGTCACTATGTTAAATTTTTCATAAGTTCCAGTAGTCTTCTTGCTGAATCTCTTGGGTTTCCTATGTATAGGGATAGTTTTACTTCTTCCTTACCCAGTTGGATGCCTTTGATTTCCCCTTCTTGCTTTATTGCCCTAGGTAGGACTTCTAATGCAGTGTTGAACAGAAGTGGAGATAGAGGAGATCCTTGTTTGATTCCTTTTTGCAATGGGACTAGTTTCAGTTTCTCTCCATTGAGAATAATTATTGCTGTTAGTTTTGCATATATGCCCTTTATTATGTTGAGAAATTTGCCTTCTATTCCTATTTTTCTGAGAGTTTTTGTCAAGAACATGTGTTGAATTTTATCAAATGCCCTTTCTGCATCTATTGATATGATCATGTTATTCTCTTTTTCCTTTATTTTACTATGTGATGGATTATGTTGATTGTTTTTCTAATGTTGAACCGTCTTTGCTTACATGGTATGAAACTCACTTGGTCATGATGTATTATTTATTTATTTATTATTTTTATGTTGTTGGAGTCTATTGGCTGGGATTTTGTTGAAGATTTTTGTATCTATATTCATGAAAAATGCCAGTTAATAGTTTTTCTTTCTAGTGGTTTCTTTGCCTGCTTTGGTATTAGGGTTATGTTTGCTTCATAAAATGAATTAAGGAGTATTCCATCCTTTTCTATGTTTTTCAATAGTTTGATTAGGATCATTTTCTGAATGATTAGTAGAATTCTCCAGTGAAACCATGTGGGCCAGGACTATTTTTGTGTTTGGTAAATTTTTTATGACCTTTTCAATTTCTTCTTTTGTTATGAGTCTGTTAAAGTTTTCTACGTCAATCTATATTAGTTAGGTAAGTAGTGTGTTTCTAGAAATATATCAATTTCTTCTAGGATTTCAAATTTGTTGGAGTACAGTTCTTCATAGTATCCTGATATTATTCTTTTTATTCTGTTGCTTCTGTTGTGAAGTCACCCCTTTCATTCCTTACTCATGTTATTTACATCTTCTCCTTCTTTTCCTTTGTTAAGTTTGCCAGTGGTTTGTCAATTTTATAAAACTTTTCAAAGGACCAATTTCTAGTCTTGTTGATTTTTTTCTATTGTCTTTCTACTTTGTTTCATTTATTTCTGCTCAAATACTTATTTCTTTTCTTCTTGTGACTGTAGCCTTTTTTCTGTTCTTTTCTAATTGTTGGAGATGTTAGGTTAAGGTGTTGATTTTGGCTCTTTCTTCTTTTGTGATGTGCGCATGTATTGCTATAAATTGTCCTCTGATTACTGCTTTTACATGTCCAAAAGGTTTTGGTATGGTATATTTTCATTCTTGTTCTAGTCAAAAAAATTTTTTTATTTCATTTTTTATTTCTTTTATTACCCAGTCATGTTTGAGTAGGATATTACTCAGTTTCCATGCATTTGCTATTTTTCTGTTGATCTTCTTATTGTTGATTTCTAATTTGATAGCATTGTGATCTGAGAAGATTCTTTGCAGTATCTCAATGTTTTTTAAATGTATTGAGGCTTACTTTGTGGTCTAACATATCATCAATCCTGGGGAACATTCCATGCATGCTGGGAAAGAAAGTATATTTTGCTGTTTTTGAGTGGAGTTCCCTGTAGTTGTTGAAAAGGTCAAGTTGGTTGATAATATTGTTTAGTTCTTCTGCATCTTTGTTGAGTTTCTTTTCAGTTGCTCTATCTTTTAATGAAAATGGTGTGTTACTGTGATGTCATCTATTTGTCTTGTCAATTCTGTTAAAGTCCACTTTATGTATTTTGGGGCTTTTTTTATTGGGTACATAGGTATTTATTATGGTTATGTCCCCTTGTTCAAGTGATCCTTTAATTATTATAAAATGTCCTTCCTTGTTTCTTTTGGTGGTTTTTGTCTTAAAGTCAATTTTATCAGAAATTAATATTGTCACTCTTGCTCTTTTATGTTTGCCATTTGCTTGATATACCTTTTTCCAACCTTTGATTTTTAGTCTATTTTTGTCTTTGTGTCTAAGATGAGGCTCTTGTAGACAGCATATTGATAGGTTATGTTTTCTTATCCAGTCTGTACTTCTCTGTCTCTTGAGTGGTGTATTTATTCCATTTACATTCAAAATAATTATCAACAAGTATGAATTTATTGATATAATTTTGTTATGTGTTTTTATATGTTGCTGATTTCTTCATTTCATATAATTTTCTGTGCTGAGTTCATTTTGTTTATGAGTCATGTGATTATCTCTTTCATTGCTATTTTAGTATTTCCTAAGTATTTGTGCTTGTCTTCTTTTTTATTTTGATGTGAAGGTTTATTATTTTTCTGTGAGGTTACCCTGTAATTTATAATTTTCTTTCCAAACTTAAAATAATCTGTTCTGTCTTGCAATTGTCTCGAGTTCCTTACTGTTTAGGAGTTCTGTAACTACACGATGTGTTCCCTATTTTTGTATTGTACTTGTCCTCATTTACCAATTGATGTCTCTAGTTCCCTGTGTACAGTCTTATAATCTTATTTTCCTTTGTATACTTCTATAACTGGGTTGGTTTCTGGGTTATGTCTCCATGTGTGTTAATCATCAATTATTGTTTCCTGTTGTTGGTTCTCTGTCTGAAGGAAACCATTTACCATCATTTGTAAAGCAGTTCTGGTTTTAACAAATCTCTTTCATTTCCGCTTATCTGAAAACTTTCTAATTTCACTCTCATATTTGATGGACAATTTTTGCTGGGTATATAATTATTGCTTGGAATTTTTTCTACCAAGGTTTTATATATATCATCCCTTGCCTTCTCTTGTGCATTGTTTCTGCCAAGAGATCAGAACTTAGTCATATTGATTGCCCTTTGTAGGTAACTTAGTGCCTAAGGCACTTGACTGCTAACCAGAAGGCTGGCAGTTCAAACCCATCAGCCACTCCTCAGAAGAAGGTTGGGCAATCTACTTCCATAGTAATACTGCCTCAGAAATACAAGGAGGGGTCTCTGTGAGTCAGATCTGACTTGATGGCAATGAGAGAGAGATGCCACTTTCAGGATTCTTTCTTTGTCTTTGGTTTTGGTGAGTTTGATGATATGTCTTGATGATTTTCTTTGAGGTCTACCCTATTAGGGGTTTGTTGAACTTCTTGAATGGATATATTCTCATCTTTCACCATATTTGAAAAATTCTGTTCCAACACATCTTCAACAATTTTCTCTGGTTTTATCTGTCTCTTCCTGTTCTGGAATTCTGATTACATGTACAGTATTACTCTTAGTGTATCCCACATGAATCTTAGGTTTTCTTCATTTTGCTTTGATCTTTTTTCTGATTGATCCCTTAATAAGGTGGTATTGAGGTGTCTTCAATCTCCTTAATTCTGTCTTTCATTAATTCAGTCCTACTCCTCTGTCCATTCAATGTGCTATCTATTTCTGAAATCTTAGTATTACTCTTCTGTATTTCTGTTTGTTGTTTTTGTATCCTCTCTAATTTTTGGTTTATTTTATCAATTTATTCTTGTATTGTTTTCCTAAATTGTTCTAAAGTTTTGTCTGTGTTTTCCTTAATGTTGTCAGTGTTTTCCTTGATCTTATTAGTGTTCACATTGATCTGTCTCTCAGTCCATTGTAAGTACTCACATATAACTACTTTGAATTCCTTATCAGGGAGTTCCGATGCTGCTTCTTACTCAGGTATGTTTTCTGGATTTGTATCCTGGTCCCTTGTTTCTACTACTTTTTCTTGCTTTTTTTGTGTTTGGACTGTGATTGTCTGTTGTCTCTGAGACACTGTGGTGTTGTTGTATTTATGTTTCATTTGTGTTTGTATGTTGGCATAATTTATGTGAATTTTTTTCCTTTATTTCGCTTTGATGTGTCTGTAAGGAGGGTACTGTGCTCCTCGATTAGCTAGTTGTTAGCACTTAGGCACTCAAAACCTGTCTCCTGGTGGGTGTGATAGAGAATGAGGGTGTCTGCACACATCTCTGTTAGCTGTTCATAAAGAGCAGTTAAAAGTGGGATGAGCTAGTATTGGACTGTTTATCATTGGCCAATTGGTGCAAAAGCAAGTAATGGTCCTCATTCAGTGGGTTGGGCTGCAGGAAGTGCAGGTCTTGTTGGCTGGTGTGGAAACATTTGCTGTCTCCCAGTCAATTAGACAAAAAAAAAAAAAGGGGAAAAGAAAGAAAGAAAACAAAACACAAGAACAAAACACTCAATCCATATAAAGAAACAGGAACAGAAAAAAAGAAGTATAATATATAAGAAGAAAAATGTTTAAAATATATTAAAAATGATAAAAGAAAGATAATGTGAAGGGGGGGGGGCACAATATCCAGGGATGGAGGAATGAGAGAAAAAAGAAGAGAATACAGAAAACTGCAAAAGGAAAAACAAACGATGGGAAGGACCAAAAGAAAGAAAAAAGAAGGTAACCAGGAAAAGGGAAGAGAAAAAAAAAATAAAGAAAAAAGAAAAAAGAACCAAGGATGGTAAAGAGAGGGAAAAAAAAAAAGGAGGAAAAAGAAAAGAATAAATTCAAAACAAACAAACAAAAACAAAACTGTGGGGGGTGGGGCATGGCTCTGCCAGGGCACAGACCAGGATAGAAATCCCCCAGGTCAAGAAAGTTGGTGGAGGTGGGGGAATGGCCACACACCAGTTCACAAAGAGGGCATAGAGCACAAAAGTAACAAGGGTAATTGCACCTCTCCAGTCAAGTCTCTATTGTGGTTGCCTGTGTTGCCCGTGGCAGACGGAACCCACTCCCAGGTCATAGTCCAAGCAAGAATGCCACCTGCACACACTCAAAATGGCAGTGCTGGCTGCTTGCAAACATCCAAAATGGGTTCTCCCTCAGGACAGCTGACAGCAGTTCACAGGACTGCCTATCTCCTTCCCTGCTGTTCTCCCTTGTGGTGGTCAGGCAGCAATGCAGTCCTTGCCCATGCAGCCTTGGTGAGTAGAGCCACCTATCAGGCAATATTCAAAATGGCTGTGCCCCTCAGGACTGCTGGCAGTCCACCGCTTCTATTGTGTCTTTACTCACTGTTTCATACAGGTTCTCCTACTAGTTCGTATTTAATCCACTTCTTTATCCTTCCCTTCAAAGCTCAGGGTTCCAGGATCATCTTCTTTATTGCTTTCAGCTGTTTTCCCGTTGCTTTTTTTGCAAAGGGTCTGTGTAGCTTGTCTGCCTATTCCACCATCTTGACAGAACTCTTCATCCAAGTTTTTTAATAAGTTTGTCAAGATATCTGGTGTCTTAGGCTAGGTTCTCTAGATAAGCAAAATGACTGAAGTTTATGTATGTTGTTGTTGTTGTTAGGTGCTGGTGAGTTGGCTCCTACTCATAGTGACTCTATGAACAATAGAACAAAACATTGCCTTGTCATGCACCATACTTACAATCTTTGCTAAACTTGAGCCCATGATTGCAGCCACTGTGTCAATCCATCTTGTCGAGGATCTTCCTCATTTTGTTGACCCTCCACTTTACCAAGCATGATATCCTTCTCCTGGGAATGGTCCCTTCAGACAACATGACCAAAAAGAGTGATAGCCAGAAGTTTATGTATATATAGGGAGAAATTTATCTCAGAATAGCCAGAAGTTTATGTATATATGAGAGAGAAATTTATCTCAGGAAAATGGCTTACACAGTTGTAGAAGTTGGAAAGGTCCAAATTCATGGGTCAAAAGTGAAGCTGGAGATGTTTCCTAACTCACACAGGTGCAGGGGCTGACCAACATAAGATAAGAAGGCAGTATAGTAGGCTTTGACTTCAGCAGGTGACTAAATCCAAGATTGGAAGGTAAAACAGCACACTGGTGACTCACAAGCTGGGAAGGTAACAATCCCAAGATAGGCAGGCAATATGGCGGGTCACTGGTTCAGCTCCAAAAACCTGATAATGATAAGTTAGATGTAGGATCCAGGGTCCAGATTCAACAGAAAGCCCAAGAATTTTCCCAGGACATCTATCTATATCTATCTATCTATCTATACCAATCACTGCCATGGTGAAGGATCTTACTCATAGTAACCCCTCTTTGGGTTTCTGAGTTGATATCACTATGGAAGTAGACTGCCCAACCTTCCTTCTTGGGAATGGCTGGTGGGTTTGAACCACTAGCCTTCAGTCAAATGCCTTAGGCACTATGCCACCAGAGTTCCCAACCTAATGAAATATGGGCTAAAACTGT
>NW_006921696.1:9187986-9202428 GCF_000298275.1 Orycteropus afer afer
GAAATAGATCACAACCCTGATTGGCTTTAAACTGATTGGTTGGTCATAGTATATCACATCATGGAGGTGATTACTGTATGTCAGATCTCATCTGGGGAATGACTACATCATAACCGTTTAAACCACTTAGAATCATAGTCAAGCCAGGTTGACACACAATCTTAACTATCCCACAGGAATCATATTTGGATATTTAGAATTTTATTGACATTATTTCTGTGGATCTATTGTTGTTGTTAGGTGTTGTGAAGTCATTTCCGACTCATAGTGACCCCATGCACAACAGAACGAAACACTGCCTGATCCCGTGCCAGCACTGTGATCCCTGCTATACTTGAGCCCATCATTGCAGCCACTGTGTCAATCCATCTCATTGAAGGCCTTCCTCTCTTTTGTCAACCTTCCATCCTACCAAGCATAACATCCTTCTCCAGGGAATGGTCCCTTCTGACAACATGACCAAAGTAAATGAAGTGAAGTTTGGCCATTCTTGCTTCCAAAGAGCATTTCAGGTGCACTTCCTGCAGGACAGATCTGTTAGTTCTTTTAGCAGTCCAGGGTACTTTCAGCATTCTTCGTCAGAACCACAACTCAAAAGTATCAACTCTTCTTTGGTCTTCCTTATTCATTGTCCAGCTCTTACATGCATATGAGGTGACTGGAAATATCATGGCTTGTGTCAGGCTCACACTAGTCCTCAAGGAGATATCCCTGCTCCTCAGCACTTGAAGCTGTTCCTTCGCGGTTGATCTTCCCAGTGCTACACATCGTCCAATATCATGACCGCTGCTTCCATTAGCATTGATTGTAGAACCAAGCAATGTGAATTCTTTGACAACCTCAATCTTCCCTCCATTTATTGTAGTACTGCTCATTGGTCCAGGTGTGAGTATTTTTGTTTTCTTTATATTGAGACATAATCCATACTGCAGACTGTATTCTTCAAACTTCATCAGTAAGTGCCTCAAGTCATCCTCACTTTCAGCAAGCAAAGTTGTATCATGTGCATATCTCAGGTTGTTAATAATTCTTCCTCCAATCTTGATGCCACGTTTTTCTTCATATAGTCCAGCTTCTTGAATTATTTGCTCAGCATATAGATTGAATAAATGTGGGAAAAGGATACAACTCTGATGCATTCCCTTCATGATTTTAAACCATGTAGTGCCCCCTTGTTCTGTTTGAATGACAGCCTCCTGATCAGGGTACAGGTTCCTCATGAGCACAATCAAGTGTTCAGGAATTCCCATTCTTCTCAATGTTATCCATAATTTGTCATGATCCACACAATCAATAAAACACAATAAACATCTTTCTGGTATTCTTTGCCTTGATCCAAGATCTATCTGACAGCAGCTATGATGTCCCTTGTTCCACATCCTCTTCTGAATCCAGCTTGCACCTCTGGAAGTTCTCTGTCAATATACTGCTGCAACCGTTTTTTAATTATTTTCAGTAAGATCTTGCTTTTGTGTGATATTGATGATATTGTTCTATAATTTCCACATTCTGTGGGATCACTTTTCTTTGAAATGGGTATAAATATGGTTCTCTTCCAGTCAGTTGGCCAGGTAGCTGTCTTACAAATCTCTTGACATAACCAAGTGAGTGACTCCAGTGTTGCATCCGTTTGTTGAAATATCTCAGTGGGTATTCCGTCAATTCCCGGAGCCTTGTTCTTAGCCAATTCCTTCATTGCAGCTTTGACTTCCTCCTTCAGTACCATTGGTTCTAGATCATATGCCACTTCCTGAAATGGATGAAGATTGACCAATGCTTTTTTGGTACAGTGACTCTGTGTATTCCTGCCATCTTCTCTTGATGTTTCCAGCATCATTCAATATTTTGCCCATAGAATTGCTCAGTATTGCAACTAAAGGCTTAATTTTTTTTCTTCAATTCTTTCTGCTTAAGAAATGCCAAGTGTATTCTTCCCATTTGGTTCTCAAACTCCAGGTCTTTGCACATTTCCTTATAGTAATAGGTTTTGTCTGCTCGAGCTGATCTTTGAAATCTTCTCTTCAGCTCTTTTATCTTGTTATTTCTTCCATTGGCTTTAGCTTTTGTCTGCTTAAGGGCAAGTTTCAGAGTCTCTTCTGACATCCATTTTGGTCTTCTCTTCTTTGCTCTTCTTTTTAGTCATCTCTTGCTTTCTTCATGGATAATGTTCTTGATACCCTCCCACAATTCTTCTGGTTTTCGGTTGTTGGTGCTCAATGCATCAATCTATTCTTTAGATGATCTCTAAGTTCAGGAGGTATATATTCAAGATGATATTCTGGCTCCTGGACTTGTTTTAATTGTATTTAACTTCAAGTTAAACTTGCATATGAGCAGTTGATGGTCTGTTCCACAATCAGCTCCTGACCTGGTTTTGGCTGAAGATATTGAGCTTTTCCACTGCCTCTTGCCACAGATGTAGTCAATCTGTTTCCTGTGTGTTCCATCTGGTGAAGTCCACGTGTAGAGCTGCTGCTTGAGTTGTTGAAAAAGGTGCTTGCAATGAATAATTCCTTGGTCTTGCAAACTTCTACCATGTGAGTTCCAGCATTATTTCTGTCACCAAGGCCAAATTTTCCAACTACCGGTGATTCTTCTTTGTTTCCAACTTTTGCATTCCAGTGACCAGTGATAATTAACACATCCTGATTGCTAGTTTGGTCAATTTCATACTGCAGAAGTTGATAAAAAATCTTCAATTTCCTCTTCTTTGCCTTTGCTGGTTGGTGCATAAATTTGAATAATAGTCGCATTAATGAGTCTTCCTTGTAGGCATATGAATATTATCCTATCACTGACAGCATTGTACTTTAGGATAGATCTTGAAACATCCTTTGTGATGATGAATGCCACTGTTGTTCCCAGCAAATTAGATCATATGGTTGTCTGATTCAAAATGGCCAAAACCAGTCTATTTCGGCTCACTAATGCCTAGGATATCGATCTTTATACATTTCATTTCATTTTTGACAGCTTCCAATTTTCTAGAAATTTTACAATTTTTTTTTTTTTTATTGGGAATTATGTTCTTTTTCTGAACTTGAATTTTGGATCTTCAGCTCATTAAATTGTATCCTTTCTTCTTTGTTAATACAACCTTTAAGTTTATAAATGTCTAAGTACTTCTTTAACTGCAGCTCATGACTCTAACATTATCTAATTATCATTAATGCTCCACATTAAAAAAAAAAAAATCAATCAACATCTCTTCTTTCCAAATTCATCATTTGGAAGTATTTCATAAAAACCCAAACATGTAGACTTGCTTTTCTTTTTGTCACAGATTCTAGCTGAACTTCCCTATGGTTAGAGAACATGCTCTGTGTTTTTCTATAATTCTTTGCAATATATTGTCAAATATCTATGGCATTGAAAGAAGAAGTCCAGGCTGCACTGAAGGTGTTAGTGAAAAACAAGGCCTCAGAAATTGGCAGAATACTAATTGAGATGCTTCAACAAACAGATGCAACACTGGAAGTGTTCAGTCATCTGTGCCAACCAATTTGAAAGATGGGTCACCTGGCCAACAACTGGAATAAATCTACATTGGTGGCCATCCCAAAGAAAGGTGATGCAACAAAATGTTGAAATTATCAAATAATATCATTAATATCATATACAAGTAAAATTTTGCTTAAAATAATTGTAAAATGTTGCAGTAGTACGCAGACAGGGAACTGCCAGAAATTCAAGATGAATTCAGATATAGAATGAACAGTGTCATTGTTGATGTCAGAGGGATCTTGGTTGAAAGCTGAGAATATCAGAAAGATCCTTACCTGTGCTTTATTGACAATGTAAAGGCATTCTACTGTATAGATCACAACAAATTATGGATAATATTGTGAAGAATGGGATTTGTAGAACATTTAATTGTGCTCATGTGGAACTTCTACATAGACTAAGAGGCAGTAGTTTGAACAGAAAAAAGGGATAATACATAGTTTAAAATCAGGAAAAGTGTACATCAGGGTTGTATGTTTTCATTATACTTATTCAGTCTGTGGAGCTCTGGTGGTGTAGTACCTAAGGCATTTGACTGCTAACCAGAAGGTTAATGGTTCGTATCCACTAGCCACTTTGTGGAAGGTAGTTACTGCATCAGAAACCCAAAGAGGGGTCGCTATGAGTTGGAATAGACTCAATGCTAGTGAACACAGCACAGCACAGCACAGCCCATTCAATCTGTATGCTGAATTGATAATCCAAAAAGCTGCACTATATGAAGAAGAACATGGCATTAGGATTGGAGGGAGGCTCATTAAAACCTGTGACATGCAGGTGACACAATCTTGCTTGCTGAAATTGAAAAGGACTTGAAACACTTGCTGATGAAGATTAAAGACTACAATTTTCAGTATGGATTACACTTCAACATAGAGAAAACAAAAATCCTCATAACTGTATCAATATGCAACATCAGGATAAAAGGAAAGAAGATTGAAGTTGTCAAGGATTTTATTTCACTTGGATCCACAATCAATGCCTGTGAAAGCAGCAGTCAAGAAATAAAGTGGCATATTACATTGGGGAAATCTGCTAGAGAAGACCTCTTTAAAGTGTTCAAAAGCAAAGACATCACTTTGAAGATGAAGATGTGCCTGACCAAAGCCAAGGTATTTTCAATTGCTTCCTATGCATATGAATGCTGGACTATGAATCAGGAACACCCAAGAATAGATGTATTTGAATCATGGTGTTGGCAAAGAATATTAAATATACCATGGACTACCAAAAGAACAAACAAATCTGTCTTGGATGAAATACAGCCAGAATGCTCCTTAGAAGCAGAAATGGCTAGACTTCTTCTCATAACCTTGGGTCAGGTTATCAGGAGACACCATTTCCTAGAGAAAGAGATCATGCTTGGTGAAGTTGAGGGTCAGTGAAAAAGAGAAAGACCCTTAACAGAATGGATAGACACAGTGGCTACAGCAATGGATTGGCTTCAGGCAGCTGAGAACCAGGCAGTGTTCCTTCTGTTGTGCATAGGGTCATTACATGGCAGAAATGACTCAATGGTACCTGATGACAAGAATAACACTTTACAACCTAGTACATATTCATAGGCATTTCATACCTGATGGAAAATAGTGTTCATTCTTTACTTATTAGCAACAGAATTATCTATATATCTATTAGACTAGAGTTGTAAAAGATGATGATTAGTTCTTTTGTTCAAGAAAAGTGATAGCTTTCTATACCTATATTTATTTATTTCATCCTGACTGTATGCACTAGATTTCTGGATAAGCAGTAAACTGATTATTTACTACTTATATAGAAATCTTGGGAGTAGCATAGTGCCTAAGGCACTTGACTGCTAATCAGAAGACTGGAAGGTCAAACCCATCAGCCACTCCTCGGAAGGAAGATGGGGCAATCCACTTCCATAGTGATACTACCTCGGAAACCCAAGGAGAGGTTGCTATGAGTCGGGTCTGACTCGAAGGCACATAATACAACAACAATATAGAAATCTTAGTGCTGGTTCTTCATGTTCCACTTCCCTCTTGGGGCAATACAGTGAAGGCATAAGAATCTGTACTATAAGAAAGGACTTCAAACTTATCAATCTTGGAGCTTATATAGAAACTGTGCATGGATGACACTCTCCCCCTGCTGAGGAGGGAGAGGAACCTTTCCTCTCTAATGTAAGAAAATCCTCTCTGGGGAGAGGAGAAGGTCCCTAACTTGTTGTAACCATTTGAAATATACACCAGTGGCTCCAAGGGTGATAAATCTATAAATCTCTCCTTTATATTTCACTATCCTTAACATCCAAGCCTTGTATTCATTCCACTCTCTCATCCCTTAACCCAAAACCAAAAAAAAACACACAAAAAACAAAAAACACACTCACTGCCATCAAGTGGGATCTGAGCATAGCGACCCCTCCTTGGGTTTCTAAGACTGTATCACTAAGGAAGTAGATTGCCCAACCTTCCTTCCAAGGAGTGGCTGGTGGGTTTGAACTGCCAGCCTTCTGGTTAGCAGTCATATGCTTTAGGCACCAGAGCTCCCATCCCTTAACCCAAGAGGCTAATAATGTTTACTCAGAAAACCTGTACCAAACAGAAATAAGGGAAGTTTAGTTGTTTCTCAACAGAGAAAATGTCCCCTTCTGCTCTGCCTTGGCAACTAAAAGCCAGGTTGGGAAGCAACTCTAATTCCAAGTGGTTGTTATGCCCCAGGCCTCTGTATGCAGTTAGCTCTTGCTAGGTCAGGAAATTGCCCTAGGAGCTCAACTACAATCAGGTAGGAGGTTTAGAATTCCTTTCTCACCCCTAACTGAAATACAGTAGCTGTTGTTTCAACTTTCTATCTGTTCATATGCTGCTAAATTTTGAGATGAGCTGGGATTAAGCGGCATCTCACCTAGATTTTGGAAGTAATAAATCATCCCTTCTTCCTCCTCTACTTGGGACCATTTCCTCCCAAAGTCTCTCAAAATTTTAGATAGTAACTTGTTAGTTTCTGTTGAGATCATTCTGATTCGTGATGACCCCATGTGTGCAGTGTAGAATTGCTCCATAGTGTTTTCAAGGCTATGACCTTTTGGAAGCAAATCACCAGGCACCAGGCCTTACTTCCAGGACACCTCTGTGTGGGTTTGAACCACCAGTCTTCTGGTTAGTAGTCCAGCATTAACCATTTGTGCTGCCCAGGAACATCCATGTAGTATGTAGAAACCTGAAAAATGAAAACAAATTTCTATGGTACAATTGACTCTTAACTATGCAAAAACTAAATTATCTAAGCTGTTAAATTATTTGAATTGACAAAGCCTGATTTTATGTTAGCATTCTTTTTAATAACATATTTTTAATAATGTGTTTTTTCTCAGTGGAAAATGAAAATGGAAACTAGATAGTGACTAAGCTCAAAAGAATAAACTTACACAATAAAGTACAGAAAAAGTGACAGTAAATAACAATCAAGACAATGAAGTTACAGCTCAGTGAATAAAAATGAAATGAGTACTCTCTGAAAACAATAATAAACAACCAAATGCAATTGTATTACATTAAGACAAAGTGGCATTTCTTTTGTAACTAATCTGTATTTCATAATCATCACAATAAAGATGCAAAAATAACCCAATTTTATCACATCTCTGGCACCACAGGCTTAAAAAACAAAAAAAATTATCTATCCAACTGAAATTTTTTAATTACATTTTTATACCATAAGAGGTTTTAAAAAAATAATTTGTGTTCTGTAAGAATTCCCAGGTGTATAGTAGAGTTGACAAGGGACAAGTGTGTAGTCACTTCTTAGTCACAGCCAGCTATCCACAGGAACTGAGTAGTTGGACCTGTGGGCTCAGGACCATAGTCATAGATGACATCAAGCTCAATTGGCATAACATACTACACTGTTTCACCTCCACTTTGGCAAGTAGCAACTGGAATCTTAAAAGCTTGCAAGCAGCCATCTAGATGCAACAATGGGTCTCTCCTTGTCCAGAGCAAAGAAGAATGAAGAAAACCAAAGATTCATGGAAACAAATAGTCCTAACGATTGGTACACCATGTGATCCATAGCCTATATGACTATGAGACCAGAAGAACTAGATGGTGCCGGCTACCACTGTCAACCGCTCAGAGGGGGATCTATGCAGGAGATCTCAGATAGAGAGGGAGAACAATGTGGAACAAAACTCAAAATCATTTGGAAAAAACAAGGGGGAGGGATCAAATTTGCTGGTCTGATAGAGCCTGGTGGAACCACTGAGACTGTAGCCCCTAGCTGCCCTTCAAGTCCGAAATTGAACCCACACCTGTGACTTCCAGCCAAACAAAAGACAGGCGTATGAGTTGAACATTTACCTAAGGTAGACACATTCCTTGGAGAAAAAAATCATGGAAGAAAGAAGGCGTGTTTATGCACAGCGAGACACCTCAGGGAGGCAGGAGTGTGTGGAGGGATGGACACAGGGAAGAGGTGACTGTCAGGAGCAACTGGGGGGGAAGCTGTTGCATTGGGGTAAATTGTAGTCAATGTAGACAAAGTGTATGTGCACTTTGTATGGAAAGTGAATTTGCTCTGTAAACTTTCATCCAAATCATATTTTTTTTAAAAAAAAGGAAAATAAAATAAAATTTTAAAAATATTAATTTGGATTTTTTTTTCCTGTTATGAGCTCTGGTGGTGTAGTGCCTAAGGCATTTGACTGCTAACCAGAAGGCTAGTGGTTCAAACCCACCAGCCACTTCTCCCAAGGAAGTTTTGGCAATCTACTTCAGTAGAGATATAACCTCAGAAATCCAAGGAAAGGTCACTATGAGTCAAATTTGACTTGAGGGCAGTGAGTTTGGTTTTTTTGGTTTATATTATTCATGGTATAAACAATATTTAAAAAACAAATTATCTCACATACTCGAGGTTGTTGTTGCTTCTTGTTATGTGCTATGGAGTTGTCTCCAACTCATAGCGACTTTACATATAACAGAAAGAAACACTGCCCAGTCCTGTGCCAGCCTCACAATCCCTACTTTACCTGAGCTCATCACAGCAGCAACTGTGTCAATCCATCTTGTTGAGGGCCTTCCCCTTTTTTGTTGACCTTCTACTTTACCATGAATGACATCATTCTCCAGAGAATGGTCCCTTCTAACAACATGACCAAAGTAGGTGAGGCAAGTCTGAGCATTCTCGCTTCCAAGGAGCATGCCAGCTGCACTTCCTCCAAGACAGATTTGTTCTTTTAGTAGTCCACGGTACTTTCAGCATTCTTTGCCAACACCACAACTCAAAAATATCAGTTCTTCTTTGGTCTTCCTTATTCAAGGCTTTGAATGTCAATTTGAGTGTCAATTTTTTTCCTAACTAAAAAAAATATATTTAATAACACTTTCAAAATTTCATCAACTTCATTTACATTTCAGGATTCTTCTACAACTCTTGATAATTGTGAGACTGAACAATTTTTTGTTCTTTCTATTTCTGGAAGGTTTGATTGTTAGCAGTGTGTAAATAGTACATTCATTTTAGTTATAGATCAGATATGCCTGATATTTTGGGGATTAACTTATATTTTCAGACTTAATATTTGATTTTGGCATCAGGCATGGACATTTCCTCAATTGTTATTTTTGAAACATACATTTTTCTTTAAATTTAGTAGACATATATATTACTGTTTTCACGTTTATTAAATTAAATTTTACCTTAGACTCAACAGATCTCTAATTAAGAAGGTATATATAATGAGTTAGAAGCATTAGGCCAAGAGTTCCCCTAGTCAACTTGAATTTATTTACAAATCAGAGAATTACATGATATCATGTTGTTGTTGTTGTTATTTGCCATTATATGACCCGATTCATAGAGACCCCTCCTTGGGTTTCCAAAGCAGTATCTCTATGGAAGTAGATGCCTAACCTTCCTTCCAAGGAGTGGCTGGTGGGTTTGAACTGCCAGCCATCTGATTAGTAGTAAAGTGCCTTAGGCACTACGTTACCAGAGCTCCTACATGATATCATAGGTGCTGTGAAACTTAATTACATAAGATTTATTATAGGATAAGTTTTATGGTTTTATTGTAACCAATTCAGAGTACACTAGGACTTCTCTTTTTTATTTCAGCTATTGTTAAAATAATGTATCACTGTGGGTTTAACTTCAAAGGAAGATTAGTGACTCACAAGTAGTAAAATTGATGCTAATTTTCTTTTGCTGATGTAATAATGTCATAATGATATAGTATATAATCATGTTCTTCATATAAATTCAGAATCTATGTAAATATTTAAACTACTAACACATTTTGGGCAGCACAGTTTTTTTAGTCATTGGACTAAAGCCTTGGTTCTCAAAGTTTATCCTGCGTGAGGATCACCTGGAGAGCTTGCTAAAACAGACTGCTGGGCTCTACTTCCAGTCTTAATGCAATAGATCTATTGAATTTTTATACTCAGGCACCGTAGAGTTGATTTGCCACTCATAGCGACCCCACATGACAGAGCAGAACTGCCCCATAGGGTTATGGGACCAGATAACAAGTTCTTCCTCCCAGTAGGTTCAAACCACTAACCTTTTCTTAACAGCCCATTGCTAAACCTCTGTGCCACCAGGGCTCTGCATTTCCAACAAGTTCCCAGCGAAAGCTGATGACTCCTTTTCCTGTACTCTGAGGGTCATCATAGTAAAGCTTTCATCTGAAACAACCAAATGTTATTCATCTACCAGGAGTACACCTGGAGGAATGTGATTTCCTAACATTCTGCTGATGGTTTAAATCTCAGAAGGATCTGATCATTTAAAAAAAAAAATTATCGATGGACACAAAGTAGACCTTTTTTGGAGAGCAGGAAGAGGGATGGCAGTTGGTGTGTGTATTTAAAATAGTTTGTTTATTTCCTATGTAATAGATATATAAAAATAACAGACTGATGCTGAAGTTAAATATGTCTTAACAAATTAATCCAGTACTTTACTAAAACATACCAGAATTTATTAATATCTTTAACATTATAGAAGTATATTTTTTCTTATATATTCCCTATAGAATATTATTTTGACCAAATGTTGTGTTGTGTGTGGAAAGGATGGTATTAATTGGCAAACAGACCTATGCAAATTTCATATGCATAAAATTATGGAAATTAGATGGCAATCAAAATCCAAAATTATATATGGCAAGTAGTCAGTATTTACTCTATGATGAAGTAATGATTTACACAAATTTAGTAGCTGGTTTGTTTTCTCATTAACATGTGTGTTTTTATTTGAGAAGCACGCACCTGTCACTGTTGCTAAACTCTGATGAATCTTGAGAAATGTTTTCATTCCATTCCATTTTGATTGACTGAGTACCCATAAAAACTTGTGAATGATGGATGCTGATTTTGAATTGATGAACTCTGATTGCTATATCAGTGAACTATTTGATTTATTCTGTAATTGGCCTCATTTTTTCAAATCATTTCCTGTATACTTGTCTGTAGGTGTGATGTGTCTTTTGATGTGTGTGGAGTAAAGCTTTTTCCCTCCCTCTTTCTTTTTCTGAAGAGAAAGTAAGAGATAGTAAATATGTTTGTGCGTTATATAAATATTAACTAATGTAAGTGTTTTCAATCATACAAGCTTCAAATGATACTTTTTTTCAATTTATAATGAGCTTTACAAAATTATCTTCCTTTTCACTTACTCCAGATCAGACACAACATTGTGTAAAGAACTCACTAAGAACAATAATGATAGAAGACTGCAAAATATGGAAGTTACAGAATAAATAATATTTGCATTGATTTGCCAATATAACCTATGTTCCCTTCATGTTTCAGCTTAAATTTAATGTAGTAAGCTGATAATGAGAAATATTTCTGGAAGAAACAATTAAGAGAACCTATCAATTAGTTATAACTCTAAAAGCATATAGCAGTAGTCTGGAGGAAAACACTATGCCTACCTTTATGTAAAGTAACGACCTCAGAAGCAGGATAAGCACCAGCTGGGATTTAAGAAATAAGGATAGATAGGAACATTTCTTGGAAAAAGTGTTGTTGGATCTAGCAGTGGGAAGGCTGTGGAAAATACGTATTCTGGGACTATTTAAATTCAATACAGGCTGCCAAGGATAGTTTAATGCTTGATTGTCCTAGCAGCAAAATGTCCAAGCTTCCCAACTCGTGTGCCTTAGCACACTGTAGTGTCTCCAAAAGTTACAGATATGCCAGGATAGTGATCTCTTCAGTCTTAGAGTGGCTGGCTGGAGCCTGGGGCAGCTGAAGCTGAACTCAGAAGCCTCTCATACATTCTTGAGCAGACCCTGCCATATATGCCAAGGTACCATTTTCTATGTCTGATGTGAAAAAAAAAAAAAAGGACAAAATGACTCTTCTTGAAGTTGAGCCAGTATATGTGCTGTTCTCCAGTAGACCAATTTCCACTTGCCTGGCTCTATGTCTGGAATGTCCACCTCCTTCCAAACTACTATGCAGAACATTTCTTAAACAAGACACAAAAGTAGGATTCATAGTGGAAGAAAGTGTTAATTGAATGATTATAATTTAAAACATTTGTTCAATGAAAGACACTATGAACAATGTGAGAAGTTACACCTCAGACTGGGGAAACTTCAGGAGAAAAATGACAATCCATTGCGAAATGAACAAAAACAGGAACAGATAGTTCACAGAACAGGAAACCTGAAAGATCAATAAATACTGAAACTTACTATGCAGATTAAACCAATATTGAGATAGATTCCAATTCACGCCATCAGATTGATCACCCCAAAGGAAGAAGAGGGTGGGAGGAAGTCTTCTGCATCATACAAACAGTCTGGGGAGCAATTGAGGTTGTTTTTGTTTGTTTGTTTGTTTGTTTTTTGAGTGAAGCTGAGGATGGAAACACCATTTGACACCACTGTTTCACTTCTAAGGTTCCATTCTAGAGAACATTCACATTTGTGCAAAAAAGGGATTTTCATTTACAAAATTATAAAAACAAGCTAACTTTTCCTCATGCGTAAAGATGGATTAATAGAATATTCAATAGCACTTAAAATAGATTTAAGTGTATCAACATATATAAATACCAAAATAAAAGTTCTTAAAAAGCAATTTATATTTACTGCATATTTCTATTTATACTATTGAAACTCCCAAGATTTATATTTTAGGTGTGTGAACATATGTGGTAAACCTGCATAGCCATCACAGGAATGATACACCCCAGCTTTGTGATAGCAATTACTATGGCGTGGGCTGGGGTAGAGAGGAGGGTGTTCACTGTAACTTTCACATTTCATTTTTTTTAAGAGCTCTAAAGAAAATGTGTCAAAGAATTAATATCTGTTTAACCTTCTTAATTGGTATCATACTAATAAGTTTTATAAATACATATTTAAATATGTCATCATTTAAACAATTTTTAAATGAAGGAGAGAAATATCAACCTTAATATGTATACTCTTAGTTGATTATATGGGTGTGTGTATGTGTGTCACTTTATATTTTCCTCTACTTGATTAACATTTGTTAGGTAATTGTATCATCAAATTACATATTCTTTAAGTGATGAGTGTGTGATTTCTAGTTCTCTTTTGTCTTTCTTACTGACTTTAACTGCATTGCCCAATCCACTAGGGATCGAGTTGATTCTGAGTAAAAGTGGTTCTAAGGGACAAAGAACTGCCCCACAATGTTTCCAAGGCTGTGAATCTTCATGGAAACAGACTGGCACATCTTTCTCCTGCGGAGCGGCTGATGGTTTTCAACGACGGAACTTTCCGTTAGCAGCTGAGTGCTTAACCACTGTGCCACCACGACTGTGGCACAGTGTCCTAATTGCACTAAGGATCTACTATATGTATAATAGATGAATGTTAATTGATTAAACAAAACATTTACTAAACTGGAAATCCTCATATGTTAAGTAGATTAGTAACACAGAAGTTGCAAGATGTGTTTCTATATAGCAAACAAATGTGTGTCTATATAGCAAAGTGCATTGTTGGTTTTTTTCCCTCCTTTCTACTCCCTTTGCTTCTTTCTTTCCCTCCCTCTATCATTTTCTCCTCTGTTCCTCACAACATTCTTCTAAATCCATCCAAATGAACCAAGACAAGGTTTCATTACAAATGAAGAGTTATCACAGCTCTAAAAACTCTCTTCCATCCTCCAGATTAATAGGTGAAAACATTTGGGATGAGGATAGAGGAAGCCTATAAATGTTGGTTTTAACCAAGATGCATGTCAGATCCCAGACCAAATGTCTTTGCCAGAAGGAGGGAATCATCATTAAAAACATTGCCAAAGGGGCATCTCAGGGTCTGAATATAGAAGATAAAAAATATCAGAGAATATGAAAGATAGATAATTTTATCCTTCATAAAAATGACTGAGAACGTCAAGGGTGTCCAGACAGAGGTAATATCCTACTGATAGATTTTCAAATCTTCCTATTTATAATCTTTCAAAGTTCTGAGATCTACATGTCATCTGAAATAGCTGATAAACTGATAAACTGGTATAAGTAAACCCATCTAGATTTAGAGTTAAGAAAACAAGGAAGTTGGTATAAAACTTTTGAGAGATTAAGAATCAGCCTGGGAAATATTCACAGTATCTCTGGACCCTTCTCCCAGAAAAAACTCACAGTCATTAAAATTCACAAATTTTCATAAAATTCCACAGAAATTCGAGACCTGATGAAGATCATCCTTGAACCCCTGGTGACTTCATAATCTCCAGGTTAAGATACTTGCCCCAAACAATTCCAGATTTAAAGTAAGTATCTGCCTAGAACCAACTGAAAATTATCATTTCTTATTACTAGATCAGATCTCAGGGAGCTCTGGTAGCATAGTGCCTAAGGGACTTGACTGTTAACCAGAAGGTTGGCGGTTCAAACCCACCAGCCACTCCTCGGAAAGAAGATGGGGCAATCTACTTCCGTAGTGATACTGCCTCGGAAACCCAAGGAGGGGTC
>NW_006921696.1:9203218-9204491 GCF_000298275.1 Orycteropus afer afer
GGCACATAACAACAACAACAACAACAACTGTTTATTTGGTTGAGGTTCCTAATGAAAGTAGCTATTTATTCTTATACTAAAAACCAACAACCCTTTTTGGTTCAGATTTTAGCATCATCCATGCCCTCCCCACACTATTCATTTTCTGGAGCACAGCTTCTACCTTCATGTAAGTGAGAGAGCCTCCAGAACTCTTTTCTAATTTCTGCAATCCTATCTGGTTTTCCATCCACTTCAATGCAGATTTTTTTTGGCTCCCTGGTCACTTACTGTGACTCAATTTAGTCTAAGAATCAATTTTTCTGATTAGTTCCTTTTAATCAGCTCACAGATCCTTTGACTAATAAGGGACTAGGGCATACATACACCTGTGCATTCATAAATCTAGATAAACCATTGAAAAGCAACAGATCTCCTCCTGATATTATAATAACCATAGCATCATTAGAGTAAGAGAGACAAAGAAATCCAATACAGTGAAAGGTACAGACCATGTGGCTGGAGGCTATGAGTAACTGAGGTCTGTGTAAAAGAATGTGTAAAAGCATGAAGGGGAAAAGGAAATCTAGTGCTGTGATATATGTAAAAGCTTGAACTCCTGCCTATCATTTCCTTTTATCCTCTGAAGATTATTTTCATATATGTAAATAATGATCTTCAAAGTTGTCACCTACTGGTGACTAACATTTATTGAGAATTTATACATCAAGTACTTTGTGACCAATATTTTATTTAATCTTCACAATAACTATGGATAGGCACTAAGAAAGCTTCATTTTACCTATGGTTCAAGATCAAAGGATCAATAAATTCTGAAACTAGGGTTTGAACCCAGACTCTCTGAGTATAGATTCCAAGCTCTTACTCATGAAATTCTATTATTATAAGAAACTGAATCCAACAGTTTTCCCTTCCACTCTCTCCTTTGACTCCTTAGATAATCTTAAGGATTTGAATTCCATCTATATTCTGATAATCCCAGAAGCACTTCTCCAGCCTGGATTCCTTCTTCTGAGCAAAAGACTCCTGTATTGACAATTTCAAACAAATATTTCCAATTGAACATATGTACATATATAAAGCAAATCTGTTTTCTGCCCTCAAACATGATTCTCCTTCAGTCTTTCTTTTCTCATAAATGAAAATATTATCATTTGTCAGTGTGTTGTATTGTGGTAGCATGCATGTTTCTGTGAGGCTGAGTCATGTCACCAGTATTTTGAGTACTAGCAGGGTCACCCATGATGGACAGATTTCAGACGAGCTTCCAGAT
>NW_006921696.1:9204598-9252768 GCF_000298275.1 Orycteropus afer afer
ATGAATAGCAATGAAACATTGTCTGATATATTACTACAAAACTTTATGAAGAGCTGTGAAACATTGCCTGATACTATGCCAAATGATGAGCCCTTCAGGTTGGAAGGCACTCCACCTATAATTGGGGAAGAGCTTCCTCCTCAAAGTAGAGTCGACCTTAATGACAGGGATGGAATAAAGTTTTGAGGACCTTCATTTGCTGATAAGAAAAATGGGGGGGGGGAGCTGTAAACATTCATTAATAATTGGGATGTAGAATGGATAAAGTAAGAATCTAGGAAAATATGAAGTTGTCAAAAATAAAAAGGAGCACATAAGGATTGATGGATTGATATCCTAGGCATTAGTGAGCTGAAATGGACTGATATCAATCAGATAATCATATGATCTACTATGCTAGGAATGACAAACTGAAGAGGAATGGCATCACATTTATAATTAAAAGCATTTCAAGATCTAAGCAAACATTGATCTACAGGTGGCTAGATGGGTAGACAGGCTGAACTATTAGGTATGTCTATTCAGGGGAGTGTGCCCAGGACCATGTATAGGGTTGGCAGACAATGTTTCCACAAGTCTATTTGAATGTTCTGTAAGAAGGTCCAGGTATATAGTAGAGATGACAAGGGACAAGATTGTAGTCACTTCTTGGCCATAGCCAGCTACCTAGATGGAGCAAGTAGTTGGACCTGTGGGCTTGGGACCATACTTGCAGGGGACATCAAGCTCAATTGGCATAACATACTACAAAAACATTGTTCCACATCCTACTTTGGGGAGTAGCAACTGGGATCTTAAGAGCTTGCAGGATGCCATCTATATGCAATGATGGCTTTCTCCTCTTCCAGAACAAAGAAGAATAAAGAAAACCAACTATTCCAGAAAACAATTAGTCCAAGTGACTGGTATACCATGTGACAATAAGAGCAGAAGAACTAGGTGGTGCCCGGCTACCACTGTCAACCACTCGGAGGGGGAATCTATGAAGGATATCCTGGATAGAGCAGGAGAACGATGTGGAACAAAACTCAAAATCATTTGGAAAAAAAAAAGGACCATGTATTCTGGTCTGATAGAGCCTATTGCAACCACTGAGCCTATTGGCCCCTAGCTGCATTTCAGGTCTGGAATTGAACCCATTCTTGTGGTTTATAGCCAAATAAAATTCAGGCATATGAGCTGAACATTTTAGGTAGATACACTCTTTGGAGGGATCAATCATGGGAGAATAGAAGGGTTGTGTATGCATAAGGAGACAGCTCAGGGGGCCTGAGTGCATGGGAGGGAAGGACACAAGGAAGAGGTAACTATGGGGAGGAGGGGAGAGGGGAGCTGCTGTATTGTGAAAAATAATATTTAATGTCATGAGACAAAGTATATGTGAGTTGCTGTATGGAAAGTGAATTTGTTTTGCAAACTTTCACCCAAATCACAATAAAAATTAAAAAATAATAATTAAAAATAAAGTCAAGATTTATCCTGAAGTATAATGGTGCTAGGGATAGGATCATATCCATATGCCTACACAGAAAAACAGTTAATGCTACTCTTCAAATTCACACACAAACCACTAAAGCCAAAGATGAAGAAATTGAAGATTTTAATCAACTTCTATAGTCCAAAATTGACCAAACATGCAATCAAGATATATTGATATTACTGATGATTGGAATGTGAATGTTATAAACAAAGAATCATTGGCAGTTGGAAAATATGGCCTTGGTGATAAAAATGACACTGGAGATTACATGATAAAGTTTTGCAAGTCCGATGACTTATTTACTGCAAGTATCCTTTTTCTACAACATAAACAGAGACTATTCACATGGACCTTACCAGATGGAACACAGAGGAGTCAAGTTGACCAGATCTGTGGAAAGAAGTGTTTGAAAATCTCCATATCATTAGCCAAAACAAGAACAGTAGCTGAACAGACTATCAGTTGCTAATATGCAAGTTCAAGTTGAAACTGCAGAAAATTGAAACAATTCCACAAAAGTCAAAATATGACCATGATCATATCCCACCCAAATTTGGAGACCATTTGAAGAACAGATTTGATGCATTGAACACCAATGACCAAAGACCAGGTGAGTTGTGGGATGATACAAGAACATAATAAATGAAGAAAGCAAAATGTCATTAAAAAGATAAGAAAAAAAGAGAAGAACAAAATGCATGTCAGAAGAAATTCAGATATTTGCTCTTGAATGGAGGGCAGCTAAAGCAAATGGAAGAAATGATTAAATAAAAGAGGTGAACAGAAGATTGAGAAGACAAAGTAAAATATTGTAATAAAATGTGCAAGACATGGAGTTACAAACCAAAAGGGAAGAAAACCCTCTGCATTTCTCAAGCCAAAAGAACTGAAGAAAAAAATTGAGCTGCAAGTAGCAATAATGAAAGATTGTATGGGCAAAATATTGCACGATGCAGGAAGCATCAAAAGAAGATGGAAGGAAGACAAAGAGTCACTGTACCAAAAAGAATTGCTCTCACTTCAAACATTTCAGGAGATAGCATATGATCAAGAATCAATATTATTGAAGGAAGAAGTCCAAACTACACTGAAGGAATTGGTGAGAACAGGCTTCAGAAATAGATGGAATATCCTTTGAGATGTTTCAACAACCAGATGCAGCACTGGAGACTCTTACTCAATTATGCCAAGAAATTTCAAAGACAGCTACCTGGCCAATTGACTTGAAGATATCCTTATTTGTGCTCATTCCAAAGAAAGGTGATCCAACAGAATGTGGAAATTATCAAATAATATCATTAATATCACATGCAAGTAAAATTTTGCTGAAGATAATTCAAAAGTGATTGCAGCGGTAAATTGACATGGGACTTGCAAAAATTCAAACTTGATTCAGAAGAACACTTGGAAGAAGGAATATCAATGCTGATGTCAGATGAATCTTGACTGAAAGCAAAGAATACCTGAAAAATGTTTACTTGTGTTTTATTAACCATAAAATGACATTTGATTACATGGATCATAACAAATTATAGATGGCATTGTGAAGAATGGGAATTCCAAAACACTTAATTTTGCTCATGGAAAACTTGTACGTATTTCAAGAGGCTGTCATTCAAACCAAACAAGGGGATATTACATGGTATAAAAATCAGGAAGAGTGTGCATCAGAGTTGTATCCTTTCACCATACTTTTTAAATCTGTAGGTTGAGTAAATAATATGAGAAGCTGGATTATATGAAGAAGAATGAGGTATCAGGATTGGAGGAAGACCCATCAACAATCTGCAAAATGTCAATAACACAGCCTTGCTTGATGAAAGTGAAGAGGACTTGAAGTACTTACCAATGAAGATCAAAGACTGTAGTCTTTAATATGTGTTACAACTCAATATAAAGAAAACAAAACTAGTCACAACTGGATCAAAAAGCAAAATCCCAATGAATGGAGAAAAGATTGAGGTTGTCAGGGATTTCATTTTACTTGAATCCACAATCAACAATCAATGGAAACAGTAGTCAAGAAATCAGATACCATATTGCACTGGGCAAATCTGCTGCAAAGACCTCTTTAAAGTGTTAAGGATTAAAGATGCACTTTAAAATTAGGGTCCTCCTAACCCAAGCCATGGTATTTCCATTCAGCTCATAAGCATATGAAAGCTGGACCATAAATGAGGAAAACTGAATAAAAACTAATGCCTTTGAATTGTAGTGTTGATTAAGAATAATGAAAATACTGTGCACTGCCAGAAGAATGAACAAATCTGTCCTAGAAGAAGCACAGTCAAACAATTCCAGAAAGATGGCGAAATAGGCAAACAAGCTACACAACCCTCTACAACAAAACAGTGAGAAACCAATTGAGACCAATACAGAAGATGATCCTGGAACCCTGAGTATGAAAGGCAAGGATAAAGAAGTGGATTAAATACGAGCTAGTAGAAGAACCTGAATGAAAACAGTGAGTAAGGAGACAAACAAAGTTGCAGATTGCTGCCTATACTGAAGGCACAGGTGCTTGGAATATATCCCAATAGCAATCTAAGAATTGACTCTGTTCACTAAAGACTGCATTGGCAAGGACTGGATTGGCGCCTGACAACCAGAAAGGAAAGCAGCGAAGAAGGAGACAAACAGACTTGTGGGCTGCAGCAGCTGTCCTGAGGATGCAGCCATTTTGAATATTTGCAAGTGGTGGGTGCAAACATTTTGAATACATCCAAGTGATGTTATTACCTGTTCTGCAAGTAAAGAGTGGGGTTTGCTTGCTGAGGATAGCACCGATGGCCCCACTGGAGTCTGACAACTGGAGAGGTGCAAAATTCCATTTGTTACTCTTCTGATCCACATACTCTTGGTCCTCCACCTCCACCCACATTCTTGTACAGCAGAAATTCCATCACAGTCTGTGCTCTGATAAATCTTGGGTGTTGTGCCCCACCTCAGTTTTGTTTTTGATTGTTTATTTTTAAATTATTCTTTTTATCTTCCTCCTTTTTTTCTTTTTCTTTTTTATTCCTCTTTCCCATCCCTAGTTCTTTCTTTCTTCTTTTTTTTTTTTTTCTTTTTGTCTCTTCCCATTTCCTGGTTCCTTTATTTTTCTTTCTTTTGGTTCTGCCTATCTCTTGTTTTTCCTTTTGTAGTTTTCACATTTTTTTCTTTTTTATTCTTTCACTCTTGTTCTTTCTCCTTCTTTCTTCCCAAAATGTTGTGGCTCATTTTTACTATTTTTCTCATTATTTTTCACTTTCCTTTTTGATATATTGCAAACATTTTTCTTCTCATTTATTGCATTTCTTACTTTCTTTTTGGAACTGTTCTTGTTAGTTTATGCACTTTGAAATTTTTTCAGTTGGTTTTATTTATTAATTTATTTATCTATTTGTCTGACTGAGTGGAAGACAACAACTGTTGCAACACAACATTAACTGTAACTCCTGTAGCTTCACCCACTGACTGAGGGCCACCACTTGGTTTTTGCACCAACTGACCAATGATAGACACCATCTCAACCCACCCTCAATTCCTCCTTGTGAACAGCAAACAGAGATCTGTGCACACATTCTCATTCTTTCACACATTAAATATAAAAATAACACCATCACAATGTCTCAGAGACAACAAATCACCACAGTCCTCAAAAAGAAGCAAGATAAAGTAATAGGAAAAAAAAAAAAAAAAAAAGACCAGGACACAAACCCAGAAAGTATCACTGAAGAAGAAGCAGCATTGTAACCACATGATAAGGAATTCAAACTAATTATATTGGAGTACCTTCAATAGATTGAGAGACATATCAAGGAAAAAACAGAAAAGATCAAGGAAAACACTGACAAAATTAAAGAAAACACAGACAAAACTGTAGAACAATTTAGGAAAACAATTCAGGAAAAAATTGACAAAATGTACAAAAAATTAGAAATGACACAAAAACAACAAATACAAATCCAGAAGATTAATATTAAGATTTCAGAAATAGATAATATGTTGAAAGGGCAAAGACATAGAATTGAATCAGTGGAAAGCAGAATTATTGAGATTGAACACAAATACTTCAATACTACTTTATTAAGGGATCAGTCCAACGAAAGATCAAAATAAAATGTGGAAAGCCTAAGATTCATGTGGGATGCCATCAAGAAGAATAACCTACATGTAATCAGAATTCCAGAACAGAAAGAGACAAATAAAGCCACAGAGAAAATTGTCAAAGATTTATAGGAAGAGAATTTCCCTAATATGCTGAAATATGATAATATTTCCATTCAAGAAGTTCAATGAACTCCAAATAGGATAGACCCCAAAAGAACATCTCCAAGACATATCATAATCAATCTCACCAAAATGAAAGACAAAGAAAGAGTCCTGAAAGTGGCATGGGAAAAAAGAAAAGTTACCTATAAAGGGCAATAAACCAGACTAAGCTCTGATTGCTCAAAAGAAACCCTGCAGTTGAGATGGCTATGGGTTGATATAGATATAAAACCTCAAAAGAAAAAAAAAAAAACTCCAACCAAGAATTATATACCCAGCAAGACTGTCCTGCAAATATGAGGGTGAAATTAGGAGATTCCCAGAAAAGCAGAAATTAAGGTAATTTCTTAAAACCAGACCAATCTTCCAGAAGGTTGTTAGGAAGATCTTAAAGGGAGTCCTTCCAATGGAGAACCAACAACAGTAAACAACAACCAATGATTAAAACACATGATGATATAACCCAGAAACCAACCCAGTCATAGAAGTATCCAAAGGAAAATAAGCTTACAAGTATAAACAGAAAACCAGAGACATCAATTGGTAAATGAGGACAACTACAAACCAAACAGAGGGAATAAACAGTGTAGTTACAGCACTTCTAAATAGCGAGGAAGTCAATACAATTGTAAGATAGAATAGACTGTTTTAAATAAGGAAATAAAATAATAAATATCAGGGTAACTTGAAAGAAAAATAATAAACTTTCACATCAAAATAAGGAAACAAAACAAAACAAAACAAACAAAAAAAACCTCACTGCCATCAAGTCAGACTAGACTCATAGAGACCCCTCCTTGGGTTTCTAAGCTGGTATCACTTTGGAAGTAGATTGCCTGACCTCCCTTCTGAGGAGTGGCTGGTGGGTTTGAACCACTGGCCTTCTGGTTAGCAGTCAAGCGCCTTAGGCACTACATCACCAGAGGTATATTTAGTAAATATTATAATAATGTCCGACTCCATGGCATATAACAAAAACAACACCAACATAACAATAACAACAAAAGAGGTGATAAAACAATTCATAAACAAAATGAGCTCAGCACAGAACATCATATGGAACAAAGAAATCAGCAATGCCATGAAAAAAACACATAACAAAATAACAACAATAAATTCACACTTCAAAAAAGAAGAAAGAGCCACAATCAACACCTTAAACCAACATTATCAACATTTAGGAAAAAAAACAAGAAAAGACGACAGTCCAGAAGAAAGGAAATAATAAAGATACGAGCAGAAATCAATGAAACCGAGAATAGAAAGACAATAGAAAAATCAACAAGAGTTGAAGTTGGTTTTTTGAAAAGATTAATAAAATTGACAAACCACTGGAAAATTTAAAACACGAATAAGAAAAGAAATGGCCAACATCACAACAGAACCAACTGAAATAAAAAAGATAATATCAGGATACAAGAAGAACTATGCTCCAACAAACTAGAAAATCTAGAAAATGGATAGATTTCTAGAGACATACTACTCTCCTAAACTAACAGACTGAGGTGGAAAAGTTGATTGGACCCATACAAAAGAAGAAATTGAACATGTCATAAAAAATTTACCAAGAAAAGAGTCCTGGCCCAGATGGTTTCATCAGAGAATTCTACCAAGCGTTCAGAGAAGAACTGACACCAATCCAACTCAAACTATTCCAGAACATAGAAAAGATGAAATCCTCTCAAATTCATTTTATGAAGCAAGCGTAACCTTGATGTCAAGACATCACTAAAAAGGAAAACTACAGACCAATATCCCTTATGAATACAGATGCAAAAATCTTCAACAAAATTCTACCCAATAGACTCCAACAACATATTCAAAAAATGATACATTATGACAAAGTGGGGTTTATGCAAGGATAGTTCAACATTAGAAAAACAAACATCACCCATGACATAAATAAAACAAAGGAAAGACCACATGATCATGTCACTTGATGCAGAAAAAGCATTTGATAAAATCCAACACTCATTCCTGATCAAAACTCTCAGTAAAATAGGAATAGAAGTGACATTCCTCACCAGAATAAAGGGCATATATGCAAAACCAACAGCCAACATTATTCTCATTAGAGAAAAACTTAAACCATTCTCTTAGTGAACAGGAACCAGACAAGAATGTCCTCTATCACCGCTTCTATTCAACATTGTACTGGAAGTCCTAGCCAGGGCAATAAGGCAAGAAACGGAAATTAAAGGCATTCAAATTGGTAAGAATGTTATCAAACTACCACTATTTGCTGATGATATGATCATACACATAGAAAACCCAAGAGACTGAGTAAAATATCTACTGGAACTAAGCAAAGATTTAGCATCATAGCAGGATACAAGATCATCACCCTAAAATCAGTTGGATTCCTCTACACCAGCAAAAAAGATTCCTGAAAAAGAAATAAGGAAATCAATACCACTTACAATAGCTACCAAAAAATAAATAAATACAATAAAAATACTTGGGAATAATTCTCACTAGGGACACAAAAGACCTGTACAAAGAAAACTACAAAAGACTACTTCAAGAAACCATAAGGTATCTACATAAATGGAAGAACATATCATGTTCATGGATAGGAAGATTGGACATTATGAAAATGTCAATTCTACCCAAAGAAAGCTATACATTCAATGCAGTCCCAAACCAGATCCCATCAATATTTTTTAAGGACATGGAAAAAGCAATCACTAACTTTATATGGAAAGGAAAGAGACCTTGGATAAGCAAAACACTATTGAAGAAGAACAAAGTAGGACGTCTCACACTTCCAGATCTCAAAAGCTACTATACAGTCACAGTCAAAACCACCTAGTATTGTTACAGCAACAGACACATAGAGCAGTGGAAAAAAGTTGAGAATACAGAAATAGATCCATTGACCTATGGTCAGCTGATCTTTGATAAAGCCTGAAATCCATTAAATGGTGAAGGGATTGTCTGTTTTACAAATGATACTGGCAAAAATGGATATCAATTTGCAGGAAAATGAAACAAGATTTGTACCTCACACCATACGCAAAAACTAAACCCAGATGGATCAAACACTTCAATGTGAAACCTAAAACTATAAAGTTCCTCAAGGAAAAACTAGGGACAAATTTGGGGGCATTAATATATGGCATAGATACACTATCAAGCATAATCCAAAATGCACAAACAGGAGAAGATAAACTCAATGAGTCAGACCTTCTAAAAATTAAATTTTTATATGCTTCCAAACACTTCTCTAAAAGAGTAAAAAGAGAATTTACAGACTGGAATAAACTATTTGGCAATGACGTAACTGACAAGGGATTTATTTCTAAGATTTATAGAAAAGTCCAACATTCAACAACAAAAAGACAAATATTCCAATTAAAAAATGGGCAGAAGACATGAACAGACACTTCACCAAAGAGTATATTCAGCAACCAGCAAACACATGAAGAAATGTCCACTATCTTCAGCCAATAGATAAATGCAAATAAAACAATAATGAGATGCCATCTTACCCCAGCACTAGTAGCAAAGTTCAACAATACAGAAAATAACAAATAGTAGTGAGAATGTGGAGAGATTAGGACTTTCATACACTGCTGGTGGGACTGTCAAATGATAAAAACACTGGGGAAAGCAGTATGGCAATTCCTTAAAATGTTGGAATTAGAAAAACCATTTGACCCGGCCATTCCATTACTAGATATATATCCTAAAGATGTGAGAGCCAGGACAAGAAAAGATACATGCACACCCATGTTCATCACAGCACTATTTACAATAGCAAAAAGATGGAAACAACCATGGTGCCCATCAACAGAAGAATGGATAACCAAACCATAGTATATACACACAATGGAATACTATGCAACCCTAAAGAATAATGTAGAATCGACAACACATCACATAACGTTGATGAACATGGAGGACATTATACTGAGTGAAATAAGTCAATCACAGAAGGACAAATATTGGATTAGTTCATTATTATAAAAAGTTAAGGAAAGATTTATAGATGGAAGGAAGTTTTCTTTGTAGATTACCAGGGCTAGGAGGGGAGAGGAGGGAACACTGCTGGATAGGTAGAGACAAGTACAGATTTGGGTGAAGGGAAGGGCAATGTATCAAATGTGAGTGATCAACACAGTGACACTGAGGAAGAGGAACACATAGAGAGTGCATGGGAGGTACAAACAACAAAGATGAACCCTTTTTACACAAACAGTACTGAGTTGTCAGTGATGGCAAACATAGATCTACAGGTGGATTGATGAGTGGACAGGCTGAATGATTAGGCATGTCTGTGCAGGGGGCAGTGTGCCCATGAACATGTATAGGGTTGGCAGACAATGTTTCTCCAAGTGTATTTGTATGTTCCATTAGAATTCCCAAGTATATAGTAGAGCTGCCGAGGGACAAAGTTGTAGTCACTTGGCCACAGCCAAGTGGGAGCCAGAAGGAGTGAATAGTAGATCTGTGGGCTTGAGACCTTAGTTGCAGGAGACATCAAGCTCAATTGGCATAACATACTACACAAAACTTTGTTCCACATTCTATTTTGGTGAGTAGCAACTGGGATCTTAAAAGCTTGCAAGCAGCTATCTAGATGCAGTGATGGGTCTCTCCTCACTCAGAGCAAAGAATAATGAAGAAAGCCACAGACACATGGAAACAATTACTCCAAGGATCTGGTACATCATGCAGTCCCCAGCCTATATGACAATGAGACCAGAAGAACTAGATGGTGCCCAGCTACCACTGTCAACCACTTGTAGAGGGGTCTGTGTAGGAGATCCTGGACAGTGTTGGAGAACAATGTGGAACAAAACTCAAAATCATTAACAAAAAAGGGACCAGGTTTGCTGGTCTGATCGAGCCTGGTGGAACCTCTGGAAATATGGCCCTTAGCTGCCCTTCAGGTCTGGAATTGAACCCTCTCCTGTGACTTCCAGCCAAACAAAAGAAAGGCATATGAGCTAAACTTTTACATTAGGTAGATACACTCCTTGGAGAGATCAATCATGGGAGAATAGAAGGGTTCTGTATGCACAGGGAGGCAGTGCATGGGGCAGGAGTGCATGGGAGGGAAGAACACAGGGAAGAGGTGGCTATGGGATCAAAGTGGGAGGAGAGCTGTTGCATTGTGGGAAAATACAGTCCATATCACGAGACAAAGTATATGTGCCCTCCTGTATGGAAGATGAATTTGCTCTGTAAACTTTCATACAAATCACAATAAAATAGAATTTTTTTAAAAAAAGAATGCTTAAGAAACAATGTTATTAAATCCCTTCCCAGATTCAAAATAAACTTATGAAATATCAAAACAAGAAAAAAATCAAAAATTTCATACACAGTACTGTTAGAAAAAAAAAAAAAAATTATAATTTCAAACATTGTTTTAATCTGAGAGGCCTTCTCTATGGATGTTACTAAAGAAGTTCCTTTCCAAAGGGATCAAAACTGGGGATCCTGGATAGAGTGGGAGAAAAAATGTGGAACAAAATTCAAAAACACAAAAATGACCAGAATTATTGGTTGGATAGAGCTTGGTGGAACCTTGAAGACTATGGCCTCAGGTTACCATTCGGGCCTAGAAAAGGACTCTCCCATGGATTAGCTCTCAGCCTAATAGTAGAAAGACTTACTTGCAGAACACCTATCTACCCCAGGGCAATGCACTCACCTGCTCTAGGGAGATACACCCCTTAGACCATCAATCATGAGGCCTCAGAGGGACATCATTCATATAGAGGGAAAGCTGGACAGATAGGAGTGCATAGTTAAGAAGGGCACAGGGAGGGGATAGTCACAGGGACAGGAGGGGAAGAGCGTTTGTTATGGTTGGGGTGTGCAATCAAATGTACATGAACCATTGAATGTAAAACAAATTTGCTTTGTAAATTTGCACCCAAAACACAACAAATAAATAAATAAATAAAATATAAAAAGCAGTCCCTTTCCATTATTCTCTATCACAGCACTCTATTCAGTCAGGACAGTAAATTCAATACATAATTATATGTTTTACACACACACACACACACACACACACATATGTGCACATAATTTGCTTTTTCATTGCTTATTATTTTTCACCAAATTAGAATATTCCCTGCTTGATAAGAACAGGACTTGGCATATAGTTGATGTTTAATAAAGATTTGTTGACTAAGGTTTGGGAATAAACACAACTGATGTTTGCTAATTTGCAGCTAAATGAGCTGGTGAGAACAGAAAGCATGGCATCCCAGAGAGAGTTCTACCAGACAAGGGCGTTGATATTATACCAGGGAATGTCAGTGAACCTCATGGTCTGGTAATATGGGAGTTGTGATAGGTTGGAGCTGTTTGTCAACTTGGCTGGACCACAATTCTGTGTGGTTTAAACAATTGTAATGCGGGTTGTTCCAATGATGGGATCAGATATATATGTTTTAAGCAGCCAATCCATTGAAAGGGAGTTTCCCTACTGGTGTGGCCTGCTTCCAGTACATTTATGGACATCCTGGGAAAAGAGACACTCTTCTGTGGATCAGGATTCTGTTATGCTGCCTACAACTGTCAGTAAGCAATCCAACATTTGGCCTAGAGATTTTGGATTCGTCATTCATTGGAGTCAACAGCCAGTATACTGCTTGAGCTCCTCAGCCCCTGCAGCTGCGTGAGTCAGGAAAAGCCTCCAGCTTGACATTTGATCCAAAAACTTGTGACTTGCCAGCTTCTATAAGGGTGTGAGCCATTTTCCTGAGATAAATTTCTCTCTCTCTCTCTCTATATATATATATATAAGCTTTACTGGTTTTGTTTCTCTAGAGAACCCAGTGTAAGACAAGCGTCAAGGAAAAGAAAAAAAAAAAAAGATTTGTTGACTAGATGAATCATAATGGTGTCAGATTCCTATTGTGTATATAGTTTATTGAATGCATATCAAATATTATGTGTTTGGTGCTTCCAAGTTATTTTTTCTCATAAAATATGAAGTATAAAAAAAAATTCAGAAGAGCCTATTCAAGTAAATGCCTGTTTCCCAAATTTGACCAGTTCTGTATATTAATGATTATTTTTATGGGATTTACTGGTGAAAATAATTTCTTAAAATTTAAATAGCATACAAAAGAAATGAAATTTACCTTTAAATATTAAAATTATACAAAGTTTATCAAAACTGTTTTTATGTTTATCAAATTATATTTTTATTGTATATTAACTTACAACAGTAGCTTATTCAGGGGACCCTATATTAAAATTACAAAGAGGAACAAGCCATCACTGTATTTTGCTTCTTTCATACTTACCAAAAATTAAACCAACCTCATTGCTGTTGAATTAATTCCAACACATAGTGACCCTAGAGGATATAATAGCATAGTGCCGAAAGCACTTGACTGCTAACCAGAAGGCTGGCAGTTCAAACCCACCAGCCACTCCTGGGAAGGAAGGTTGGGCAATCTACTTCCGTAGTGACACTGCCTAGGAAACCCAAGGAGGGCTCACTATGAGTGGAGTCTGACTCGATGGCACATAACAACAACGACATACCGTTTCCAAGGCTGTGATCTTTATGGGAGTAGATGGCCACATCTTTCTCCCACAGAGTGATTGTGGGCTCAAACCAGTGACCTTTCAGTTAGCTGCAGAGCACTTAACCACAGCACCACCAGAGATGCTTCTTACATACATAGTTGATTTACAGTACATGTTGGGAAAATATGATGCATGAAGAAGGATCTGCTTGAAAATACTGTTCATTATGGCTCAGTGATCCTTACTCTGAGGATTCAGATTAAAAAGACATGGAGGCCCCTGACTTTCCAGGTGAAAAAATTGCAGGCTGAGGAGGAGGAGCCTTCACAGGTCTGCCCTTGATAAAGCATCGTTATCAAGCTGCATAAGGACACACATAGCTGTTAGAGAGTTCAGGATCCAAAAGAAACGTCAAACACATGTGGTTCAAGGATATTGTGGTGGTGTCCCCATAAATGGAGGGGAATAGTAGAAATGGAGAAAATTCTGTAATTTGACCAAAAATATTATCCATTCTCTGAGTAACTTTGATACATCAACAAATATAGCTTGAAACTAATCTTGGAGTATTTATATTGTAAAATAATTTTTTATTCCTGGAAATATTTATCTAAGGATTCTTTTTTTCTAGTTTATATATTTCTATTTAAAAAATCTTTCTAGTTTATATATTTTTTTAACCAACACACATTCTAAAATAAAAATTTAATTTAAGTTTCCAGGAATACTCCATTTTGGAGAGTTGTTTGTTGTTGTTGTTACATGTCGTAGAGTCGGACCCAACTCATAGCGACCGCTCCTTGGGTTTCCAAGGCAGTATCACTACGGAAGTAGATTGCCCCATCTTCCTTCCCAGGAGTGGCTGGTGGGTTTGAATCGCCGGCCTTCTGGTTAGAAGTCAAGTGCCTTAGGCACTACGCTACCAGAGCTCCTACATAAGTGTGTCTTTCAGCAGCACTGTTTTTAAAATGTCACAGACTAAATTATGCTTCAAATCATTTGCATCACTTTGTGCCAGTTTTCCTAAGAGCAGAGCTTTTGGTTTTAAAAGAGAATGTCTAAACATGTACAAAAATGTTCATATCAGATTGTTCATTATATCAAAAACCTGAAAACTACCCAAATATTTATCAGTCATAGACAGGTAAGTTATAATAAATTTATATAATTTGATAATCTACATTGGTGACAATCAACGAAGCCCAATTCATTAGATGCTAAAAGAAAAAAAAAAAGTCACAGAAGATCATATATTAAAAAAAATCATAATGTAAGTATGGTCCAAAAACAGGCAAAGTAAACAATATATTGTTAAGAAATATGTAGACATAAGATAACACTATAAAGAGAAGTAAGCGAATGATTAACACAAATTTTAAAATATTGTTTTATTAAGAGAGTAAATGGGTAAAAAAATCAGGAAGGGTTATTAGGGGCTTGTATGATCCTGAAAACATCCTATTTCTTAAGCTTAGTGGTAGGTGTATGAGTGTTTATTTTATGATTATCCTTTAAAGTGTTATTACATATCACATTACTTTGAAAGCATATAGTTCACAGTAAGAAGTAAAAAGATGAAAAGAGAGATAAAGGACAAGGAAAGAGAACATAGAAAAATCTGAAATGAACAAAATAAATAATCTGACACTATTTGTGAGTTTTAAGTATAAACAGACATGGCCATAGTTCTTGTTTGCTTTTGCGGTTTAACACATGTGAACAACTGCAAACAAATGAGAGTGATTCCTGTGGCACACATTGTACTTTATAGGAATAATAAGTGTGTCAGTTATGTCACTTGTTAATCTTTCATCTTTGTTAGGTCGATAGCAGGCTGGCCTCTGAACAGAAGGAGAGAATATGGTGAGGATTCCTCTTTATCTGCAGCAAATTCTAAGTTTTCAAGTTATTCCACATATTAAACTAACAAAGTACTACTCATGTTTAGAAATTCTTAAATCATTGACTTGCTTTTCTCTAAAACCATTCGGCATGTCCTTTGACTATATTGGGTAGTTGTTTCCAAATTGTACAGTTTTAAATTATATTTATTTATTTTTCAATCTATTCTCTTGTCCTTAAATCTGGGTTTTCTTTTTCACTCATTTCTACAAGTTTATATACACTGTCATTTTGTAAAGCAGAAAGGATTCTCTTTGGGAAAAGCTCTGCAAATGAGCTGGGGAATCGCAGGAAGATTTCATGTTGCCGTGTCTAATACAGTGATTTGCACGTAGTAGATTTTCAATAAATATCGGTTGCAGTCAATGGAAATATACACCTACAAAAAAAAAAGAAAAAGAAAAAAACAACATGTTTCTTTAGAATCTGCTGGAATGAGTCCAGGAAATTTCAGAAACTCCTGTGAAACTTAAGGCTTGTTTTATACAAAAGTTTTCATTGATTTTTCTAAATCTCCAAAACTTAATCTTACAAAAATGTAGAGACTAACACTCATTAGGGAGCTCTGGTGGTGTAGTGTCTAAGGCATTTGACTGTTAACCAGAAGGCTGGCAGTTAATAATTAAATATGAAACATAGAAATGTAACAAAATAATTTAAATCCTTCCACAGGCTCTGGAGTGGAAAGGATCTGGACTTTAGTCCCAGCTTTCTTGCTTTCTGGATCCTTGATCTTGGGAAAGATAGCTTTTTCGCTGTTGCATCTTCTGTTTTCACCTCTTCACCTATTAGGGCAAAGGATGAGGAGAGATGAAGCTAAGTAGCCTTCACATCACTAGATGGAGTGATAAAGCAATTTAGAGTAAAAGAAAACTAAAACCCAGATTTGCAGTTTCTACTCCATCATCACTAGCTATATGTTCTTGGATAAATTTCTTTCAGCTGCAATATGGTCTTTAGAAAAATTACATCAAATACTGTGATAATTAAATGAGATGAAGTATGTAAAAATGCTTTTTAAATCCTTAAATTTCTGGACATGTAAGTTTATTCAATGTTTTTTTTTTCTTTTCTTGTTCAAACCTCAACCATATTTCTTACTCATTTATGGATCCAAGTCACATATTAGTTCACATACTGAAATTAAGCATGAGATCAGTGGAGTGGAGCAAGTCTTACATGCAAAATAAAATGTAAAAACGACTGTAGGTTCCTTAATAACATGTGGAATAACATATATCTCAAGATGCCTAATTCCTTGTGAGTTTCTGAACTTTTGGCTGTTTGATATTTCTTAAATCTCATTTTTTGCAGTTCTTTGCACAAACTCTTTGAATCATAGTAGATCTATCCAGAGTCCTCATTGCTTTTTTACAGTTATATCTTTGTCTACTTGACTACATCCATAGGGACTCTTGTCCTGAAGTTAGAAAACAAAAAAATATTGGTGAGGGTTTAATCCCATCAACACAGACTCTGGCATATCAACAGAAAATCCTTAATTTCAGTTTGTTTTTTTCTCCTTCTAGAATGCTCCAAATTCATAAACCCTGCTGCTGTGTGTAATGCAAATGTCCCATGGAGTTCGGCTTGAAATTGATTTTAATGTGGCATTAAAACCTCAGTTGTAAGATTTAATCATATGAAGACTCCAAGACTGCTGAAGGAAATTCCTATCAACACAGTGCACCCTGTTCTCTACACACCACTAGGTAGGTTTTCTGTTTATTTCCACTTAACCACACTTACACCTTTTAACAGAAGCTCTGGTAGCATAGTGTCTGAGGCACTTGACTGCTAACTAGAAGGCTGGTGGTTCAAACCCATCAGCCACTTCTCCAAAGTAAGATTAGGCAATCTACTTCTGTAGTGATACTGCCTCAGAAATCCAACGAGGGGTGGCTAAGAGTCAAGTCTGACTCCACGGCACATAACAACAACAACAACATATCTTTTAACTAGGACAAGGGCACTATTACATCTTAGTGTGGGGAGAATAAGCAGGTACAAAACCATACCAAACCTAACTCATTGCCGTTGCGTCTATTCGACTCATAGTGACCCTCCTTGGGTTTCTGAGGTGGTATCTCTATGAAAGTTGATTGCTCAATCTTTTTTCTGAGGAGTGGCTGGTGGGTTTAAACCACTAGCCTTCTGGTTAGCAGTCAAGTACCTTATGTACTTTGCCACCAGAGCTCCCAAAGCAGGCACAGGCACAACTTTTAGGGCAGCAACTTTCCATTGGGACTTGACTATACCTCCAGTTTCCATTTCCTATCATGGACCTCTGTTCTCCACTCACCTTTGCCTCTTTTTTCCAGATCCTGAAATAGCTCAACCTTGCTCTTCATTTCAGGCCTTTGTGCTTGCTGTTCTTGCTGTCTGATAGCTCAAATGCTACCTTCTAGGGGAAGGTACCCCTTCTAATTCAGTTCATCATCTCCCTTGAGTTGCTTGTTGTTTTTGTTATGTGCTGTCGAGTCAGACCCAACTCATAGCAACCCCTCCTTGGGTTTCCAAGGTAGTATTACTACGGAAGTAGATTGCCCCATCTGCCTTCCAAGGAGTGGCTAATGGATTTGAACCGCCAGCCTTCTGGTTAGCAGTCAAGTGCCTTAGGCACTACACTACCACAGCTCCTTTGAGTTGCTTAGGAGTACATTTATCTATCTTTGTATCCTTCAGAGCCCTTACCACTATCTGAAATTATTCTGTTTTCAAACAAATTTTATTGACAGAGTAAAATACTAAGGGCACAATGCTACATATGAAAAACTAGATATAAAGCTGTACATAAAATATTCAAGATAATTCAGTAATACTTATAAATGTATGAAAATATTTACATATTTACAGAATCGTAGAGAAAAGACATATCAAAATGAACATTATATCTTTATGTTGGTATTCTGGGTGATTGTTATTTTTTATACCCTTCCTGTATTTACCATTTATAAGTTATTAACATAATATATGTCATTTTTGAAGCTTATTTTGTTTTTGTTATATTGGTTTCCAAAATGATTTTTCTCATAGATGTATATACAAAGAATGCTATTTACCAGCTTTTAATAAGAGGTTACATCATTGATTGGAAGAAAAAAAAAGAAAATTACCAAGCATAAATGGAAACAAAGACCTGATTCAGATAACTTCCCTGTTTTCACAAATCAGAGTCTTAAAAGGCACAATTATAGTGCCATATTTAATGCTCTGTAAGCAATTTTGAGTATATTATAGGGAATAAAATTATAATTACATGAATCATTGAAACATTCAGAAGATAAATCTTATAAAACAGTTACTTTCCTCTCTGTTGCAAAACATAGTTTACTGAAGTATAGCTGTCCATAGCTTTATAAGAATTGTTTTATAAATGCAAAATTAACTGAGAATAATAATTACATTCTATAATGATTAAGAGAATGAAAAGTAAATTAAGAAAAATTAGTAGAAAAACTCACAATTTAAAAAGTAATAAATATTTGTAAGAAGAATCATCAAGGTAAGGAAGAGTCAGGGTTCCAAAAATTAGGAATTTTAAAATAACAATGCTGAAATCAGTTGAAAGTTTAAACATTCTCATACTTAAATAATATATGACATATATTTTATGCCATAAGTATGTTCCTTTGATTTTCAAGACAATTATTTATGAATAGAAATACCTGGATTTCGATCAACAAAGAAAATGGTGATTACATGGTATCAAAATGAGCTATTGACATTTCTGCTTTAAGGTAAACTGAGTTCCGGGTCTTTTAGACTTGTGCTTTCTAGCTCTTGGCCTATAATAAGTATAAGTAGCAGCACATATAAATGCATGAATCTCAAAGCTTCTCCTCATGCCTTGAACTTTAAGGCTAAAGTGGCCTTTTTACTGTGGTAGCTGCCCAATCTGGCCTCCCTTGTGCTGAATGTGGTGGTGGGCAGAGAGAAGGCTTCAAGAAACTAGATCCCTCAGAGAGGCCAAGATCTTCTCAAGACAGACAGAGAGAGACAAAGAAAAAAATCAGGGGGAGAGACTTCTTTAAACTGACGAGAGGAGAGGAAGAGAGAGAGAAATGTACTGGTGCTGGCTGAGCTTGAAGAGAGTTGAGAGAGAATGTGGGACAGCTGTTAGACCAAGTAAGAAATAGAGGAAAAGAATATAGAGTAAGGGGTTTTTAAGAGGATTGGTTGTGTAAGATCAATGACAGTCTGAGGTACTTTCCAAGACACCTCAACATTAAATTACATTTGTTTGAATGTGGCATTATGTAGGAGATGGACCACACATATCACCTTTATGTGGAAGAGATAAGAGCTGTGTCCTATATTTCACAAAAATTGCATTATGGGAACTAATGCATATTTTATAACTGTAGGTGCTAAACTGATACTCTAACATTCAAACATCATCATCAACACCGATCATCTGTATTTATAAAACACAGCTCAAATGTGACCCTTTTCCATTGCTTCTTTTTCTAGATTATTAAAAAACCATGACCAGTTTCTCTGATACTATTGTTGGTCTACTAGAACAGTGAAGATGATTCTTTAAAAATGTAGATTGCATTATATCATTCCTCTGACCATCAGGCTTAGAATAAAATCCTCACCAAGCCATCTAAGGCCTTCCATGATCTTCGTAAGGAAGCTTATGACCTTTTCACCCTCATCTCCTTGATCACCTTCCCATATCAACACGGTTAAAAAAGGTTCCCTGTCCCATCATTTACCCATCATTCTTCTCAGTCCATACTCTACCTGATTTTCTTTATAACATTCATCAGTATCTGCAATTATGCCTTATGCTTGTTTATATAATGGTTTATTGTTTGTATTCTCTACTAAGGGGCAAGGACCTTTCTCTGTGCACAGCTATAAGTCTACTGCTAGACCAATACTTTTTATTCTAAAGTTGAATGGATCGTTTGTGCATATCTAAGGAAACTTTCTTTCCACATAAATTTACAATATATTTATTAACCTCTGATGGCCTACTAAGTGCCAAACATAACCAAACTCACTACCACCAAGTCAATTCCAACTCATAGTGATTCCCATTGGCTTTTCAAGGCTGTAAATCTTTATGGAAGCAGATTGCCTCATCTTTCTTCCATGGAGCAACTGGTGGGTTCAAACTCCTGACCTTTTGGGTGGCAGCCAAAATGCCTTAACCACTGCACATCAGAGATCCTTGTGATAGGTGCTAGGGATATAATAATAAATAATATACAACCTACCCTCCTGGGGCTTACACTTTACTAAAAAATCCAAAAGTTAAATAAAAGGTTGTCAAGTAATCACAAATAATCAATTACACTTCTAAGAAGTGCTAATATGAGTCCTAGAAAAGTAAATATAAGTTGAACCTTATTAAAATATTTTAAGTTAAACCTAAGTATTTAAGCTAATTTAAGTTGAACGTAATTAATTTCTTTCTTTAAATTTCAAGAATATACTTAAAAATAGCAAGCTGATTTTTCTATAACTGCTGTTTTACTCTGTAGTGCATTTCTTTCTTTTTTTCTTTTTTTAGAAAGGAAAGAATCATAGAATGACAGTATCAGGGGAAAAAAGGATTGGAATTCTACCATTTTTCACTTTCCTAGAGAAAGTGAAGGGGTGACTTGTAAAAACAGGAAGACAGAAAGTTCAGAAGATGACATATTATTACATGCACATGGGAGATGTCTTCATTTCACCATTCATCACATACTTCACGAAAACATAGTTCAAGAATCATAGTTGATGAAGCCTCCCCACTGTTAGTCACCAAAAAGACTGTGGTCTTAAATGTATTAAGAGAGACTTAATAACATATCACATTTGATAATTTATAAAATGACCTGAAAGATTTAACATAATCATGATGATGATAAATACATCTCAAGTAATTTATAAAATATTAAAAATTTCACATTTAAATTTTTTAAGCACATTTGCGTGACTATTGCTATTCATTATTTCAGTTCAGAAAATCCCCCCCTCTCCTCATTTTTTATTGCCAATTATTTAGAAATGAAAAAAATTAACCTCACAGAATTCACTTTCTTCCTACTTTGCCTGCTACCAGATGGTTTCATTTTAGAATGTAATAAATTCTCAGAATTCTTAATTGAAACTTTTAGTAAGAAAGATAAATGTGTGTTTAAGTATAATAAGGCTCTATGATTATGCAATATGCATTCATGTTAAAAACAAGCATGATACTTAATTTAATTTTAACAATTAATCCTTAGTGAATTCCAACAGGTAAATGTTTTCTTGACAGTGTCAGGGTCCTCTTCCTGATCTGCTTTTATTTACTTTTTTATATTTGCTCTCTCCTGCTCTCTCCCTCCTATTCTCCTTTTTTTTTTTTTAATTTATTTAGGAGCTCTGGTAGCATAGTGGCTAAGGCACTTGACTGCTAACCAAAAGGCTGGCGGTTCAAACCCACCAGCCACTCCTCAGAAGGAAGATGGGGCAATCTACTTCCGTAGTGATACTGCCTTGGAAACCCAAGGAGGGGTCGCTATGAGTTGTGGCTGACTCGATGGCACATAACAACAACAACAACAACAACAACTCTCTTTTTTAAAAGCTTGCTGGAAGCTGGGCATTTATTCCATGCCTTACAACCTTATTACTAGAACTTTATTGCCCTCCTTACAATGTCCTCTAAGTTCACTACTTTACCCTTTCTCTTCCTGTGGTGTCTTAGTTATCTGTTGTTGTTATTGTTGTTATTTGCCATGGAGTCGGCCCCGACTCATAGCGACCCCTCCTTGGATTTCCGAGGCAGTATCACTACGAAAGTAGGAATGCCCATCCTTCCTTCCGAGGGTTCAAACTGGTGGGTTTGAACCGCCAGCCCTCTGGTTAGCAGTCAAGTGCCTTAGGCACTATGCTACCAGAGCTCCTGTTATCTAGTGCTGGTATAACAGAAATGCAAACAGTGGGTGGCTTTAAAGAGCAGATTTTTTTTTTCTTTTACCTCACAGGTCAGGAGGTTAGAAGTTCAAATTCAAGGTAGCAGTTCTAGAGGAAGGCTTTCTCTGTTGGCTCTGGGGAAAGGTCCTTGTCTCTTCCAGCTTCTGCAGCCCTGGTATTCCTTAGAAACTTGACCACCTTCAAGTATCATCCATCTTGTTCTGTTTGTGCTCGCTCTCTCTGTATGTCAATATTGCTCCTTATAATTCAGAAGTGATTAGGCTTAGGGCATATCCTACATTGATATAGCCCCATTAATGTAACAAAGAAAACCCTATTTCCAAACAGAATTACATCCATAGGTATGGAAACTTGGATTCCAACACATATTTTGGGGCAGGGCACACAATTCAATCCATAACACATGGTAAACTTGTTTTACTTGCACTTTCCATTTTTTGCAAGTTGCACCCTGCTTTACACATCGTGGCTGCCCTCCATCCGGCTGTAGCTCTTCTGCCTGGGATCACAATCTCTGTACTTCCCCATCCTATTAATCTTCTCAGCACCTGTCCTTTCTCTGCCTCTGCTTCCTTTCCCTTAAAAGCTATGTGCTCTGTGACCCCTGGTATCATGCCCCAAAAGGACATCATCAGTCTGAAAGGTCTGACTTTCTGCACAGTATCAGGGACAGTTTTAGAGGATGGTACTGGTCACATATTTACTATGCATTTATTGAGAGTTTATTACGTGTTCTGTCTCAATTGATCCTTGCAATGATCCTCTGAAATACCATTACCAATATTTTACAAATAATTTGATTTTCAGTAATCCCTCTCAGAAGTGGCAGTAAAAAAATATATACAATGTTCTGGGACACTGATTTAAGAAATTAGAAGAAAAGACAGTAATTTTAATCACTTTTTTTTTTTTTTAATCATCTTCATTTCTAAGGAGCTTTCTACCTGTACATCCTGGAAGACAGATTTGTTCATTCTTCTAGCAGTCCATGGTATATTCAATATTCTTTGTCAAAATCACAATTCAAATGCATCAATTCTTTTTCGGTCTTCCTTATTCATTGTCCAGCTCTCATATGCATATGAAAATACCATGGTATAGTCAGGGGCACCTTAGTCTTGAAAGTGACAACTTTGCTTTCTAATCCTTTTAAGAGATCTTTTGCAGCACACTTGCCCAACATAATACTTTGTTTGATTTCTTGACTGCTGCTTCCATGGGAATTGATTGTGGCTCCAAGCAAAATGATATCCTTGACAAATTTTATCTTTTCTCCATTTATCATGACATTGCATACAGGTCCAATTTTAAGGATTTGTTTTCTTAATGTTGAAGCATAATTCATACTGAAGATTATATTTGTTGATCTTCATCAGTCAGTGCTTCAAATCCTCTTAACTTTCAGCAAGCAAGGTTGTGTCATCTGCATAACTCAGGTTGTTATTGAGTCTTCTTCCAATCATGATGCTGTGTTTTTCTTCACACAGTCCAGCTTCTTAGATAATTTGCTAAACATACAGATTGAATAAGTCTTGTAAAAGGATGCAGCCCTGACACACACTTTTCCTGATTGTAAAACATGCACTATGCCCTTGTTCTGTTTGAACAACTGCTTCTTTGTCTACGTACAGATTCCTCATAAGCACAAGTAAATGCTCTGGAATTCCTGTTCTTCATATTGCTACCATTAATTTGTTGTGATCCACATAGTCTAATGCCTTTGCATAGCCAACTAAACTCAGATAAACATCTTTCCAATATTCTTTGCTTTCAGCCAAGGTCCATCTGACATCAGCAATTATAAACCTCCTTCCACATTCTCTTCTGAATCTGGCTTGAATTTCTGGCAGTACTATGTCGATGTACTACTGCAATCATTTTTTTAAAATTCTTTTCAGCATAATTTTACTTGCATATTTTTGCTTGCATATTTTGACTTGCATAATTTTACTTGTGATATTGATGATATTGTTTGATAATTTCTGCATTCTGTTGGATCACACAGAAAGGGCACAAATATGGATATTTTCCAGTCAGTTGGCCAGGTAGCTGTCTTCGAAATCTCTTAGCATAAACAAGTGACTGTTTACAGAATTTATCTATTTGTTGAAACATCTCAGTGGGTATTCCGTCAATTCTTGGAGCCTTGTTTTTCACCAAATCCTTCAGTGCAGCTTTCACTTATTCCTTCAATACCACTGGAGCTTAATCATATGCTGCCTCCTGAAATGGTTGCATGTTAACCAACTCTTTTAAGTATAGTGATTTTGTGTACTCCTTTCATTTTCTTTTGATGCTTCCTGAATTGTTCAATATTTTGTCTAAAGAATACCTTAGTGTTACAACTCAAGGCCTGAATTTTTTCTTCAGCCTGAGAAATGTTGAGTGTAATCTTCTCTTCTGATTTTCTAACTCCAGGTCTTTGTACCTGTCATTATAATGCTTTACTTTGTCTTTTGAGCTGTCCATTGAAATATTCTGTTCATATCTTTTACATTGTAATTTCTTTTCAAAGTCTCTTCTGACATTTATTTTGGTCTTTTCTTCCTTTCCTGTCTTTTGTAATGACTTTTTCCTTTCTTCATGTGTGATGTTCTTGATATCATCCCACAACTTGTCTGGTCTTCAGTCACTGGCATTCAATGTCTCAAATCTATTTTTCAAATAGTCTCTAAATTTAGATGAGATATACTTGAGGTCTTATTTTGGCTCTCATGGACTTCTTTTAATTTTTTCAGCTTCAACTTGAACTTACATAAGAATATTTGATTATGTGTTCCACAGTCGGCCTCCGGCCTTGTTCTGATGATATTGAACTTCTCCATTATCTCTTTCCACAGATATAATCAATTTGATTCCTGTGTATTCTATCTGGTGAAGTCCACATGTATAAATCCCCACTGGTCCTTCAGTTTGTCATACTGTGGTGACTTTCATGTTACTATAATCCTGGAAGCTATGCCACCAATATTTTAAATATCACCAAGGACACCCTTTGTGGACTGGTTTCATCAGAGCTTCCAGAAAAAGACAGACTAGGAAGAAGGAAGAAGCAATCCACTTCTGAAAAAATTAGCCACTGAAAATCTTATGAATAACAGTGAAACGCTGTCAAATATAGTGTTGGAAGATGAGTTTCTTAGGTTATTCTATAGCATAGTAAAATAAGTTCTTACATCTCAAAATATCTAATAATGAACTAGATTGTTGAAGCAGATGAGTAGGAAAGTGCCATTTAAATGTACACAAGTTTTAGGTAGCTGCTCAAATTGGTTCATCGGTATGCTAATTAGAAGTGATTTTTTACTTATAAAGCAAAATGCAATAAAATAAATCACCCGAACCATGTGTAAGAAACATATTCTAAGTACAGTATAACTCTTAGAGTAGGATTGGGAGAAAGGCTTAATTGTTTTAAAATTTATCCTTTTAATGTACGGGTACTAAAAGTATGAGCCTGAAATACCTAGAATTGGGTTTTCACCATAGCAATGATTAAGTAAGATATTGTTGCTGTTGTTGTTAGGTACCATCGAGTCATCTCTGACTCACAGAGACCCTATGAACAGCAGAACGAAACACCACCTGGTCCTGTGCCAGCTCCACAATCTTTGCTGTACTTGAACCCATTGCTGCAGCCACTGTGTCAATGCATCTTATTGAGGGCCTTCCCCTCTTTGGTTGACCTTCCATCTTACCAAGCATGATATCCTCCAGGGAATAGTCCTTCTGATAAGATAAGTAAGATATTAAAACTATAATAAAAACAATAAAAATGAAATTTCGTGGTATAAAAATATGATATAGTAACCATTGCTTTTTGTGTACTTTTAATTACCTTCTGACCCTTTTCCCCTTCAACAATAATAAGTAGGAGCAAACCAAGTAAGGTAGCAAACCAACCAAACTCACTGCCATCAAGGAAATTCCAATTCATAGCAACCACCATTGGGTTTCCAAGACTGTAAATCTTTATCAAAGCAGACTGCTTATCTTTTTTCATGGAGCAGCTAGTGGGTTCAAACCACTGACATTTTGGTTAGCAGTCAAATGCCTTAACCACTGCACCACCAGAACTACTTAGCAGTGAGGACACTTAGTACTTATTCTCCTCTGGGAAAGAATGCCTCAGCAGAAGAAGCACAGGTAAGGCAAATTCCTGACATTTGAAAATTAAGAGCCAAAGACAAGGCATAAGACAAAATAATCTGGAAGAACGTATAATCAGACCAATCCTGTTTTCAAGTCCATGCTGAAACTAAGTAAAGTTTGCTAAATGACAGGTGAGGGAAGAAGTTAGAAGAAAAATGGGGATAGATGTTTGTCATAAAGCATCTTGTTTCCTGTCTCCCCATCAGTGGGCAGATTTCAGGACAGGTGGTATAGAGGGTGATAGAGAGGGTTTCCAACGCTGTAAATCTTTAAGGAAGCAGACTGCCTCATCTTTTGTGTCCTTAGCCACAGTGCCACTGGAGCTCCAGTAGGTGAGTTCGAAGTGCCAACCTTTCAGTTAGCAGCTGAGCACTTAAACTTCGCACCACCAGGGCTCCTCTGAATCCAGGCTACCCACTGGTAGTATCTTTTGTTCTGTACATTTTCCCAATATTTTTCACAAAGAAGTCAGCATGATTCCCTATTTTGCTTAATCATCCCCCACCACCAGCGTCAAAGTCCCTGGGTGGTGAAAAAGGTTATCATGCTCAGCTGCTAATCAAGAGGTTGGATATTTAAGTCCATCCAGAGGTGACCCACAAAAAATGCCTGGTGATCTAATTCTAAAATATTAGCTGTTGAAAACCATATGGAGCACAGTTCTGCTCTGGCACATAGGGAGCCACCATGAGTCAGAGTCAACTCAATACCAACGGGAGCCACCAGCACCACTAAAGAGCTTACACACACCATATATGCTATAAGAAATGCTATAAACCAACATATCAGGGAAAAAAGCTGAAGCTACATTTAATTAAAAAGTAGATTTTATACGAAAAATCACAACATATTGGCACAGTATGAACAAGTTGAGTTATTTATACTAAGTGAGGGGTAGGTGGATGACAAATACAATTGTGAATATGTGCCTGTGAACATGAAAAAGATGTTCAGTCTGTTGTTGACATATCATGAAAGGTTATTGTGATTTCTCTTTGTTTAATCTCTCCATTTGGTAGAAGTAAAAGTCTGATCCCTTTAAAATCCTTATTAATTAATTCTCCAGAGCAATTAGTTCACAAGAACTGGAAATGATCTAAAAATGCTATGTCAACTGCCATGAAACTAATATCTTACAGTAAATTAGAAATGAAGCAGGTGATATAAAGTATAAAAGGTTGACCTCCCAGAAGACAAAGCAAAGCCTTGGGCCAAGTGCATGTCATGTGAGACCAATGATGCTCAGAATACTTTATAGCAAGGCCTGTGCTTGCAAATGACCTGGAATAGTCTTAAAGTAGAGAAATAATCAATAAATAACTTGAGAAATTGTGATGAATATATTCAAAGATGTAAAACAAACTGCAATTACAGAAAGGAATATTATTAAATTTAAATTGTATTTTACACACATGTATAGCAAAGCACTGTGGTAAACTGTGCTTTCAGTACAGTGGTTACAAAAAGTCATAAGCTAATACTTCTTGCTTTTGTGAAACTTGAGACTAGTGGGGACAGAGAAATCAATGAAGAATTGAAAACAATGTGATAACTGTTACATAATAAGTGTGCTCCACCAGAAAAGAGGAACGGGGAAAACATTACAAATTTTTCATGTTCAAAAATCTGTCCTGTAGTTGATATATTATTGAAGTTGCAGGTAACCAGATGATGCCATAGGTAAGACAATGGGATTCTATTATAATTATCCAGGTGAGAGACTTTGAGAGTGGAGTTGGGAGAAGAAGGTAAGTAAGAGAGATTTGGGACGTAGCAATTACTGAGTCTAGTAATTGACTTTATTTGAAATAGAGGATGAGTCCAAGAAAATACCCAAGAATGCTGGAGTAGACCACTGAGTAGTATGGAGGAAAATGATTAGGTTTGGAAATGATGAATAGAAGTCTGAAGGATGCCCAGGTTGAGATGTCCACGAGGTAATCAGAGATATGAGTCTCAATTTAGCAGTATATTTTGGCCAAGGTTTAGAAATTTGGGACATTTGCTGTTCAAGAAGGGAATGCAAATTTAATTTATATTCTGTGAACTAATTACTCTTGTAGCATAGTGGCTAAGACACTTGCCTGATAACCAGACGGCTGGCGGTTCAAACCCACCAGCCACTCCTCGGAAGGAAGGTTGGGCAATCCTACTTCCGTACTGATACTGCCTCGGAAACCCAAGAAGGGGTCACTATGAGTCGGGGCCGACTCGACGGCACATAACAACAACAACAACAACAATTACAGAATAAATGCAGCCCAGGAGCTAAGATACTGGGCATTACAGCCAAAGAACCTGGGTTCCAATCCCACTCTAACATTTACTAGCTGTGACCCTGAGATCACTCTTGAACCATTCTATGTCTTACTTTTGTCATCAATAAAATGTGCCTATCTATAGCACTCACCAGAATGCTCCTTAGAAGTGAGAATGACCAGAATTCATCTCACGTACTTTAGCTATATTGTCAGAAGGGACCAGTTCCTAGCGAAGGACGTCATGATTAATAAAGTAGAAGGTCACCAAAAAGAGGGAAGACCCTTAAGAAGATGGATTGACATAGTAGCTGTGACAATGGACTCAAACAAAGCAAAGATTGTGAGGATGGTGCAGGACCAGATATTGTTTTGTTCTGTTATACATAGGGTTGCTGAGTTGGGGCTGACTTGAAAGCACCTAACAAGAACAACAAAACTATGGCACCCTCCACAATGAAGAACTGTGAGAATTAAGTTGTTGAACTTGTGTAAAAACCTTGGAACAGTGCTCAATAAGTATTAGCTATATGGGTTTGAATGACATGCAATTTCCATTTTAAAAATCAAAAACAGACAAATATTCACCATTTCATAGGATTCAATTTTATATCTTTCAAAGCATGAATCTAGTGGCATTTTCCTAGTTCCATAATTCAGCCTCATGTATAGTAATTACAGTTACTCTATCTTTGATGCTCTAAACAGGTACATCAGGTCATGTAGGATTACAAATCTGACTTAATGATGTAGTATGTGGAATAAAATTTAAAAATTTCATCTGACTTTCCCTGTGACCTCTAAAATCATTTCGGTGGTAGACGCAGAATGCTGTCTTATCTATTTCCACTGTGTAATAACAACAACCAAAAAGAAAAAAAAAAAAAAAAAAACCCGACAAGTTCCTGAAATATGTGCTTTGTTTAAATACAGTTGTAAAGTGAAGATAATCAGTAGTATCTTTCTCATTATCACCTTTGGAGAAGGTTCAGATATGGGGTCTTTGGAAAAACAAAAACACCGAGAGAACCAGGTTACCAAGTAATCTCTGCATCTTAGATTAGCTGAACAATTACAGAATCACAATTTGGGTCTTTATTCACCCACTTACCATCTGTTTCCTTGAGGCTATGTTCTAAGCAATTGAATTGGGTGATGAAAAACATGAACCCAACATAGAAAGATCAAGCTGACTTGAAACAATATTCATTGCAATACTATTACATTCAAGGATAAATGCAAATTTGTGTACAGATAATATTTTTATAAACCTGTATGTTTTGAGGGGTTCAATACTGTGAAACCTTTATATAATAAAATACTGAGGTTTCAGGTTTTATTCAGATCAGAGCAGCAATCAGACAAATTTCAAAATCTAAATTGGATGTCCAATCCAAATTCTGTTTGTGTCATCAGATGAATGTGATAGTTAAGAGTTCCAGCACATATGGTCAACAACTTCAGATTTGTGTTTTAAATACCACAGAAAAGAACCTGTGGTGGAAGGCACTTTGTTGAATTTGAAGAGATAGAAATTACAAAGCATTTGCACACAATGTAAAAAGAAAATATTAATATATATATATATATATATATGATACATAATGGGTATTTGATTTTTGAAAAGGAATTAAAGAAAGATGTTACTTCGCAGTGAATGTAACAAGTTAGCATTTTGGAAAAATCAAAATATTTTTCTATGGATTAATCATTTGAGGATTTGAAATTCTTATCTCATTTATTCTCCACTTCTTATGAACATTCTCTATTTGTTTTTATTTTTATAAATTTTATATATTTTTGTTGTAGTTGAGAATATACATAGCAAAACATAAACCAATTCAATAGTTTCTATATGTACCATTTAGTGAAATTGATTATATTCTTTGAGCTGTGCAGCTGTTCTCACCCTCCTTTCTGAGTTCTTCCTTTCTCATCAGCAAAAACTCAGTGCCCCCTAAGATTCCTATCTAATCTTTCAAGTTGTTGTCAATTTGGTCCCATATAGATAGTTCTTTAAAGTGTCTAATCTCACAGCAGATGTTTTTTCAGTTGTTAACACAAATTACTGTCTGGTTTTAAGACTCCAGAGACTATTTTTGGTTTAAGAGTTAAAGATTATCAAAGATAGTGAAATAGGCAGACAAGCTATACAGACCCTCTTCAACAAAGGAAAGAGAAACAAATTGTCAGAGATACAAAAGATAATCCTGGAGCCTTGAGCTTTGGAAGGAAGTATACAGAACTGGATTAGGCACCAACTAGTGGAAAAACCTGAATGAAAACAGTGAGTGTGGAGATAGACAGAGCTGAGGACTGTTTAGCTACTCTGATGGCACCAACAGCCTGAATATTTCCAAGTGGTGTTGGAACCTAAGAATTGACCTAAAGATCAGTCCTGGTCACCAAGGGCTGTAGGGACAACTGTGCTAGTGGCCCATGACTAGGAAGGGAAATAGCAAGGAGGGAGACAACCTGAACTGGGGACTTTTGGGTGTCCAGCGGGTGCAGCCATTTTGATTGTTTACAAGCAGTGGCCATTTTGAATATTTAAAGGGACCAAGGGTGCAGCCATTTTGAGTGTTTATAAGTGGTGGCCATTTGGGATATTTAAAGTGACTAAGGTTGAAGTCATTTTGAATGTTTACAAGTGGCACCTATTTAGGATATGTAAAGAGACAGCATTCTCATTTGGATTCCAGGGACCTAAGAATAGGCCTTATTTACCAAGGAAGGCAGACACATACAGGAGGCTAACAACAGGAAAGGAGACAAGTGGTGAGTGTATACGTGCTGCCAACTGATAAGTAGAGGAGCACAGTATATAGACAACATGCAAAAAAAAAAAAAAAAATATCGTGGGCAAGTCACTCCAACATACAATCACCAATTAAATAAACCATAAAAATGTCAAAATGCCTTACAGACAGCAGAGCATCACAGTCTACACAAAGAAGCAAGAGAAACAAGGGACTAAGATACAGACCCAGAACTATCCCTGAGGAAGAAGCAGCATTGGAACTCCCTGATAAGAAATTCAAAAGAATTACATTTAGGCACCTTCAAAGGATTGAGAAACAGATCAAGGAAAACACTGACAAAATTGAAGAAAACACAGAGAAATCCCTAAAACAGTTTTGAAAGACAATACAAGAACAAAATGACGAAATAAATGACAAATTAGAAATGATACAAAATCTATAGATAGAAATCCAGAGGATTAATAGTAAATTTTCAGAAATAGATAACATATTGGAAGGGCAAAGGAGTAAAATTGAATCAATGGAAGACAGATTAGTGAGATTGAAGACAAATACCTCAATATTTCTTTGAAAAGGGATCAATTAGAAAAAAGATGAAAACAAAATGAAGAAAGCCTAAGAATCATGTGAGATACCATCCAAAGAAATAACCTATGTGTAATTGGAATTCCAGAATAGGAAGAGACGAATAAAACCAGAGAAAATTGTCAAAGATTTGTTGGGATAGAATTCCCCTGATATGATGAAAGATGAGAATATATTCATCCAAGAAGTCCAATGAACCCCAAATAAGATAGACCTCAAAAGAGAATCACCAAGACATATCATCATCAAACTCACCAAAACCAAAGACAACGAAAGAATCCTGAAAGCATTATGGGAAAATCTAAAAGTTACATACAAGGGCCAACCGATAAAACTAAGCTTGGATTTTCTCAGCGGAAACCATGCAGGTGAGCAGACAATGAGATGCTATGTATAAAACCCTGAGAGAAAAAATTTCCAAGCTAGAATTACATAGCCAACAAAAATTGTCCCTCAAAAAAAACTGACATTAACACACAAGATGGCATAACCCAGAAACCAACCCAGTTATGGAAACATCCAAAGTAAATAAGCCTACAAGATTGTAACCAGGGAGCCAGATACATCAATTGACAAATCAGGACAACTCAGCTCTCTGTTGTCGAATCTGACTCATAGCATCCCCTCCTTGGGTTTCCAAGGTGTTATTTCTAAGGAAGTAGATTGCCCAGTCTTCCTTCTGAGGAGTGGTTGGTGGGTTTGAACCGTCAGCCTTCCAGTTAGCTGTCAAATGCTTTAGGCACTATGCCACCAGAGCTCTCCCAAACCCAAAAGAAGAAAATAATTGTGTAGTTACAGAACTTCTAAATGGTAGGCAGTCAATATAACTGCAAGATAGAATAGACTGTTTGAAGCTTGGGAAGTAAATTATAAATCACAGGGTAACCTGGAAGAAAAATGATAAACCATCACATCAAAAAATAAAAGAGGACCAGCACAAATATTTAGCAAATACTAAAACTAAAATAGCAATGAAGGAGTAGCAAATACTAGAACTAAAATAGCAATAAAGGAGGTGATAATACAATTCATAAACAAAAGGAACTCAGCACAGAAAATAATATGGAACAAAGAAATCAGCAGCACCACAAAAAAGCACATAAAAATATCACAATGACAAATTCATACTTGTTGATAATTACACTGCCAAAAGAGTCAAAAGAGAACCTACAGACTGGGAAAAAAAATATTTGGCAACGCCATATCTGGCAAGGGACTTATCTCTAAGATTTATAGAAAACTCTAACACTTGAACAACAAAAAGATTAACAGTCCAATTTAAAAATGGCCAGAGGACATGAATAGACACTCCACCAAAGAGGATATTCAGGAGGCCAGCAAATACATGAAGAAATGTTCATGATCATTAGCCATCAGAGATGCAAATCAAAACAATAATGAGATACCATCTTGCCCCAGCACTAATGGCAAAGTTCAACAAGACAGAAAATAACAAATGCTGATGAGGATGTGGAGATATCGGGAGTCTCATACACTGCTGGTGGGACTGTCAAATGATGCAATCACTGTGGGAAGCAGTATGGTGATTCTTTAAAAAGCTGGAATTAGAAACACCACTTGACCCAGCAATCCCATTACTAGATATATAACCTACAGAAGTGAGAGCCAGGACAAGAACAGATACATGCACACCCATGTTCATCACAGCACTATTTACAATAGCAAAAAGATGGAAACAACCATGATGCCCATCAACAGAAGAATAAATAATCAAACTATGGTACATACACACAATGGATATTGTGCAACACTAGAGAATAATGTAGAATATGCAAAACACCACATAACGTGAAAGAATTTGGAGGACATTGGGCTGAGTGAAATGAATCAATCACAGAAGAGCAAATATAGTATTGGTTCATTATTGTAAAAAGTCAAGTAAATGTTTATATATGGAAGGTCACCAAGGGTGTGAGGGGAGGAGAGGGAACACTGAAAAAAACAATGCAGTGACCCATGTCACTTTAATTTTGTGTATTTCACCATATACAAATATTTCAATAAAATGTATTAAAAAAAAGAGTTAAAGATTATCTCAGGGCAATATATTCAGGTATGCATCCATTCACCATGGCTCTAGAAACACTAAAGTCCATGAGAATTTTAAATTCTATTCTGAATTTTCCCCCTTTTGATCAGGATCCTTTTGTGGAACCTTTGATCAAAGTGTTCAGCAATGGTAGCCAGGCACCATCTAGTTCTTCAGGCCTCATGTCAATGAAGATAATTGTTCATGGGGGCAATTAGCCACACATTCCATGTTCTAGTCTTATTCCTAACTCTCCTTCTTCCTCTGTTGTTCCAGGTAAATAGAGACAAATTGTTGTACCTTGGATGGGCACTTACAAGCTTTTAAGATACCAGGCACTGCACAACAAACTAGGAGGAGGAACAGAAGCACCAAACGTGTTATTAGGTTAATTAACTGGGATGTCCCATGAAGCCATGACCCTAATTTAGGAACACTTCTTTAATGAATGTACCTTTTCTTTAAAACAAAGACATTACCTCCTTTATATTTCAGATGTAATTTCTAATTTATTTTTTGCAGTTTGTGTTAAGTTATCCAGGCTTCTTTTTAAAGTAAAGTACAGAAACCTGTAATTAAAAATTAAATGTTGAACTGAAAGTCCCTCATTCACAGAGAAAAGGAAAGTATTGTTTCTTCTACCTATAGTAATTTGCCAAGTAAAGTGTAAAAATGTCAAATGCAAAGTAATGTTAGAAATTCTCTGACATGGGAGTTTTAATTTGGGTTATTTCATTAATATAGCATATTTTAATTTGTTACATGTACATGTAGGCTACAATTGCATTATATATATCCAGCTTATGTTTTAAGGAGTTCCTAGGTGGTGTAAATGGTTAACATACTTGGATGCTAACCAAAATGTTGGAAGTTCTAGCCCACCTAGGAGCTTGGGAAAAAGGTCTAGTGCTCTACTTCTGAAAAATTATTCATCGAAAACTCTGTGGAGCACAGACCTACTCAGGCACATGTGGGGTCTCCATGAGCTGGAGTTCACTCTAAGGCAATTGCTTGTTTCTTGTTTTCTTTTCTTTTTTGGTTATATCTTAGAAAGAAGAGCAATATATTAAAAGAGCAAAAGTCTTTATAAGCTTATGTATATAGTCAGCTTTAAGTTATACAATTATCTACTAGTAGTGAGTATCTAGTTCTCTAGCTTAACTAAGGCAAAGTCTAATGATGATACATTTTGCCTTCTCCTCATTTAGTAAAAAAGGATGTATACAAAACCTCTACAGAAAATACCACACTTCGTGGAGATCCTTTTGATTAATTTCTATTACAGTTAAGAACAGGAGAAGGAGGGGTGTTATCAGCACCTACAGTAACACAAGAAAATATGTAAGAAATATCAGAAATGGAAAGAACATCCACTAGAATTCATTTCCACTGAAAACTCAGAAAAATCTTAAATGAAATAGATATTTATTTCTCTTTCAAATTAAAAAAAAAAAATCCAGAGCAGGACTGGTGGTGGTAGCTCCACAATGATCAGGACCTAGACTCTTATCTTCCTGGGCAACCGATTTTGCACTTTTCCTTGTAATCTAAGATCACTGCTCAAGTCTCAGCCATTTTTATTCTAGGCGGCAGGAAGGAAGAATTGTGGAAGAAGATCTCGCTTCTTTCCATTAAAGAAACCTTCTCTGAAGTCCTACACAACCTTTAGTTTAAATTTCATTGACTGCAACAAAGTCACATGGTCATACTTAGCTACAAAATTGCCCAAGAAATGTAGTCTTTAAGAGAGTGAAATGTACACATGTGGAAATTGGCATTTATGGTAAATAACCAGCAGTCTTTGCCAGAGAGAGGAAAAAAGAAAAAAAGGAAGGGGTTTCAAAATTCTAGACATTAAGATTGTGTACATAGAAAACAGCAAAGGAATTCTGATATACATTTTTAAACCTAAGAAGAGAATTCACCAAGGTTGCTACACATATATGATCAATCAACAAAAAAGAACTAATAAACAATAGAAAATTTGGAGAGAGAAAGATGCCATTCATGAAAGCAATGGAACTATAACATATCTTGAAATAACTATTGAAAAGTATGATAATTTTATGGAAAATTATAAACAATTTTGAAAAAAAATGTAAACAAATAATATAAAATGTTCATGAATGAGAAAATTCATTATTATGGAGAAACTTATTGCCACTAAATTAATCTAAACATTTAAATAAAATCTCAACAACATGTTTCATGGAACTTGATAAACAGATTTTAAAATTAATATGGCAGAATAAAAGACAAATAATATCCAAATGTTAAAGAGAAAAACAAGAGTGTGATTCGCTTACAAAATACAATATTGATTATGAAACTACATTTATTAAAACCTTGTATAATTTATACATTAAATCAGCAGTGAGGCATAGACCAGAAAGAGACCATTAAGCATATACGATAGAGCTAATGTTACAAATCAATTAACAATTGATACTGGAATTAAAGGTTATCCTAATGGAAAAAATAAAACTAGATCTATATCTCATGTGATACACAAAACCAGTTCCAAATGGATTAAAAATAGAAAAATGAAAAGTAAATATTAAAAAAGAACATTTAGGAGGCTATTTTGGGGATAGCAAGGCATGAAAGAGTTTATTAAGTACAGTATCTGAGTATTAACTACAGATAAAATCTGACAAATTGGGCAACATTGAAATTGTAACATTTTTACATGAAAAAATAAAATCATGAGCAAAGATCAAAAATAAGCAGTAGACTAGAAGAAAATTTTATAATGTGCATAATTTACATGATTAGGTTTCCACAATAAAGAGCTATAGATCTATAAGAAAATAACTACCAACCCAGTAGAGAAGTGGATTTCAATAGGTTGTGAACAGGCATTTTGCCAAAGAGAAAACTCAAATAGCTGATAAATCTATAAATATGTTTGCACTCGTTACTAATCAAGATGGAAAATTAAACAATAATATCTTACCATTTCAAACCCATCATCATGACCAAAATTCAAAACTTTTTCTAATCATTGGTGAGAATATGAAGAAAGGAAGATTATATACTGTTACTGTGAGTATAAGTGGCCTTGGTGGTGCAGTGGTTAAGTGCTTAGTGACTCAAAGTCACCAGCTGCTCCATGAGAGAAAGAGGTAGCAGTCTGCTTTTGTAAGGTTTGCAGCTTTGGAAACCACACAGGGAGGTTTCACGCTGTCCTGTAGGGTCACTAAGAGTTGGAATCAACTTGATAGCAATAGGTTTATTGAAAGTGTAGATTTGTGCAACCATTTTGGGCTGCATTCTGCCAACAGGTAATAAATGTAAGGATGATCATGTTCCACAGCCCACTTCTACACTTATGCTCTGGAGGTAAGTCCATGTCCACATATATACTCTGGAGATCATCTCAGGTATGTGTAGATGGAAATATGTGCAATGATGTTTACTGAAGAATTTTTGGTAATATCAAAAAAAGGTAATACATTAACATCTATCAGTGGAAGAATGTACATGTCAATGATTATGTATTCCATGTTTGTAAAATCAAGTACTTGTCAATAGTTAAAATGAATGAAATAGATACCCACATGGTAACATGATTAAATTACAAAAGCAATGTTGACTGAAAACAAATGGCAGAGTACTAAAGTTTAAAAACAACAATGTTATGCCATCTTACAGATACATCCATAGTAAAAGTATTGAAGATAAAAATTATTGAAAGGACAGTCCAACTTCAGAAAAAAGCTTTCTGGTTAAGAGGGAAGGGCATGGACTAGCAAAAGATACAGAGTACATTTCACTTGATATACAACATTTATTTCTTAAAGGGAAGAAAAAAAATCTGAATGAAATTTAGCAAAATGTTAGCAGGTATTAAATGTTGGTGGTAGGTGTTGCTTACAACAGTCTATGACTTTTCTATATATATGAAATATTTAATATGAAATTATTTGTAGAGTTGAATGAAAGACTTAAAAAAAAAAAAAAAAGTTGCCATCCTGTCAATTCTAACTAATGGTGACCCCATGTATATCAGAACTCCATAGGGTTTTCAAAGTCTGGTTTTTTGGAAATAAATTGCCAAGGCTTTCTTTCAAGGCAATCTAGAGGCAGACACAAATGCCATCATTCATTCAGTAGGCAAGCAAATTAACAGCACCACCCAGGTGCTCTGAATGAGTAACACCAAAAAAATCAACTCACTGTCATCCAGTCAATTACGACTCATAGTGACACCCTTTGGGTTTCTGAGGTGGTAAATCTTTATGGAATTAGATTGCCCAGTTTTCCTTCTGCAGAATGACTGGTGGATTTGAACCACCAACCTTCTGGTTAGCAAATGTCTTATAATTTGCCTTAGAAGTCAGAAGAGTGTCCTCAAAAAAAAACTCAAACTCACTGACATCGAGTAGTATATTTTAAAGTTACAGAGACTTAGATTTGACTCTCCACATTTTCACATATTTATATGACTTCAGACAAGTTATATGATTCATCTAAGTTTTCTTATCAGTTAAGTGGAGTGAGCGATGGTGGCCTATAACTTAGATGAAATTACATGTGTCAGAGATGCTTAGCAGCATTGCCTGGCACAGAGTAATACTGAATACATTACCATTACTGTCTGCAATACATGCATTTAGGATAACTATATCACCAATGAATGCTCTAGACTCAGTCCTAACTCTAAAAGCTTTTCTATGGGGCTCTTTCAACCAATTTTTAAAACACTCCAAACCAAAGTATAAAGGGTGAAATTATTTAAAGCTGCAAACCAAAGAAAATAAGTAGCAACTGCATTTCCTGAAAACACACATTTTGGGAGGAATTTAGCTCTTTTACTGGGGTGAGAAGTAAGGAGAGGAGAACTGGTCCCAACAGCTGAAGTGGGTAGGCCTCTGGGGAGCCTGATTTCCCCAAGGCTGAGACTCCGAGACCCCCCTGGAGAGCAAGCTAAGCTTCCTTCAAACACTCTGCACTTGTTTGAAGAAACCCAACAGCTGTGCTTTTCAAAAGCTCTGACACCAATCATTAGGATTTTCTTAATAGATTTTGGAAAGCAAAACATGAGGTTGGGGGCAATATATCAGGGGACAAAAAATATATTCCTCGGTAAAATTAAAATTAGATGAAAACAGCAGGAAATTAAACATCAGAACAAAATAATTTGATTAAGCTTTAGTCAACAGGGTATTGGTGGGTTCTGGTTAACTGAAAATTCTGGTTGGCTAGTCTGTTTATGCAGTAGAATCACTTATTTTTATAGACCTATTACTATGTACTTTGCATTAATTTTATCTAGGCTCATCTTGGGAGCTCTTTGGTGGTGTGCCTATGACAATCGACTGCTAACCAGAAGGCTGGAGGTTCAAACCCACCAACCACTCCTCAGAAGGAAGGTTGGGCAATCTGTTTCCATAACAATACTGCCTGGGATACCCAAGGAGCGGTCACTATGAGTCAGATCTGACTCAAGGCTATGGGTTGGATTTAGGCTCATCTTGCTCTCTCTCAATGCCAGCTCTTCTGGTCTTCTTTTACCGTCCAAAGGGCCTTTGTACATTCTGTATCTCTAAGTAGTCCATTCTCTCTTCTCTTCACCTAATGACCACCTACACATCCTTTCTAAGACTGAACATCAAATTTTCTGAGCACTTTCCTTGATGTCCCTGTTCAGATCAAATCCCCACTGCACCATGGACTCTGCTTTATGGCAGTTGTCACAGCTGTAATTTTAGACTTGTTTCTGCCATTATTTAGTCAGCGCCTGTCCCTTACATCAGGTTATTAATGATGTGAGCCCCAGCACTGTGTCTGATTTTGCACTCTGATATCCCTGATGTCCTAAACACTGTAACTAAATTCCACCTCTATTAACCCCATTTTAAAGATGAGGAAATTGGAACTTGGAGAGATTAATTTGCTCCATACCACATAGCTAGTAAGAGCTGAAGAGCTCTGATAGCGTAGTGCCTAAGGCACTTGACTGCTAACCAGAAGGCTGGCGGTTCAAACCCACCAGCCACTCCTCGGAAGGAAGACTGGGCAATCTACTTCCATAGTGATATTGCCTTGGAAACCCAAGGAGGGGTCGCTATGAGTCAGGGCTGACTCAATGGCACATAACAACAACAGCAGTAAGAGCTGAGTAGTAATCCTATGCCTGCCTGATTATAAAAGCCACTGATTTTTAACCTTAGAATAAACAAAAAGTAGAATTTAGTTTTATCCCTCTCACAAATCTTTCATGAATAACACAACTGCAGCATCATTTTAAAATAGCCCCTGACTTTTGCTAAACTAAATAAATCTAGAGGTAAGACTATTTCAATAAAACTTCATAAGGGTTAAAAACTTCAAAAGACTATGAGAAATGACAGGTATTTTAAAAATGGTCTGGTTAGAGATACAAAAAGCTAGTGGTTATTCAGGGAAACGTTGTTTAATAGGAAAGTTCTTTTTCAAGAAATACAGTTGAAAGAGGCAGGGATGAAAGTGAAAATGTGAAGTTGCCTGTGGGGCTCAATGGACAGAGAAGAACCAGGAGGCTGAATTGAAGCTTCACCTTGCAAAGCAAACCCTGTGATTTCTTTTGGATGAAAGCTCAGGAGTAGAAAGAAGACAACTATCTAGGGAAATGTACTCAAAGCAATTTGGATCCAAACTTGCTTCTGCAGATTGCAGATGTGCAGCTGCTCTCACCAATGGCTTCTCTGTACCTGCTAAGCAGCTCTGAGACATTGCGCAGATCTTTCCAAACCCAAAAAGGCAAAACCAAACTTCCAAGACTATGAGCCCCTCTAGGTGGGAATCTCACCATTGATTTTTGTTTCTCTAAAGCCTAATCCAATGCCAGGCATCTAGTAAGTACCCAATAAATGACTGACTGAGTGAATAAATGGGTCCCAAGCAAACTTATTATTTTATCCTGAAAAATTACAGACTGCTTATTCTTCAGTACAACTATGGATCAATTATAGGTCTTATCATCCCTGCAATTAGACAACTTAGAGTAGTTCCTAACTTCTTATGCTTGTTCAGACTTCACAGCCAGTCTGTTGCATCTGTTAAGTTCTCTCAAATATCAAATTGTATGCAATTCATAATGACCTCTCCTTGGGTTTCTGAGGCAGTTTCACTATGGAAGTAGATTGCCCAACCTTCCTTCTGAAGAGTGGCTGGTGGGTTTGAACCACCAGTCTTCTGGTTAGCGGCAAATGCCTTAGGCACTATATCACCAGAGCTCCCATTCTAGGCATTAGTGAACTGAAATAGATAGGTACTGGCCATTTTGAAGGAGACAATCATGTGGTCTACTACACCAGGAATGAAAAATTGAAGAATAGTATCACATTCGTTGTCAAAAAGAACATTTCAAGATCTACCCTGAAGTATAATGTTGTCAGGATAGAATAAAATCGCCTACATCGGATACCAATTTATACTGATACTCAGATTTACACACCAACCACTAAAGCTAAAGATGAAGAGATAGATGATTTTTACCAACTTCTGCAATCTGAAATTTTGACCAAATATGCAATCAATATAGCTTTATTATTACTAGTGACTGGAACGTGAAAGTTAGAAATAAAGGAAAATTATCAGTAGTTGGAAAATATGGCCTTGGTGATAGAAATGATGCTGGAGCTCACATGACAGACATTTGCAAGACCAATGACTTATTCATGCCAAACACATCTCTTCAACAACATAAATGGCAACTATTCATATGGAACTCACCAGATGAACCACACATGAAACAGATCAACTATATCTATGGCAAGAAGCAATGGAGAAGCTCAATATCTTCAGTCAAAACAAGTACAGCAACTGACTGTTGAACAGATCATCAATTGCTCACATGCAAGTTTCAGTTGAAGCTGAAGAAAACTAAAACAAGTACACAAGAGACAAAACAGGATCTTTATTATATCCCACCTGAATTTAGAGATCATTTAAAGAATATATTTGATGCATTGAACACTAATAACTGAAGACCAGACAAGTTCTGGGATGACATTGAGAACATTACATGTAAAGAAAGCAAAAGGTCATTGAAAGACAAGAATGGAAGAAAAGACCAAAATATATGTCAGAAAAGACTCTGAAACTTGATGTTGCATGGAGAGTAGCTAAGGCAAATGGAAGGAATGATGAAATAAAAGAGCTAAACTGAAGATTTCAAAGGGTGGTTTGAGAAGGCAAAATAAAGTATTACAATTAAATGTGCAAAGACATAGAGTTAGAAAAACAAAAGGGAAGAACACACTTGGCATTTCTCAAGCCAAAAGAACTGAAGAAAAAAATTCAATCCTCAATTTGCAATGTTGAAAGATTCTATGGGCAAAATCTACCATTCATCTGAAAGATTGTCATACTGTCATGGCTTGCGTGTTGCTGTGAAACTTCAGGGTATGCCATCACTATTTCAAATAGCAGTAGGGTCACCTTTGGTGGACAGGTTTCAGTGGAGATTCCTGAGTAAGAAAGACTAGCAAGAAGGAAGGGGCCATCAATTTCTCAAAGAATTGGCCAGTGAAAACCTTATGAACTTCTGCAGTGGAACACTGTCTGATATATTACTGGAAATTTTTATAAATAGCCTTGAAACATTATCTGATATAGTGCCAAAGATGAGTCCCTCAGGTCAGAACGCACTCAAAATACAACCTGGGAGGAGCTAACTCCTCAAAGTAGAGTTGACGTTAATGACATGGATAGAATAAAGCTTTCGGAAATTTTTTTTTTTTTTTTTTTTTTTTTTGCTAATGAGGCATCACTCGAAATGGGAAGAAACAGCAGCAACCATCCATTAATAATTGGAACATGGAATTCACAAAGTATGAATGTAGGAAAACGGAAGGTTGTCAAAAATGAAATGGAACACATAAAGATCAATATCCTAGGCATTATTGAACTGAAATGAATCAGGTGAAATGTCAATTCCTGGAGCCTTGTTTTTCACCAACTCCTTCTGTGCAGCTTCAACTTCTTCCTTCAGTACCATTGGATATTGATCATATGCCACATCCTGAAATAGATGAACATTGACCATTTTGAACCAGACAATCATATGATCTACAACACCAGGAATGACACACTGACTAGGCATTCATCCTCACAAAGAATATTTCAAGATATGCCTACTAGGAAGACCAGTTAATACTACTGTTATTCAAATTTATGCACGAAGCACTAAAGCCCATGACAAGGAAATTGAAGATCTTTACCAACTTCTGTAGTTTGAAATTGACTATCACATGCAATCAACATGTGTTGATTATTGCTGGTGACTGGAAAGCGGAAGTTGGAAACAAGGAAGAATTACCACTTGTTAGAAATATGGCCTTGGTGGTAGAAATGACAGTGGAGACTGCATGATAGACTTTTGCAAGACCAACAACTTATTCGTGGCAAATGTCTTTTTTAGCAACATAAACAGCAGCTATAAACATAGACCTCACCAGATGGAGTACAAAGGAATCAGATTGACTACATCTATGGAAAGAGGCAATGGAGAAGCTGAATATTTTCAGCCAAAAAAAGGCCAAGAGCTGACTGTGGAACAGATTTTTAATTGCTCATACACAAGTTCAAGTAGAAGATGAAGACAATTAAAACAAGTCCACTATAGCCAAAACATGACCTTGATTATATTCCACTTGAATTTAGAGACCACCTGAAGAATAGCTTTGATCCATGGAACACGAATGAAAACCAAATGAATTGTGGGATGACATCAAGAACCTCATACATGAAGAAAGCTAAATGTCATTTAAAAGGCAATAATGGAAGAAAAGACCAAAATGGATGTCAGAAGAGATTCTAAAACTTGCTCTTGAATGGAGAGTAGCTGAAGCAAATGGAAGAAATGACAAAAGAGTGGAACAGAAGATTTCAAAGAGCAGCTTGAGAAGTCAAAGTCAATTATTATAAAAAAATATGCAAAGAACAGGAGTTAGAAAAAAACAAAAGGGAAGAACATGCACAGCATTTCTAAAGCTGAAGAACTGAAGAAAAAAATCAAGCCTCAAGTTGCAATATTGAAAGATTCTATGGGCAAAATATTGAATGATGTAGAAAGTACCAAAAGAAGATAGAAAGAATACACAGAGTCACTGTACAAAAAATTATTGGACAATGTTTATCTATTTCAGGAAGTGGCATATGATCAAGAACCAATGGTATTGAAGGAAGAAGTTGAAGTTGCACAGAAGGAATTGGAGAAAAAAAAGTTTCCAGGAATTGATGGAATACCCATTGAAATGTTTCAACAAACGGATACCATGCTGGAAGCACTTACTCACCTCTGTCCCAAAAATTGGAAGACAGCTACCTAGCTAATTGACTGGAAGAGACCCATATTTGTACCCATTCCAAAGAAAGGTGATCCCACAGAATGTGAAAATTATCAAACAATATCATTAATATCACATGCAAGTAAAATCTTGCTGATGATAATTCAAAAATAGTTACAGCAGTATATTGACAGGGAACTTCCTTGCATGCGATATTAATGATATGGTTCAATAATTTCTACATTCTGTGGGATTACCTTTCTTTGGAATGAGTACAAATATGAATTTCTTCCAGTCAGTTGGCCAGGTAGCTGTCTTCCAAATCTCTTGGCATAACTGAGTGAGTGCCTCCAGCAGGGCATCTGTTTGTTGAAACATCCCCATTGGGTATTCTGTCAATTCCTGGAGCCTTGTTGTTCACCAATTCTTTCAGTGCAACTTAGACTCCTTCCTTTAATACCATTGGTTCTGAACATATGCTACCACCTGAAATGGATGAAGATTGACCATTTCTTTTTGGTACAGTGATTCTGTGTATTCCTTCCATCTTCTTTTGATACTTCCTGCATCATTCAATATTTTGTCCATAGAATCTTTCAATATTGCAACTCAAGGCTTAATTTTTTTTTCCTCAGTTCTTTCAGCTTGAGAAATGCCAAGCATGCTCTTTCCTTTTGGTTTTCTAACTCCAGGTCTTTGCACATTTCATTATAGTAATTGGCTTTGCTCAAGCTGCTCTTTGAAATTTTCTGTTCAGCTCTTTTATTTTGTCATATCTTTCATTTGCTTTAGCTACTCTTCACTCAAGGGCAAGTTTCAGAGTCTCTTCTGACATCCATTTTGGTCTTTTCTTTCTTTCTCATCTTTTTAATGACCTCTTGCTTTCTTCATGGATGATGTTCTTGATTTCATCTCACAATTCTTATATTTTTCAATTATTGGTGTTCAATACACCAAATCTATTCTTTAGGTGGTCTCTAAATTCAAGAGGGATATATTCAAGGTCATATTTTGGCTCTCATGGACTTGTTTTAGTTGTCTTCAACTTCATGTTGAACTTGCATATGAGCAGCTGATGGTCCATTCCACAATCAGCTCCTGGCCTTGTTTTGGTTGAAGATACTGAGTTTTTTCCATCTCTTCTTGCCACAGATGTAGTCAAATTGATTCCTTTGTACTCCATCTGGCAAAGTCCACATGTATAGCCACCATTTGTGTTGTTGAAAAAAGGTATTTGCGATGATAAATCGTTGGTCTTGCAAAATTCTATCATGCGATCTCCAAAGTTATTTTGGTCACCAAGTCCTAATTTTCCAACAACCAATGATTCAACTGTGTGGATTATAACTAATTATGATAACATTACAAAGAATGGGAATTCCTTAACACTTAAGTGTTCTCGTGAGGAAACTACATAGACCAAGAAGCTGTCGTTTGAACAGAACAAAGTGATACTGCATGGTTTACAATCAGAAATTGTGTGTGTCACAGATGTGTCCTTTCGACACACTTATTCAATCTGTATGCTGAGCAAATAATCCAAGAAGCTGAACTACATGAAGAAGAATGTGGCATTAGGATTGTAGGAAGACTCATTAACACAATTTCACTTACTGAAAACAAAGAGGCCTTGATAAAGATCAAAGACTACAGTCTTCAGAATGTATTATACCTCAATATAAAGAAAACAAAAATTCTCACAACAGGACTAGTAAGCATCATCATGGTAAATGGAGGAAAGTTTGAAACTGTCAAGGATTTTGTTTTGCTTGAATACACAATCAACATCTATGGAAGCTGTTGTTATGTGCTGTCACATCAGCCCCAACTCATAGAGACCCTTCCTTTGGTTTCCGAGGCAGTATCACTACAGAAATAGATATCCCAACCTTCCTTCTGAGAAGTGGCTTGTGGGTTTGAACTGGTTATCAGTCAAGTGCTTTAGTCACTATGCTACCAGAGCTCCTAAACAAAACTATACTGCTAGTGAATCATGTATCTAAATCTATACAGCATCTTTAAGCAGTATGGAAGTGAAATTATAATTTAGTAATTTTCATAAAAATTCCTTTATACATTAAAGAATACACTTTCAAATTGTATTTTAAAAAAAGTTTGAAGTCATTGTTATTGGAATTCATGAGACATGGTTTGCTCTTCAATCACTTGCTTCACAATTTCTGTCAGTTTTAGTCAATCCACTTTATCTGTGAATCCACGACCATTCCAGCTGAAGCTTTGCAATTTTGCTCCTTCAATGGTGAGTCTCCCTTCTAGTTTGACCTTGAGGAGCTTCCGTACAATGTCATTGGCCATCTTTGAGATCTGGCTCCATTCTTCCTCTGGGAACTTAAAACTGTCTGTTATGATCTTTCTCCACATATCCTTTGGGATTGTCCAGCTGTGGTGTTTGGAGTAAAAAGAAGAGTATCTGCACAGCCTCACATATATAATCACCCCTAGGGACCACAAGTCACAGCTCTTGTTATATGTGTAGGGTGTTGGTGAGGTATGTATGATGCCAGACTTCTCTTTCTGATGCCTTCCCTGTGCTTCCAGTGTCTGAGGTGTTACATAATATGAGGTGAATTGAGGTGTCATCAGGTCACCTTGGTCAATTTTGGCAAATCCAAAGTCACACAACTTCACTGGGGTATCCAGAGAGTTATCCTTGAAGAGTAGATTTTCAGGCTTGAGATCTCAGCGTGCAATGTTCAACGAGTGACAGTGCTGCAGAGCCAGAGCTATCTGTTTTGTTACTTGGTTGGCTAGCATGTCCGAGGAGAGTGAGATGGAGAAGGCCATCAAAGGAACCTCTATTTTAGATGAATACAGTATCAATTGGACTCAGAAGCTGGGAGCTGGAATTAGTGGTACAGTTAGAGTCTGTGTGAAGAAATCTACCCAAGAGCAGTTTGCACTGAAAATTCTTCTTGATCATCCAAAAGCAAGAAATGAGGTTCTTCTATACATAATGTGTGCCACACACCCAAACATAGTTCAGATTATTGAAGTGTTTGCTAGCAGTGTACAGTTTCCTCATCAGTCCAGCCCCAGAGCTCGACTCTTAATCGTAATGGAGATGATGGAAGGGGGAGAGCTATTTCACAGAATCAGCCTAAGGAAGCAGTAGTCTAGAAATTAGATTTCACGTTGCACTGCACAAATCTCCTGCAAAAGACTTCTTTAAAGTGTTGAAAAGCAAAGGTGTCACTTTGAAGAGTAAAGAGAGCCTAACCCCAGCTATAGTATTTTCAATTGCCTCATATGCATGTGAAAGCTGGACAATGAAAAAGAAGACTGGAGAAGAGTTGAAACGTTTGAATTATTGGCAAAGAATACTGAAAATACCATGGACAAGAGGAAGGAACAAATCTGTCCTGGAAGAATTGCAGCATAATGTTCCTTGGAAGGGGGAATGGCCAGACTTCTTGTCACCTACTTTAGTCTTATCAGAAAGGACCATTATCTGGAGTAATATATCATGCTTGGTAAAGTGGAGGGTCAGCGAAAAAGGGAAAGGCCCTCAACAAGATGGATTGACCCAGTTGCAACATTAGCTCAAATATATCAAAGATTGTGAGGATGATGCAGGACTGGACAGTGTTTCATTCTGCTGTACATAGCATGACAATGAATTGGAGCTGACTCAATGGCAACTAATAACTACAACAACACAATGAGTGAATTATGTAATTCCTTTGCTTAAAAATCTCCAATGGCATTCCAATGCCCATTAAAAACAGTTCCTGCTCCTGGCACAATTGCACTCCAGGAATATTTTCATTTTCTCTGCACAATATACTTTTCCATGAAGCTTTTGTGAGTCTGAGAGCTCTAGTAGCCTCCAGGAAAATCTTTAACCAGGAAACCTTTTAGTGTCAGCATTACTAACAGAACTTTTGGACTCTTTAGGGTCTTTATCTGCCCTCCAGTCTCAGCAGGTATCAAGGAACTTCCTCCGAACTCAGCACGCATCACAAAAGCCATCCGGATTCAGCACGTATCAGAGATTTGCTC